>NC_137114.1:7753343-7763343 GCF_949357685.1 Gobio gobio
CTCGTCTTCTTGGGCAGCTTTCTGCCGTCTCCAGGTGCGCTGCCTGGGCTGAGTAGGGGGACAGGTTTGTGCTAGTGGGTTACCAGGTGGCTGGAACTGGGGTTGAGGCTGGAACTGGGGTTGAGGCTGGAACTGGGGTTGAGGCTGGAACTGGGGTTGAGGCTGGAACTGAGTTGGGTCCTGGAACTGGGGTGGAGGCTGGAACTGGGGTGGAGGCTGGAACTGGGGTTGAGGCTGGAACTGAGTTGGGTCCTGGAACTGGGGTGGAGGCTGGAACTGAGGTGGAGGTTGGAACTGAGGTGGGTGCTGGAACTGAGTTGGGTGCTGGAATTGAGGTGGGTGCTGGAACTGGGGAAGAGGCTGGAACTGGGGAGACTGAGGCACTGGTAGACCTGGTGGGTAGCTGGGAAAGGGTGGGTAGGATGCTGGTGGGTATACTGGAAATGAGTAAGCTCCAGGAGGAGGGGTGGGCAGGGGGCACCTTTTGGAGACTCGTTTCCGAACGAAGGCCTCTCCCTCCTGATTTTCAGGCTCCACAAAAACCATGGCCTCATGCCCATGTTGTGCAGGAGCAGCTTGAAGTTCTTGTGCTTCAGGTAGTGGCTCCTTTGCCAAGTACAATTGTTTTGGCAGTTCAGTACCCTGCAGAAGCATGTCTCTGTCAGCACGTTTCTGTCTTCTTAGGAGCCTGCAAGAGAAACATTGTTCAAGCAATTTATTAAAATTGGTTTTGAATATCCTGCCCTAAGTGATTGGAATGTGCTCCAGAAATTATTGAAATTAGTGACATATTTCAGTAGGCCTATGTGCATTAAAACAATTCCTAGAGAGTGCTTTATACAACACAATAAAACACATTTCACACTGTGATGCACTTGTGTTGCAAAATGGTAAAAGCACCAAAAGTTAAGCATAACTACAACATTTACACAACGACTCAAAATTGTTCACACTTGTTTTTAGTGATATGTTCAAACCAACTGTATGAAATAACGGCCAGTTCAAAAAGCAGAGGTGGCACAGATGCTGAATGATGATACCAACAATAGATGGAAACAATAATAATTGATGATCTTTACAACAGAAGTGAATCGACACTGAACTGACTTCAGCTGAACAAGAACACTATTTTCTTTTAGAGCTGCTGTGGAGCTGAAATGAAACTCTCTTTGCATTACTGATCATCAGTTATCTGCTATTACTGTAAGGCTGCTTTGAAACAATCGGTATTATAATAAAGTGCAATAGAAATAAAGGTGACTTGACTTGACTCAGGCTGGACCCAACATGAAGACCTGATGCAGAATGAACCTCCCACTGACTTTGGTTTTGCAGTTGCAGTTTTCTTCTCTTTTTTTTGGTGTACTTTAAAATGCTTTTCATTCAGAGTTTTCTTGACCTTTAAGGCTTTTGCATTTAGACTACTGTATTTTTACAGCATGGAAGTGCTGAATATACAGACATTCAATACTATATAAATGCTATTTACTATATATAATTCAATATAATAATACTGTACATACAGTATACAATATATTCACCTTACTTAGTTGTGATTACTATACTTTTATGTAATTACAAATTTGTTTACTGTTACAATATACTTTTTTTCTGTAATTGCATGCACTGGATGTTGTGTTTTTTATGTAGTGTCAAATGAATGATCTTGAGTACAAGTGAAAGGGTTTAGAAGCAATTGTTTGATGTTTTGTGAATTTAGATTGAATATTTGGATTTGTGTTTAATGTTTTGAGAAAATGAGTGATGGTTACAAGAAATGTGTTTTAGCAATTCAGAAAAACTGTAATGACTTGCCTGGTTAAATAAAGTTTCAATAAACTAAACTAAAAATAAAGTCCATTGTCTTTACTTAGTATAATTTTTTAAAGAAACATGTACAGGAAGGTTTTATAAGTACAATCTTGATATGCTTCTGTGATTGTATAAAAGTATTGCACAAAAGAAGACTCACCACGAGGAGACAGTAGTGGTGTTTACTGGGACCAGAACCAGGTTAGTCTGTCCTAGAATTTCTCTGCTGTCCTCCAGAAGCTGTTTTAAGTGGCCGTATACAGCTACAATGGCTTGTGGAATAGGGAGAGTTTTTCCACTTTTGTCCTTGGGTCTGTTCCGTGCTTGCTTGAACTCTTTAAAAAGCCTTAGGCAAACACATTCACAGACCCTGTGGACTTCAGGGTCCTGAGCCGCCTGCCCATGAGTCATGAACAGTCTATGGAAAAGAAGGATGATTTAATCTGGACTGTATACTTTGAAAATATAAACTAGTGAAGATCCAAATCGTCAAATTACCTCTCTGCTGCCTGCTGTCCTGGAGCAGAGCCACTTGGCTTCCTGGATGCTCTCCATGGTCCTGACAATGTGTTTTTCTTTGCCCTCTTGCCATATTTTGAGGGCATTTTGTCCATATCATTCAGAGCCATGTACAGCTGTACTATTTTGTCCTCCTCTTGTGATGACAAGGCAGTGATTGTACGGTTTAGGCCAACCAGGTACGCTGCCAGGGCATCAACCGCCTCCCAGCCCGAGACACCCCGAGAATCACACCGTACACTCTGAAAATTTTGGGGAAAAAAAGCCAACCTAAGTTCAATAAACGTACACGGTGTTTAGTAAATATTTTACATTGTACATGCATATATTTTAACTTTACATATGGTCGACAATATGTTTTTCAAATATTTTAAAATCAAAGATAGTAAAGGATAGCAACATTACCTGCCCGGATGTGCTAGGACGTGCAGTGTCATCCTCCTCTTCCTCACTGACCTCCTCAGTATCATCCACATGACTGGTCACCACAGATACTGAAGGGTCAGAGTCACCAGCCCTAAGGTCAGCTGGATTGCACACAGTCGTGTCGAAATCCTCATCTTCGGGCTCCTCCGAGGGGACTTCGGTCATGTCACTGTGGTGTGCAGTCAGCTGATCACCTTTATTGGACTGGGCCAACAGGTATTCAACTGCAATCCGCTCTTCTGCAATAATTGTAACACATTGTTAACAGGGAAAGGACACACACACACAAACACAGGAGAGAGAGAGGAATACTCCAATGCTCAGCATTTCCTTGAGCGATAACTTACCAGTGGGCTTTCCTGGAGGGGTGAATTCAGGCATCAAAGCACAGCCAAGGACCCTTTGGCTCATGTTGTTGAGGTGAGACATTAGTGAAACATCAAATGTCCTGAGGGTTGAGGCCCCCACCACAGCTACAGCTTCTTTTGCCCGGCTCATGTTCCACCTCGAGGCCCCCTCCAACATGTACATCTGTGTGTGCATGGCGTTGCATCTCCATCCTAAGAATGAAAATGCACATATTCAGTTAATTATTCAATTATTTTAAACTGAGGACATGCAAATTTAATGACACAGTTATAGAACAGTGACAGAATAATAAGACAAGCAGCTGGCAGTAAATTCCATGAAAGCAAGCTAAATCCAGGTAGTACCCAGGATTCTACTACTATAAAGTTGACACAATAGCAATCTTTACGACTTAAAAATCTACAGAACATTCTGCAATTTAACATTCGGAACTTACCAGGAATGAAGGAACACTGATGGCGGTGAAAACTCTCCAGAGAGGATGACCCCCTGCCACACCTAAGCACGTTCAGTACTTTGCCACCCTTCTGGAGAGTCCCCGTCTTTGTGTACAAATCAACATGTGGAGGGTCCTGGATGCACTCGAGGTGTTTTTGCTGCATCTCCCACACATGCTGCATGCTGTCAGGGTTAACCAGGCGAAGCCCTGTAGTGTCGGTAGACTCCCAGACCGATTCCAGCAGCCCTGAAATCATGGCCCGAATCTCCTCAGCCCCGCGAGTCCGCCGCCTACAGTGCTTTGCCAGTTCACCTGGGCTGATGCTGGCCATGAGCTGTGCCTCAGTGGGAGCCTGTCCACCATGGCTGTTTTTCCACTCCCCTCTCTTGGCCGCCTTAAGCTCGTTCACATCCTCCTGATCCCACTCAAAAATACAGGAGGAAAGTTTTGAACAAAAGGTTCCATAGAGAGGGTGGTGCTCTGTAGTAAGCCCGCAGTTGAATCTCCTCATAAAATGGAAGATATCTAGCCTCACGATAGACTTCCACGGCCGAAAAAGATTCAGCACTGCAGGTGCACCTGTGGAGGAGGAAAACATTATCAAAAAACATGCATTTGATTTTATTTCAACATACTTTTCAGTCATTATAATTCATTACAATTACATTACATTGATGGTAATAATAATAATAATTACAACCACTATTAAACTTTTGTAAAATATATTGCAATGCACATACAGTATGTGACCCTGGACCACAAAACCAGTCATACGTTGCACTGGAATATTTGTAGCAATAGCTAACAATACATTGTATGGGTCCAAATTATTGATTTTTCTTTCATGCCAAAAATCAGCAGGATATTAAGATCATGTTCCATGAAAATATTTTTGTAAATTTCCTACCATAAATATATAAAACATTGATTTTTTTTGAGTGGATATGCATTGCTAAGGACTTAATTTAACTTAATTTTCAAATAGTTATATCTGGGCCAAATAATGTCCTATCCTAACAAACCATACAACAATGGAAAGCTTATTTACTCAGAATAAGCTTGCCTTTCAGATGATGGCTACATCTTAATAAAAACATTTTTTAAAAAAGACAGTGTTACAATATATTCGGTTCCTGAAATATTTGTTTCCAGTGGGTGGTGTTTTCATGAATATTCATTAGTTTCCCCGTGCTATGGGCGTCCTTGAGGGTTTAGGGTTAGGGTGGGAGGGTTAGGGTGGGAGGGTTAGGGTTAGGGGTGGGTTTAGGGTTAGGGTGGGAGGGTTAGGGTTAGGGTGGGAGGGTTAGGGTGGGAGGGTTAGGGTTAGGGGTGGGTTTAGGGTTAGGGTGGGAGGGTTAGGGTTAGGGTGGGAGGGTTAGGGTGGGAGGGTTAGGGTTAGGGGTGGGTTTAGGGTTAGGGTGGGAGGGTTTAGGGTTAGGGTGGGAGGGTTAGGGTGGGAGGGTTAGGGTTAGGGGTGGGTTTAGGGTTAGGGTGGGAGGGTTAGGGTTAGGGTGGGAGGGTTAGGGTGGGAGGGTTAGGGTTAGGGGTGGGTTTAGGGTTAGGGTGGGAGGGTTTAGGGTTAGGGTGGGAGGGTTAGGGTTAGGGTGGGAGGGTTAGGGTGGGAGGGTTAGGGTTAGGGGTGGGTTTAGGGTTAGGGTGGGAGGATTAGGGTTAGGTTTAGGGTTAGGGTGGGAGGGTTAGGGTTATGGTGGGAGGGTTAGGGTTAGGTTTAGGGTTAGGGTGGGGTTAGGGTTAGGGTCAGGGGTGGGTTTAGGGTAGGGTTAGGGTGGGAGGGTTAGGGTTAATACTCTGTCAAATAATTTTATAACAACGTCATGAATATTTTTAAGTTCATAGTGTTTTTTTTTTTTAAAGTTTCCTCCACCAGCTGACCAACAGAAGGTCAGATAATAGACAATTTCAAATATCTTAAAAATAAGAATAGGTGTTCGAGAAATTAAATCAATCATCCAATAATAATAATAATTAAAATCGATAAAATTATATTTGATTGCATTTGGAGACTGATTCACCCAAAATTAAATGAAAACAGTACAATGGTGGGTTAAGCCATGCAGTGTTTGGTCCAAATCACTGCAAAAACAGTTAATTACAGCATCCCACACATTCATATTTTCTTGAAATGCTTTTTTACATGATGGCTAAGTCTAGCTAAGACACCATCATAATGGCGTACACCTAACCAGTGGTGCCACTCTATCATTCTGAGCTGAGTTTTCAATGACTCAGTACGATTTCCTCTATGATGGCATAGTTTAGGTCAAGAAAAATGTTTATGACACTGTTATAAAATAATTTGACAGAGTATTAACACTTAGTGACATTTTATTGACAAATTCAACTGAAAAAGTGATCATAAAAACATTAATGATATTATAATGGCCTCAGTCAACGTCAAAACCAACCACATAACAGTTTAATGTTAACCCATAAAGCTAAGTCGTTTCTTAAGTTTGATAATGAATCTGCTGTCATGTTTATGACAGGTTATGATGACGTATTGGCATATTATGCACACCCCTTCAAGTAAAGCGTTACCAAAAAGACCAATAAGACTTGGTTTTGTGGTCCAAGGTCACTTTTGATAAAGTAATAATCTGAAAATCCCACCTGACTGACTGCAGCAATCCCGGTCAACATAGATGACCTGCGGCTCTGGCTCACCAGCATTCTGGTAGCGTCTGACGATGCCCTGGCACAGCTCTTCCAGTCCTGCACCTTCACCTGTTGTCAGAACACTGTTCAGAACCTGGCCGAGCTCATTGCCAATGTTTGTCATCCACGCAGCCGTGTCCCCAATGTCACCAGCCAGCTTTTTGGTGATCTAAAAAACAAGCATAAGGAAACATAAAGACATTCTAATTATATATTTTCTTCTTTTTGTTATGGTCCATTACTATATATATATATATAAATAACACAAAAAGCACACTTTTTCATTATTATGATGGATGGCTGAAAATGAAACCTTCATGTATTGTACCTTCTTAGTTGAATCCATCTTTAGGATTCGGCCATAGGTGGAGGTAATCACCCCCTTCATCTCGTCAAGATGGCTGAGGATGTCGTTGGAGTGGACAGTCTCAAACCACTGGGCGAGTGGAAGCGGCCTGAAGGGTGCAGGTGCAGAATAGGAAGGTGCCGTTGTAGATTGGACCAGGGCAACCTTTCTCAAATGATGCTCACAGTCAGAGAGGTACTGGATGGTCCGTCGTGCCCACTCCTCACTGTGGACTTCCTCTACTGCTGACTGGAGGTAGGAGGAACTGTTGCCACTGGTCCTTGGCCTGAGGAAGGTCACACATTTCTTGTCCAGGGCTAGCTGAGAGGTCAGCACTGCTGGAAACATTGTCCTGTGTGCCACATCCAGTTGTGCAAGGATGTCCTGGCTCCATGGGCATACTGGCAGCCTGCATACACTGCAGCGTGGATAGTCTCCACCCACCAGGTAGTAGCGACTACCCATGTCAATGACCTCCCTGACCTTTGGGTAGATCCCAGAATGGTGCATCTTACGGCCACACTGTTGGCATTTAAGAGGAATGCCCCACATCCTCATTGGTGCCCACAAGAACATCCTCTGTCTGAAGTACCACCCAGGCTCAGGAGGAGACGGCTTGGGCTGCATTGGAGGATAAAACCAGTTATCCTGGAAATTCTGCCTGAGCTGTCCTGTGGGCTCATAGAGGCACTTGGCTATCCACACCCAATCTGCTGGCTGGAGGACTCTCTTGAACTGACTGGGAAGAAAGCTTTCCCAATCAGTAACAGCCTGAGGCAGAAGTGGTGTGGGCTGCAGTGAGGGTGCTGGATGTGAGGATGGAGTGGGCTGTGAAGATGTAGAGCGCCATGGTTGTGAGGGCTGTGGAGCTGGAGAGTGGTGTGGGGATGGAGTGGGCCGTGGAGACGGAGTGGGCCACCGGGATGGAGTGGGTGGTGGAGGCTGTAGAGCTGGAGCTGGAGAGTGGCTTGAGGATGGAGTGGGCCGTGGAGACGGAGTGGGCCGTGATGGTGGTGGTGGTGGAGGCTGTAGAGCTGGAGCTGGAGAGTGGCTTGAGGATGGAGTGGGCCGTGGAGACGGAGTGGGCCGTGATGGTGGTGGTGGTGGAGGCTGTAGAGCTGGAGCTGGAGAGTGGCTTGAGGATGGAGTGGGCCGTGGAGACGGAGTGGGCCGTGATGGTGGTGGTGGTGGAGGCTGTAGAGCTGGAGCTGGAGAGTGGCTTGAGGATGGAGTGGGCCGTGGAGACAGAGTGGGCCGTGATGGTGGTGGTGGTGGAGGCTTTAGAGCTGGAGCTGGAGAGTGGCTTGAGGATGGAGTGGGCCGTGGAGACGGAGTGGGCCGTGATGGTGGTGGTGGTGGAGGCTGTAGAGCTGGAGAGTGGTGTGAGGATGGAGTGGGCCGTGATGGTGGTGGTGGTGGAGGCTGTAGAGCTGGAGAGTGGTGTGAGGATGGAGTGGGCCGTGATGGTGGTGGTGGTGGAGGCTGTAGAGCTGGAGAGTGGTGTGAGGATGGAGTGGGCCGCAGGGATGGAGACACTGGTGTCTGCACCAGCCGTGGAGATGGTGAGGGGCACGGAGATGGTGTGGTCAATTTTGAAGGGCTTGCACGTGGAGCCAACAGGGCCCCATAATGGCTGGACTCAATGTGCTGGAGTAGTCCAACAGCACCCTGGACCCTGGCCCCACAGGTGTCACACTTCTCTTCAGCATGGTGGTCAGAGAGGTGCTCAGAGAACTTCTCTGCCTCCACAACCACACCACAGAGAGAACACTTAATGCCTTGTTCTTGCTGTGATGTCCCTGCCTCCTCTGTGCTGCCGCCCGCCTCCTCTGTGCTGCCGCCTGGCCCTGCCTTATCTGTTGACTGGAAGAAAACAAAGATTAGAAACAAAAGAAGGCCATACTATTCATGTTAAATAATTGAATCAATTATTCTGCAGAACTGTGCACTCAGATAACAGATCAGTGGTTATGGTCCATAAAATAGTCTATTACATGATACAGGGACTTATCATGCCTTTGATATATATAATATTGTATACCTACCTTGTGGAACCCACAAGTGCACACTATAGGCCTGCCAAACAGGTCCACCTTATTCCCCTTTTGTAGGGGACAGGCATCAATCCGCTCCAATGCCTCCTTCCATCTTTTGCTTCCAGGCCTTTTGCCTGTAGTGAACTGGAAGGTGCCCTGGGCATACCTATGGCAGACGTCATTCCAATAGGCGTTGGATTTGCCTGTTTTGGTCATATCTGAAAAATACTGTGGAACAAATCAATGTAGTTGTGCATTTCTATTGGTTTTGTTAATATAGCAAGAGTAGAATTGAGTTTTTTTTTTTTTAGGTTGAACATCTGTTTTGACAACATGCATTTTAAACTTGCAAATAAAATAGCTAGCTAGTAGCATATATGTATACAAAACAACTTTCACAACATCGGGCTGTAGAATTTAATCTAATTCATTCACTTTCGTCTACCCCGAAAGATCTGGGGAACATAATATTATTCTACAGTCCAACAAATGGTTGAAATCTATATCGTAGTCTTTGTAGTTCACGCTGTTAACTTAACCCTCTAAGTCACAGCACCAAAAAAATATATATACATATATCACCTGACATTAAATACAAAATGAAATATCTTTTTATAAAACAAATATATGCATGTGCATCAATATGTAAATAAATATGTTTGATTATTAAAATAAATGAAAAGTTAAAAGTTTTATTTTATATACTAAAACCTTAGAGACTGTGCAGTTAGAGCACTTTTGTTCAGGCAATATGCCTATCATTCAAGTGCTCCTAGGTAAAAAACAAACTAACAAAAACAAAAAAACTAATAACATTTTCTAATGCATATATTGACCCCACAGTAAATACTAAATACTAGTGTTTTTGTGTCATACTATAATAAATTGTAGTGTATATATATATTAAACTGATAAACTGTAATGGTCACACTTTACTATATGGTTCATTGGTTAATATTATTTAACTATATTAGTTAACAGTTATTAGTTATACAATTTATTGTTTGTGATATAAAACTGTATTTTCATTAACTAATGCTAACGAAGATGCTAACGAAGCATAGTTAGTTGATGTCAGTTAACGTTACTAATGTGTAACTACTGAAACTGATCTTAAAGTGTTACCACTGCAACAAATACTGTATAATATAACCTGTTGTAGATGTAAATGTGTACAGTATTGGGTATTTGTTTATATTACTATAACGTTAGTTGTTACCAAAGCAACTGTAAAATTACCACAAATACTATAACGTTAGTACAGTTCGAAAACACTAGTATTTACAACAAACCAACATCTGGATCTGGGGTGAGGGGTCGACATATTTTATGATGGATATATATATATATTATATGGGGTTAAACAATATTTTTTCC
>NC_137114.1:7815843-7818343 GCF_949357685.1 Gobio gobio
TCTTGACTTGCGCCGCACAAAAAGGCGCAGTTGTTTGGAGCAGTAGCAAGTCCGCTGCACTCTCGGTCACAGCCATCGAGGGAACGGACACCTAGCGATTCGAAAATATACCAAAACCGTATTCTCTCTGTAGCAACAGGACTACAGATTACACACAGACAGAGGAAACTAAACAGGAGCGTTTTTTTTAATTTTGAGTCTTTCTCTAAGGGTTCAAACCTGAGAGCTTGGGTTCTCAAAGAAGGTCCAAGTGGCAATTCACTCAAACGTCCAGAGCACGTCAAGAACGCGACGTGCACAAAAAAGGGGGCTCAAGAACTGGGTGAGGAGAGGTGGTAGCATAGAGATCAATCTCAATGGCACACGGAAAAACCTGCCGTGACCCGGATTCGAACCGGGGTTGCTGCGGCCACAACGCAGAGTACTAACCACTATATAGTGGAGCGGCTAAGTGATATAATCGTTCAGTTTATGATACAAGCATGAAAATTGGCATGAGCAGTCTCCATGGGTCACTTGACAAGAAAATTGTCCGAGCCACTTGAAATTTCAAGATGGCGGCCATTTTTCAAGATGGCCGACACCTTAGGGGAGCAGTTTTGATTTAGTGGTTTATTTGGTGATACAAGCATGAAAATTGGCATGAGCAGTCTCTGATGGTCACTAGACAATAAGCCACCAACAGCTACTTGAAATTTCAAGATGGCGGCCATTTTACAATTAGCTGACATTGAACCCCACTCTGAGTTTAACAGCAGTGATATATCACCAGTGTGCCCTGGTAATGCAGATATTCACTCTTGTCTAATCTATCAATAATCAACAAATCAACACAACTGTATTTTGATGCGTTAAAAGTTGTTCTTTAAAATAATCTAAAACATATCAAATATAATGACACCAAATCGTCCTTAATGAAAAAAAACCCAATAAATTTAAATCGGAAAATTGATCTTTTGAGGATCCAGGGGTCGGCCATCTTGAAAATAGAAATTTCAAGTGGCTGAGAGTGTTTTCTTGTTAAGCAATCCTTTGAGACAGCTCAAGGCAATTTTCATGCTTGTTTCACCAACTAAATGATTTCTTAAGCCTAATTGCTCCACTAAGGTGGTGGCTAGCTTGAAAAATGGGCGCCATCTTGAAATTTCAAGCAGCTGTGGGTGGCTTATAGTCTAGTGACCATCAGAGACTGCTCATGCCAATTTTCATGCTTGTATCACCAAATAAACCACTATATCACAACTGCTCCACTAAGGTGTCGGCCATCTTGAAAAATGGCCGCCATCTTGAAATTTCAAGTGGCTCGGACAATTTTCTTGTCAAGTGACCCATGGAGACTGCTCATGCCAATTTTCATGCTTGTATCATAAACTGAACGATTCTGCCAAACATAAGCACTTAGCCGCTCCACTAATACGATCACGGCGAGCTACCAGTCTGGCCTCATAGGAATCTCCACAATATGTCCCTGAATACAGAGGGACCTTTTCATCTTTAGCTTGCAGACAAAATTGTTTCTTCCCAAAATAACTCATTTCAAGAGTAATATTGTAACGTGGCCTTTTTTTTCTCTTTTTATAAAGTTTTTGCAAGGCCTCAGGAAGGTTTCAGCCTAAAGCAGACACTTGCTGGCAACGTAGTCGGCAGGATTCGAACCTGCGCGGGGAGACCCCAATGGATTTCTAGTCCATCGCCTTAACCACTCGGCCACGACTACAAGCTGAGTGCATTGGGCATGTAATATCACTTGGATCCTCGTAGCGTCGCTGGGGCCAGAGCAGAGCTGCAAGAACTCAACAGCGAAACGCACCGCTCCACAAAAAGAGGCTCGTTCGCCCGAACAGGGACTTGAACCCTGGACCCTCAGATTAAAAGTCTGATGCTCTACCGACTGAGCTATCCGGGCTCTTGCCTGGGACGCAGGCAAGAGCCCGTGCCGAGTGGAAACCCATAGCAAAATTAATAGTATTGGCGGGATGAAAAAAAGATTCTCCCATGCATCGCGTTTCTTTCTTCGACGATTCAGAACCTCTGATATATCCAAGTATATTTGCGAATTAGTGGGAATGCAGCCTATTACACTAATAATAATGACCGAACGACAATAATGCTAGAAAAAAGAACAACAACTCACTGCTACTTGTCTGGAAAGCATCTTTACCTGCTTTAATGGTCTTGACTTGCGCCGCACAAAAAGGCGCAGTTGTTTGGAGCAGTAGCAAGTCCGCTGCACTCTAGGTCACAGCCATCGAGGGAACGGACACCTAGCGATTCGAAAATATACCAAAACCGTATTCTCTCTGTAGCAACAGGACTACAGATTACACACAGACAGAGGAAACTAAACAGGAGCGTTTTTTTTAATTTTGAGTCTTTCTCTAAGGGTTCAAACCTGAGAGCTTGGGTTCTCAAAGAAGGTCCAAGTGGCAATTCACTCAAACGTCCAGAGCACGTCAAGAACGCGACGTGCACAAAAAAGGGGGCTCAAGAACTGGATGAG
>NC_137114.1:7823343-7825843 GCF_949357685.1 Gobio gobio
TGGCGGGATGAAAAAAAGATTCTCCCATGCATCGCGTTTCTTTCTTCGACGATTCAGAACCTCTGATATATCCAAGTATATTTGCGAATTAGTGGGAATGCAGCCTATTACACTAATAATAATGACCGAACGACAATAATGCTAGAAAAAAGAACAACAACTCACTGCTACTTGTCTGGAAAGCATCTTTACCTGCTTTAATGGTCTTGACTTGCGCCGCACAAAAAGGCGCAGTTGTTTGGAGCAGTAGCAAGTCCGCTGCACTCTAGGTCACAGCCATCGAGGGAACGGACACCTAGCGATTCGAAAATATACCAAAACCGTATTCTCTCTGTAGCAACAGGACTACAGATTACACACAGACAGAGGAAACTAAACAGGAGCGTTTTTTTTAATTTTGAGTCTTTCTCTAAGGGTTCAAACCTGAGAGCTTGGGTTCTCAAAGAAGGTCCAAGTGGCAATTCACTCAAACGTCCAGAGCACGTCAAGAACGCGACGTGCACAAAAAAGGGGGCTCAAGAACTGGGTGAGGAGAGGTGGTAGCATAGAGATCAATCTCAATGGCACACGGAAAAACCTGCCGTGACCCGGATTCGAACCGGGGTTGCTGCGGCCACAACGCAGAGTACTAACCACTATATAGGGGAGCGGCTAAGTGATATAATCGTTCAGTTTATGATACAAGCATGAAAATTGGCATGAGCAGTCTCCATGGGTCACTTGACAAGAAAATTGTCCGAGCCACTTGAAATTTCAAGATGGCGGCCATTTTTCAAGATGGCCGACACCTTAGGGGAGCAGTTTTGATTTAGTGGTTTATTTGGTGATACAAGCATGAAAATTGGCATGAGCAGTCTCTGATGGTCACTAGACAATAAGCCACCAACAGCTACTTGAAATTTCAAGATGGCGGCCATTTTACAATTAGCTGACATTGAACCCCACTCTGAGTTTAACAGCAGTGATATATCACCAGTGTGCCCTGGTAATGCAGATATTCACTCTTGTCTAATCTATCAATAATCAACAAATCAACACAACTGTATTTTGATGCGTTAAAAGTTGTTCTTTAAAATAATCTAAAACATATCAAATATAATGACACCAAATCGTCCTTAATGAAAAAAAACCCAATAAATTTAAATCGGAAAATTGATCTTTTGAGGATCCAGGGGTCGGCCATCTTGAAAATAGAAATTTCAAGTGGCTGAGAGTGTTTTCTTGTTAAGCAATCCTTTGAGACAGCTCAAGGCAATTTTCATGCTTGTTTCACCAACTAAATGATTTCTTAAGCCTAATTGCTCCACTAAGGTGGTGGCTAGCTTGAAAAATGGGCGCCATCTTGAAATTTCAAGTAGCTGTGGGTGGCTTATAGTCTAGTGACCATCAGAGACTGCTCATGCCAATTTTCATGCTTGTATCACCAAATAAACCACTATATCACAACTGCTCCACTAAGGTGTCGGCCATCTTGAAAAATGGCCGCCATCTTGAAATTTCAAGTGGCTCGGACAATTTTCTTGTCAAGTGACCCATGGAGACTGCTCATGCCAATTTTCATGCTTGTATCATAAACTGAACGATTCTGCCAAACATAAGCACTTAGCCGCTCCACTAATACGATCACGGCGAGCTACCAGTCTGGCCTCATAGGAATCTCCACAATATGTCCCTGAATACAGAGGGACCTTTTCATCTTTAGCTTGCAGACAAAATTGTTTCTTCCCAAAATAACTCATTTCAAGAGTAATATTGTAACGTGGCCTTTTTTTTCTCTTTTTATAAAGTTTTTGCAAGGCCTCAGGAAGGTTTCAGCCTAAAGCAGACACTTGCTGGCAACGTAGTCGGCAGGATTCGAACCTGCGCGGGGAGACCCCAATGGATTTCTAGTCCATCGCCTTAACCACTCGGCCACGACTACAAGCTGAGTTTAGTGGGCATGTAATATCACTTGGATCCTCGTAGCGTCACTGGGGCCAGGGCAGAGATGCAAGAACTCAACAGCGAAACGCACCGCTCCACAAAAAGAGGCTCGTTCGCCCGAACAGGGACTTGAACCCTGGACCCTCAGATTAAAAGTCTGATGCTCTACCGACTGAGCTATCCGGGCTCTTGCCTGGGACGCAGGCAAGAGCCCGTGCCGAGTGGAAACCCATAGCAAAATTAATAGTATTGGCGGGATGAAAAAAAGATTCTCCCATGCATCGCGTTTCTTTCTTCGACGATTCAGAACCTCTGATATATCCAAGTATATTTGCGAATTAGTGGGAATGCAGCCTATTACACTAATAATAATGACCGAACGACAATAATGCTAGAAAAAAGAACAACAACTCACTGCTACTTGTCTGGAAAGCATCTTTACCTGCTTTAATGGTCTTGACTTGCGCCGCACAAAAAGGCGCAGTTGTTTGGAGCAGTAGCAAGTCCGCTGCACTCTAGGTCACAGCCATCGAGGGAACGGACACCTAGCGATTCGAAAATATACCAAAACCGTATT
>NC_137114.1:7840843-7850843 GCF_949357685.1 Gobio gobio
TGGAACTGAGTTGGGTGCTGGAATTGAGGTGGGTGCTGGAACTGGGGAAGAGGCTGGAACTGGGGAGACTGAGGCACTGGTAGACCTGGTGGGTAGCTGGGAAAGGGTGGGTAGGATGCTGGTGGGTATACTGGAAATGAGTAAGCTCCAGGAGGAGGAGTGGGCAGGGGGCACCTTTTGGAGACTCGTTTCCGAACGAAGGCCTCTCCCTCCTGATTTTCAGGCTCCACAAAAACCATGGCCTCATGCCCATGTTGTGCAGGAGCAGCTTGAAGTTCTTGTGCTTCAGGTAGTGGCTCCTTTGCCAAGTACAATTGTTTTGGCAGTTCAGTACCCTGCAGAAGCATGTCTCTGTCAGCACGTTTCTGTCTTCTTAGGAGCCTGCAAGAGAAACATTGTTCAAGCAATTTATTAAAATTGGTTTTGAATATCCTGCCCTAAGTGATTGGAATGTGCTCCAGAAATTATTGAAATTAGTGACATATTTCAGTAGGCCTATGTGCATTAAAACAATTCCTAGAGAGTGCTTTATACAACACAATAAAACACATTTCACACTGTGATGCACTTGTGTTGCAAAATGGTAAAAGCACCAAAAGTTAAGCATAACTACAACATTTACACAACGACTCAAAATTGTTCACACTTGTTTTTAGTGATATGTTCAAACCAACTGTATGAAATAACGGCCAGTTCAAAAAGCAGAGGTGGCACAGATGCTGAATGATGATACCAACAATAGATGGAAACAATAATAATTGATGATCTTTACAACAGAAGTGAATCGACACTGAACTGACTTCAGCTGAACAAGAACACTATTTTCTTTTAGAGCTGCTGTGGAGCTGAAATGAAACTCTCTTTGCATTACTGATCATCAGTTATCTGCTATTACTGTAAGGCTGCTTTGAAACAATCGGTATTATAATAAAGTGCAATAGAAATAAAGGTGACTTGACTTGACTCAGGCTGGACCCAACATGAAGACCTGATGCAGAATGAACCTCCCACTGACTTTGGTTTTGCAGTTGCAGTTTTCTTCTCTTTTTTTTGGTGTACTTTAAAATGCTTTTCATTCAGAGTTTTCTTGACCTTTAAGGCTTTTGCATTTAGACTACTGTATTTTTACAGCATGGAAGTGCTGAATATACAGACATTCAATACTATATAAATGCTATTTACTATATATAATTCAATATAATAATACTGTACATACAGTATACAATATATTCACCTTACTTAGTTGTGATTACTATACTTTTATGTAATTACAAATTTGTTTACTGTTACAATATACTTTTTTTCTGTAATTGCATGCACTGGATGTTGTGTTTTTTATGTAGTGTCAAATGAATGATCTTGAGTACAAGTGAAAGGGTTTAGAAGCAATTGTTTGATGTTTTGTGAATTTAGATTGAATATTTGGATTTGTGTTTAATGTTTTGAGAAAATGAGTGATGGTTACAAGAAATGTGTTTTAGCAATTCAGAAAAACTGTAATGACTTGCCTGGTTAAATAAAGTTTCAATAAACTAAACTAAAAATAAAGTCCATTGTCTTTACTTAGTATAATTTTTTAAAGAAACATGTACAGGAAGGTTTTATAAGTACAATCTTGATATGCTTCTGTGATTGTATAAAAGTATTGCACAAAAGAAGACTCACCACGAGGAGACAGTAGTGGTGTTTACTGGGACCAGAACCAGGTTAGTCTGTCCTAGAATTTCTCTGCTGTCCTCCAGAAGCTGTTTTAAGTGGCCGTATACAGCTACAATGGCTTGTGGAATAGGGAGAGTTTTTCCACTTTTGTCCTTGGGTCTGTTCCGTGCTTGCTTGAACTCTTTAAAAAGCCTTAGGCAAACACATTCACAGACCCTGTGGACTTCAGGGTCCTGAGCCGCCTGCCCATGAGTCATGAACAGTCTATGGAAAAGAAGGATGATTTAATCTGGACTGTATACTTTGAAAATATAAACTAGTGAAGATCCAAATCGTCAAATTACCTCTCTGCTGCCTGCTGTCCTGGAGCAGAGCCACTTGGCTTCCTGGATGCTCTCCATGGTCCTGACAATGTGTTTTTCTTTGCCCTCTTGCCATATTTTGAGGGCATTTTGTCCATATCATTCAGAGCCATGTACAGCTGTACTATTTTGTCCTCCTCTTGTGATGACAAGGCAGTGATTGTACGGTTTAGGCCAACCAGGTACGCTGCCAGGGCATCAACCGCCTCCCAGCCCGAGACACCCCGAGAATCACACCGTACACTCTGAAAATTTTGGGGAAAAAAAGCCAACCTAAGTTCAATAAACGTACACGGTGTTTAGTAAATATTTTACATTGTACATGCATATATTTTAACTTTACATATGGTCGACAATATGTTTTTCAAATATTTTAAAATCAAAGATAGTAAAGGATAGCAACATTACCTGCCCGGATGTGCTAGGACGTGCAGTGTCATCCTCCTCTTCCTCACTGACCTCCTCAGTATCATCCACATGACTGGTCACCACAGATACTGAAGGGTCAGAGTCACCAGCCCTAAGGTCAGCTGGATTGCACACAGTCGTGTCGAAATCCTCATCTTCGGGCTCCTCCGAGGGGACTTCGGTCATGTCACTGTGGTGTGCAGTCAGCTGATCACCTTTATTGGACTGGGCCAACAGGTATTCAACTGCAATCCGCTCTTCTGCAATAATTGTAACACATTGTTAACAGGGAAAGGACACACACACACAAACACAGGAGAGAGAGAGGAATACTCCAATGCTCAGCATTTCCTTGAGCGATAACTTACCAGTGGGCTTTCCTGGAGGGGTGAATTCAGGCATCAAAGCACAGCCAAGGACCCTTTGGCTCATGTTGTTGAGGTGAGACATTAGTGAAACATCAAATGTCCTGAGGGTTGAGGCCCCCACCACAGCTACAGCTTCTTTTGCCCGGCTCATGTTCCACCTCGAGGCCCCCTCCAACATGTACATCTGTGTGTGCATGGCGTTGCATCTCCATCCTAAGAATGAAAATGCACATATTCAGTTAATTATTCAATTATTTTAAACTGAGGACATGCAAATTTAATGACACAGTTATAGAACAGTGACAGAATAATAAGACAAGCAGCTGGCAGTAAATTCCATGAAAGCAAGCTAAATCCAGGTAGTACCCAGGATTCTACTACTATAAAGTTGACACAATAGCAATCTTTACGACTTAAAAATCTACAGAACATTCTGCAATTTAACATTCGGAACTTACCAGGAATGAAGGAACACTGATGGCGGTGAAAACTCTCCAGAGAGGATGACCCCCTGCCACACCTAAGCACGTTCAGTACTTTGCCACCCTTCTGGAGAGTCCCCGTCTTTGTGTACAAATCAACATGTGGAGGGTCCTGGATGCACTCGAGGTGTTTTTGCTGCATCTCCCACACATGCTGCATGCTGTCAGGGTTAACCAGGCGAAGCCCTGTAGTGTCGGTAGACTCCCAGACCGATTCCAGCAGCCCTGAAATCATGGCCCGAATCTCCTCAGCCCCGCGAGTCCGCCGCCTACAGTGCTTTGCCAGTTCACCTGGGCTGATGCTGGCCATGAGCTGTGCCTCAGTGGGAGCCTGTCCACCATGGCTGTTTTTCCACTCCCCTCTCTTGGCCGCCTTAAGCTCGTTCACATCCTCCTGATCCCACTCAAAAATACAGGAGGAAAGTTTTGAACAAAAGGTTCCATAGAGAGGGTGGTGCTCTGTAGTAAGCCCGCAGTTGAATCTCCTCATAAAATGGAAGATATCTAGCCTCACGATAGACTTCCACGGCCGAAAAAGATTCAGCACTGCAGGTGCACCTGTGGAGGAGGAAAACATTATCAAAAAACATGCATTTGATTTTATTTCAACATACTTTTCAGTCATTATAATTCATTACAATTACATTACATTGATGGTAATAATAATAATAATTACAACCACTATTAAACTTTTGTAAAATATATTGCAATGCACATACAGTATGTGACCCTGGACCACAAAACCAGTCATACGTTGCACTGGAATATTTGTAGCAATAGCTAACAATACATTGTATGGGTCCAAATTATTGATTTTTCTTTCATGCCAAAAATCAGCAGGATATTAAGATCATGTTCCATGAAAATATTTTTGTAAATTTCCTACCATAAATATATAAAACATTGATTTTTTTTGAGTGGATATGCATTGCTAAGGACTTAATTTAACTTAATTTTCAAATAGTTATATCTGGGCCAAATAATGTCCTATCCTAACAAACCATACAACAATGGAAAGCTTATTTACTCAGAATAAGCTTGCCTTTCAGATGATGGCTACATCTTAATAAAAACATTTTTAAAAAAAGACAGTGTTACAATATATTCGGTTCCTGAAATATTTGTTTCCAGTGGGTGGTGTTTTCATGAATATTCATTAGTTTCCCCGTGCTATGGGCGTCCTTGAGGGTTTAGGGTTAGGGTGGGAGGGTTAGGGTGGGAGGGTTAGGGTTAGGGGTGGGTTTAGGGTTAGGGTGGGAGGGTTAGGGTTAGGGTGGGAGGGTTAGGGTGGGAGGGTTAGGGTTAGGGGTGGGTTTAGGGTTAGGGTGGGAGGGTTAGGGTTAGGGTGGGAGGGTTAGGGTTAGGGTGGGAGGGTTAGGGTGGGAGGGTTAGGGTTAGGGGTGGGTTTAGGGTTAGGGTGGGAGGGTTAGGGTTAGGGTGGGAGGGTTAGGGTGGGAGGGTTAGGGTTAGGGGTGGGTTTAGGGTTAGGGTGGGAGGGTTAGGGTTAGGGTGGGAGGGTTAGGGTGGGAGGGTTAGGGTTAGGGGTGGGTTTAGGGTTAGGGTGGGAGGGTTTAGGGTTAGGGTGGGAGGGTTAGGGTTAGGGTGGGAGGGTTAGGGTGGGAGGGTTAGGGTTAGGGGTGGGTTTAGGGTTAGGGTGGGAGGATTAGGGTTAGGTTTAGGGTTAGGGTGGGAGGGTTAGGGTTATGGTGGGAGGGTTAGGGTTAGGTTTAGGGTTAGGGTGGGGTTAGGGTTAGGGTCAGGGGTGGGTTTAGGGTAGGGTTAGGGTGGGAGGGTTAGGGTTAATACTCTGTCAAATAATTTTATAACAACGTCATGAATATTTTTAAGTTCATAGTGTTTTTTTTTTTTAAAGTTTCCTCCACCAGCTGACCAACAGAAGGTCAGATAATAGACAATTTCAAATATCTTAAAAATAAGAATAGGTGTTCGAGAAATTAAATCAATCATCCAATAATAATAATAATTAAAATCGATAAAATTATATTTGATTGCATTTGGAGACTGATTCACCCAAAATTAAATGAAAACAGTACAATGGTGGGTTAAGCCATGCAGTGTTTGGTCCAAATCACTGCAAAAACAGTTAATTACAGCATCCCACACATTCATATTTTCTTGAAATGCTTTTTTACATGATGGCTAAGTCTAGCTAAGACACCATCATAATGGCGTACACCTAACCAGTGGTGCCACTCTATCATTCTGAGCTGAGTTTTCAATGACTCAGTACGATTTCCTCTATGATGGCATAGTTTAGGTCAAGAAAAATGTTTATGACACTGTTATAAAATAATTTGACAGAGTATTAACACTTAGTGACATTTTATTGACAAATTCAACTGAAAAAGTGATCATAAAAACATTAATGATATTATAATGGCCTCAGTCAACGTCAAAACCAACCACATAACAGTTTAATGTTAACCCATAAAGCTAAGTCGTTTCTTAAGTTTGATAATGAATCTGCTGTCATGTTTATGACAGGTTATGATGACGTATTGGCATATTATGCACACCCCTTCAAGTAAAGCGTTACCAAAAAGACCAATAAGACTTGGTTTTGTGGTCCAAGGTCACTTTTGATAAAGTAATAATCTGAAAATCCCACCTGACTGACTGCAGCAATCCCGGTCAACATAGATGACCTGCGGCTCTGGCTCACCAGCATTCTGGTAGCGTCTGACGATGCCCTGGCACAGCTCTTCCAGTCCTGCACCTTCACCTGTTGTCAGAACACTGTTCAGAACCTGGCCGAGCTCATTGCCAATGTTTGTCATCCACGCAGCCGTGTCCCCAATGTCACCAGCCAGCTTTTTGGTGATCTAAAAAACAAGCATAAGGAAACATAAAGACATTCTAATTATATATTTTCTTCTTTTTGTTATGGTCCATTACTATATATATATATATAAATAACACAAAAAGCACACTTTTTCATTATTATGATGGATGGCTGAAAATGAAACCTTCATGTATTGTACCTTCTTAGTTGAATCCATCTTTAGGATTCGGCCATAGGTGGAGGTAATCACCCCCTTCATCTCGTCAAGATGGCTGAGGATGTCGTTGGAGTGGACAGTCTCAAACCACTGGGCGAGTGGAAGCGGCCTGAAGGGTGCAGGTGCAGAATAGGAAGGTGCCGTTGTAGATTGGACCAGGGCAACCTTTCTCAAATGATGCTCACAGTCAGAGAGGTACTGGATGGTCCGTCGTGCCCACTCCTCACTGTGGACTTCCTCTACTGCTGACTGGAGGTAGGAGGAACTGTTGCCACTGGTCCTTGGCCTGAGGAAGGTCACACATTTCTTGTCCAGGGCTAGCTGAGAGGTCAGCACTGCTGGAAACATTGTCCTGTGTGCCACATCCAGTTGTGCAAGGATGTCCTGGCTCCATGGGCATACTGGCAGCCTGCATACACTGCAGCGTGGATAGTCTCCACCCACCAGGTAGTAGCGACTACCCATGTCAATGACCTCCCTGACCTTTGGGTAGATCCCAGAATGGTGCATCTTACGGCCACACTGTTGGCATTTAAGAGGAATGCCCCACATCCTCATTGGTGCCCACAAGAACATCCTCTGTCTGAAGTACCACCCAGGCTCAGGAGGAGACGGCTTGGGCTGCATTGGAGGATAAAACCAGTTATCCTGGAAATTCTGCCTGAGCTGTCCTGTGGGCTCATAGAGGCACTTGGCTATCCACACCCAATCTGCTGGCTGGAGGACTCTCTTGAACTGACTGGGAAGAAAGCTTTCCCAATCAGTAACAGCCTGAGGCAGAAGTGGTGTGGGCTGCAGTGAGGGTGCTGGATGTGAGGATGGAGTGGGCTGTGAAGATGTAGAGCGCCATGGTTGTGAGGGCTGTGGAGCTGGAGAGTGGTGTGGGGATGGAGTGGGCCGTGGAGACGGAGTGGGCCACCGGGATGGAGTGGGTGGTGGAGGCTGTAGAGCTGGAGCTGGAGAGTGGCTTGAGGATGGAGTGGGCCGTGGAGACGGAGTGGGCCGTGATGGTGGTGGTGGTGGAGGCTGTAGAGCTGGAGCTGGAGAGTGGCTTGAGGATGGAGTGGGCCGTGGAGACGGAGTGGGCCGTGATGGTGGTGGTGGTGGAGGCTGTAGAGCTGGAGCTGGAGAGTGGCTTGAGGATGGAGTGGGCCGTGGAGACGGAGTGGGCCGTGATGGTGGTGGTGGTGGAGGCTGTAGAGCTGGAGCTGGAGAGTGGCTTGAGGATGGAGTGGGCCGTGGAGACAGAGTGGGCCGTGATGGTGGTGGTGGTGGAGGCTTTAGAGCTGGAGCTGGAGAGTGGCTTGAGGATGGAGTGGGCCGTGGAGACGGAGTGGGCCGTGATGGTGGTGGTGGTGGAGGCTGTAGAGCTGGAGAGTGGTGTGAGGATGGAGTGGGCCGTGATGGTGGTGGTGGTGGAGGCTGTAGAGCTGGAGAGTGGTGTGAGGATGGAGTGGGCCGTGATGGTGGTGGTGGTGGAGGCTGTAGAGCTGGAGAGTGGTGTGAGGATGGAGTGGGCCGCAGGGATGGAGACACTGGTGTCTGCACCAGCCGTGGAGATGGTGAGGGGCACGGAGATGGTGTGGTCAATTTTGAAGGGCTTGCACGTGGAGCCAACAGGGCCCCATAATGGCTGGACTCAATGTGCTGGAGTAGTCCAACAGCACCCTGGACCCTGGCCCCACAGGTGTCACACTTCTCTTCAGCATGGTGGTCAGAGAGGTGCTCAGAGAACTTCTCTGCCTCCACAACCACACCACAGAGAGAACACTTAATGCCTTGTTCTTGCTGTGATGTCCCTGCCTCCTCTGTGCTGCCGCCCGCCTCCTCTGTGCTGCCGCCTGGCCCTGCCTTATCTGTTGACTGGAAGAAAACAAAGATTAGAAACAAAAGAAGGCCATACTATTCATGTTAAATAATTGAATCAATTATTCTGCAGAACTGTGCACTCAGATAACAGATCAGTGGTTATGGTCCATAAAATAGTCTATTACATGATACAGGGACTTATCATGCCTTTGATATATATAATATTGTATACCTACCTTGTGGAACCCACAAGTGCACACTATAGGCCTGCCAAACAGGTCCACCTTATTCCCCTTTTGTAGGGGACAGGCATCAATCCGCTCCAATGCCTCCTTCCATCTTTTGCTTCCAGGCCTTTTGCCTGTAGTGAACTGGAAGGTGCCCTGGGCATACCTATGGCAGACGTCATTCCAATAGGCGTTGGATTTGCCTGTTTTGGTCATATCTGAAAAATACTGTGGAACAAATCAATGTAGTTGTGCATTTCTATTGGTTTTGTTAATATAGCAAGAGTAGAATTGAGTTTTTTTTTTTTTAGGTTGAACATCTGTTTTGACAACATGCATTTTAAACTTGCAAATAAAATAGCTAGCTAGTCGCATATATGTATACAAAACAACTTTCACAACATCGGGCTGTAGAATTTAATCTAATTCATTCACTTTCGTCTACCCCGAAAGATCTGGGGAACATAATATTATTCTACAGTCCAACAAATGGTTGAAATCTATATCGTAGTCTTTGTAGTTCACGCTGTTAACTTAACCCTCTAAGTCACAGCACCAAAAAAAAATATATACATATATCACCTGACATTAAATACAAAATGAAATATCTTTTTATAAAACAAATATATGCATGTGCATCAATATGTAAATAAATATGTTTGATTATTAAAATAAATGAAAAGTTAAAAGTTTTATTTTATATACTAAAACCTTAGAGACTGTGCAGTTAGAGCACTTTTGTTAAGGCAATATGCCTATCATTCAAGTGCTCCTAGGTAAAAAACAAACTAACAAAAACAAAAAAACTAATAACATTTTCTAATGCATATATTGACCCCACAGTAAATACTAAATACTAGTGTTTTTGTGTCATACTATAATAAATTGTAGTGTACTGTATATATATATATATATATATATATATATATATATATATATATATATATATATATATATATATATATATATATATATATATATATATATATATATATATATATATATATATATATATATATATATATATATATATATATATATATATATTAAACTGATAAACTGTAATGGTCACACTTTACTATATGGTTCATTGGTTAATATTATTTAACTATATTAGTTAACAGTTATTAGTTATACAATTTATTGTTTGTGATATAAAACTGTATTTTCATTAACTAATGCTAACGAAGATGCTAACGAAGCATAGTTAGTTGATGTCAGTTAACGTTACTAATGTGTAACTACTGAAACTGATCTTAAAGTGTTACCACTGCAACAAATACTGTATAATATAACCTGTTGTAGATGTAAATGTGTACAGTATTGGGTATTTGTTTATATTACTATAACGTTAGTTGTTACCAAAGCAACTGTAAAATTACCACAAATACTATAACGTTAGTACAGTTCGAAAACACTAGTATTTACAACAAACCAACATCTGGATCTGGGGTGAGGGGTCGACATATTTTATGATGGATATATATATATATTATATGGGGTTAAACAATATTTTTTCCCAAAAAAATCGGGCCATGGAGGGTAATGTTAACTAGCATAACTGTCACACGTCACTGTTAAGTTATTTGATAACTTATATTATATTATAATAATTAATTAATGTTTGAACAAATATACCTATAAAGGTTAACACTATTGTCATGA
>NC_137114.1:7865843-7875843 GCF_949357685.1 Gobio gobio
AAAAAATAAAATAAAAACCTAACTATATACATTACTATATACACCAATTAAACCAAATCAAAGCGCTCCCTGTACATTATCCTTCCACTGTGCTACAGAGAGGCCTGAGGCTGGACAATACCACCGGCCCTTCAGTTGAGTGTGGCCAGTTGTCTTATTTTTAGACAGCCCACAGTGCTTGCAGGTGTAGTGATACACATCCTTTGCCAAGCGTTTCCGTGGTGGTTCACCCCTAGCCACTCTTTCCTCGTCTTCTTGGGCAGCTTTCTGCCGTCTCCAGGTGCGCTGCCTGGGCTGAGTAGGGGGACAGGTTTGTGCTAGTGGGTTACCAGGTGGCTGGAACTGGGGTTGAGGCTGGAACTGGGGTTGAGGCTGGAACTGGGGTTGAGGCTGGAACTGGGGTTGAGGCTGGAACTGAGTTGGGTCCTGGAACTGGGGTGGAGGCTGGAACTGGGGTGGAGGCTGGAACTGGGGTTGAGGCTGGAACTGAGTTGGGTCCTGGAACTGGGGTGGAGGCTGGAACTGAGGTGGAGGTTGGAACTGAGGTGGGTGCTGGAACTGAGTTGGGTGCTGGAATTGAGGTGGGTGCTGGAACTGGGGAAGAGGCTGGAACTGGGGAGACTGAGGCACTGGTAGACCTGGTGGGTAGCTGGGAAAGGGTGGGTAGGATGCTGGTGGGTATACTGGAAATGAGTAAGCTCCAGGAGGAGGGGTGGGCAGGGGGCACCTTTTGGAGACTCGTTTCCGAACGAAGGCCTCTCCCTCCTGATTTTCAGGCTCCACAAAAACCATGGCCTCATGCCCATGTTGTGCAGGAGCAGCTTGAAGTTCTTGTGCTTCAGGTAGTGGCTCCTTTGCCAAGTACAATTGTTTTGGCAGTTCAGTACCCTGCAGAAGCATGTCTCTGTCAGCACGTTTCTGTCTTCTTAGGAGCCTGCAAGAGAAACATTGTTCAAGCAATTTATTAAAATTGGTTTTGAATATCCTGCCCTAAGTGATTGGAATGTGCTCCAGAAATTATTGAAATTAGTGACATATTTCAGTAGGCCTATGTGCATTAAAACAATTCCTAGAGAGTGCTTTATACAACACAATAAAACACATTTCACACTGTGATGCACTTGTGTTGCAAAATGGTAAAAGCACCAAAAGTTAAGCATAACTACAACATTTACACAACGACTCAAAATTGTTCACACTTGTTTTTAGTGATATGTTCAAACCAACTGTATGAAATAACGGCCAGTTCAAAAAGCAGAGGTGGCACAGATGCTGAATGATGATACCAACAATAGATGGAAACAATAATAATTGATGATCTTTACAACAGAAGTGAATCGACACTGAACTGACTTCAGCTGAACAAGAACACTATTTTCTTTTAGAGCTGCTGTGGAGCTGAAATGAAACTCTCTTTGCATTACTGATCATCAGTTATCTGCTATTACTGTAAGGCTGCTTTGAAACAATCGGTATTATAATAAAGTGCAATAGAAATAAAGGTGACTTGACTTGACTCAGGCTGGACCCAACATGAAGACCTGATGCAGAATGAACCTCCCACTGACTTTGGTTTTGCAGTTGCAGTTTTCTTCTCTTTTTTTTGGTGTACTTTAAAATGCTTTTCATTCAGAGTTTTCTTGACCTTTAAGGCTTTTGCATTTAGACTACTGTATTTTTACAGCATGGAAGTGCTGAATATACAGACATTCAATACTATATAAATGCTATTTACTATATATAATTCAATATAATAATACTGTACATACAGTATACAATATATTCACCTTACTTAGTTGTGATTACTATACTTTTATGTAATTACAAATTTGTTTACTGTTACAATATACTTTTTTTCTGTAATTGCATGCACTGGATGTTGTGTTTTTTATGTAGTGTCAAATGAATGATCTTGAGTACAAGTGAAAGGGTTTAGAAGCAATTGTTTGATGTTTTGTGAATTTAGATTGAATATTTGGATTTGTGTTTAATGTTTTGAGAAAATGAGTGATGGTTACAAGAAATGTGTTTTAGCAATTCAGAAAAACTGTAATGACTTGCCTGGTTAAATAAAGTTTCAATAAACTAAACTAAAAATAAAGTCCATTGTCTTTACTTAGTATAATTTTTTAAAGAAACATGTACAGGAAGGTTTTATAAGTACAATCTTGATATGCTTCTGTGATTGTATAAAAGTATTGCACAAAAGAAGACTCACCACGAGGAGACAGTAGTGGTGTTTACTGGGACCAGAACCAGGTTAGTCTGTCCTAGAATTTCTCTGCTGTCCTCCAGAAGCTGTTTTAAGTGGCCGTATACAGCTACAATGGCTTGTGGAATAGGGAGAGTTTTTCCACTTTTGTCCTTGGGTCTGTTCCGTGCTTGCTTGAACTCTTTAAAAAGCCTTAGGCAAACACATTCACAGACCCTGTGGACTTCAGGGTCCTGAGCCGCCTGCCCATGAGTCATGAACAGTCTATGGAAAAGAAGGATGATTTAATCTGGACTGTATACTTTGAAAATATAAACTAGTGAAGATCCAAATCGTCAAATTACCTCTCTGCTGCCTGCTGTCCTGGAGCAGAGCCACTTGGCTTCCTGGATGCTCTCCATGGTCCTGACAATGTGTTTTTCTTTGCCCTCTTGCCATATTTTGAGGGCATTTTGTCCATATCATTCAGAGCCATGTACAGCTGTACTATTTTGTCCTCCTCTTGTGATGACAAGGCAGTGATTGTACGGTTTAGGCCAACCAGGTACGCTGCCAGGGCATCAACCGCCTCCCAGCCCGAGACACCCCGAGAATCACACCGTACACTCTGAAAATTTTGGGGAAAAAAAGCCAACCTAAGTTCAATAAACGTACACGGTGTTTAGTAAATATTTTACATTGTACATGCATATATTTTAACTTTACATATGGTCGACAATATGTTTTTCAAATATTTTAAAATCAAAGATAGTAAAGGATAGCAACATTACCTGCCCGGATGTGCTAGGACGTGCAGTGTCATCCTCCTCTTCCTCACTGACCTCCTCAGTATCATCCACATGACTGGTCACCACAGATACTGAAGGGTCAGAGTCACCAGCCCTAAGGTCAGCTGGATTGCACACAGTCGTGTCGAAATCCTCATCTTCGGGCTCCTCCGAGGGGACTTCGGTCATGTCACTGTGGTGTGCAGTCAGCTGATCACCTTTATTGGACTGGGCCAACAGGTATTCAACTGCAATCCGCTCTTCTGCAATAATTGTAACACATTGTTAACAGGGAAAGGACACACACACACAAACACAGGAGAGAGAGAGGAATACTCCAATGCTCAGCATTTCCTTGAGCGATAACTTACCAGTGGGCTTTCCTGGAGGGGTGAATTCAGGCATCAAAGCACAGCCAAGGACCCTTTGGCTCATGTTGTTGAGGTGAGACATTAGTGAAACATCAAATGTCCTGAGGGTTGAGGCCCCCACCACAGCTACAGCTTCTTTTGCCCGGCTCATGTTCCACCTCGAGGCCCCCTCCAACATGTACATCTGTGTGTGCATGGCGTTGCATCTCCATCCTAAGAATGAAAATGCACATATTCAGTTAATTATTCAATTATTTTAAACTGAGGACATGCAAATTTAATGACACAGTTATAGAACAGTGACAGAATAATAAGACAAGCAGCTGGCAGTAAATTCCATGAAAGCAAGCTAAATCCAGGTAGTACCCAGGATTCTACTACTATAAAGTTGACACAATAGCAATCTTTACGACTTAAAAATCTACAGAACATTCTGCAATTTAACATTCGGAACTTACCAGGAATGAAGGAACACTGATGGCGGTGAAAACTCTCCAGAGAGGATGACCCCCTGCCACACCTAAGCACGTTCAGTACTTTGCCACCCTTCTGGAGAGTCCCCGTCTTTGTGTACAAATCAACATGTGGAGGGTCCTGGATGCACTCGAGGTGTTTTTGCTGCATCTCCCACACATGCTGCATGCTGTCAGGGTTAACCAGGCGAAGCCCTGTAGTGTCGGTAGACTCCCAGACCGATTCCAGCAGCCCTGAAATCATGGCCCGAATCTCCTCAGCCCCGCGAGTCCGCCGCCTACAGTGCTTTGCCAGTTCACCTGGGCTGATGCTGGCCATGAGCTGTGCCTCAGTGGGAGCCTGTCCACCATGGCTGTTTTTCCACTCCCCTCTCTTGGCCGCCTTAAGCTCGTTCACATCCTCCTGATCCCACTCAAAAATACAGGAGGAAAGTTTTGAACAAAAGGTTCCATAGAGAGGGTGGTGCTCTGTAGTAAGCCCGCAGTTGAATCTCCTCATAAAATGGAAGATATCTAGCCTCACGATAGACTTCCACGGCCGAAAAAGATTCAGCACTGCAGGTGCACCTGTGGAGGAGGAAAACATTATCAAAAAACATGCATTTGATTTTATTTCAACATACTTTTCAGTCATTATAATTCATTACAATTACATTACATTGATGGTAATAATAATAATAATTACAACCACTATTAAACTTTTGTAAAATATATTGCAATGCACATACAGTATGTGACCCTGGACCACAAAACCAGTCATACGTTGCACTGGAATATTTGTAGCAATAGCTAACAATACATTGTATGGGTCCAAATTATTGATTTTTCTTTCATGCCAAAAATCAGCAGGATATTAAGATCATGTTCCATGAAAATATTTTTGTAAATTTCCTACCATAAATATATAAAACATTGATTTTTTTTGAGTGGATATGCATTGCTAAGGACTTAATTTAACTTAATTTTCAAATAGTTATATCTGGGCCAAATAATGTCCTATCCTAACAAACCATACAACAATGGAAAGCTTATTTACTCAGAATAAGCTTGCCTTTCAGATGATGGCTACATCTTAATAAAAACATTTTTAAAAAAAGACAGTGTTACAATATATTCGGTTCCTGAAATATTTGTTTCCAGTGGGTGGTGTTTTCATGAATATTCATTAGTTTCCCCGTGCTATGGGCGTCCTTGAGGGTTTAGGGTTAGGGTGGGAGGGTTAGGGTGGGAGGGTTAGGGTTAGGGGTGGGTTTAGGGTTAGGGTGGGAGGGTTAGGGTTAGGGTGGGAGGGTTAGGGTGGGAGGGTTAGGGTTAGGGGTGGGTTTAGGGTTAGGGTGGGAGGGTTAGGGTTAGGGTGGGAGGGTTAGGGTGGGAGGGTTAGGGTTAGGGGTGGGTTTAGGGTTAGGGTGGGAGGGTTAGGGTTAGGGTGGGAGGGTTAGGGTGGGAGGGTTAGGGTTAGGGGTGGGTTTAGGGTTAGGGTGGGAGGGTTTAGGGTTAGGGTGGGAGGGTTAGGGTTAGGGTGGGAGGGTTAGGGTGGGAGGGTTAGGGTTAGGGGTGGGTTTAGGGTTAGGGTGGGAGGATTAGGGTTAGGTTTAGGGTTAGGGTGGGAGGGTTAGGGTTATGGTGGGAGGGTTAGGGTTAGGTTTAGGGTTAGGGTGGGGTTAGGGTTAGGGTCAGGGGTGGGTTTAGGGTAGGGTTAGGGTGGGAGGGTTAGGGTTAATACTCTGTCAAATAATTTTATAACAACGTCATGAATATTTTTAAGTTCATAGTGTTTTTTTTTTTTAAAGTTTCCTCCACCAGCTGACCAACAGAAGGTCAGATAATAGACAATTTCAAATATCTTAAAAATAAGAATAGGTGTTCGAGAAATTAAATCAATCATCCAATAATAATAATAATTAAAATCGATAAAATTATATTTGATTGCATTTGGAGACTGATTCACCCAAAATTAAATGAAAACAGTACAATGGTGGGTTAAGCCATGCAGTGTTTGGTCCAAATCACTGCAAAAACAGTTAATTACAGCATCCCACACATTCATATTTTCTTGAAATGCTTTTTTACATGATGGCTAAGTCTAGCTAAGACACCATCATAATGGCGTACACCTAACCAGTGGTGCCACTCTATCATTCTGAGCTGAGTTTTCAATGACTCAGTACGATTTCCTCTATGATGGCATAGTTTAGGTCAAGAAAAATGTTTATGACACTGTTATAAAATAATTTGACAGAGTATTAACACTTAGTGACATTTTATTGACAAATTCAACTGAAAAAGTGATCATAAAAACATTAATGATATTATAATGGCCTCAGTCAACGTCAAAACCAACCACATAACAGTTTAATGTTAACCCATAAAGCTAAGTCGTTTCTTAAGTTTGATAATGAATCTGCTGTCATGTTTATGACAGGTTATGATGACGTATTGGCATATTATGCACACCCCTTCAAGTAAAGCGTTACCAAAAAGACCAATAAGACTTGGTTTTGTGGTCCAAGGTCACTTTTGATAAAGTAATAATCTGAAAATCCCACCTGACTGACTGCAGCAATCCCGGTCAACATAGATGACCTGCGGCTCTGGCTCACCAGCATTCTGGTAGCGTCTGACGATGCCCTGGCACAGCTCTTCCAGTCCTGCACCTTCACCTGTTGTCAGAACACTGTTCAGAACCTGGCCGAGCTCATTGCCAATGTTTGTCATCCACGCAGCCGTGTCCCCAATGTCACCAGCCAGCTTTTTGGTGATCTAAAAAACAAGCATAAGGAAACATAAAGACATTCTAATTATATATTTTCTTCTTTTTGTTATGGTCCATTACTATATATATATATATAAATAACACAAAAAGCACACTTTTTCATTATTATGATGGATGGCTGAAAATGAAACCTTCATGTATTGTACCTTCTTAGTTGAATCCATCTTTAGGATTCGGCCATAGGTGGAGGTAATCACCCCCTTCATCTCGTCAAGATGGCTGAGGATGTCGTTGGAGTGGACAGTCTCAAACCACTGGGCGAGTGGAAGCGGCCTGAAGGGTGCAGGTGCAGAATAGGAAGGTGCCGTTGTAGATTGGACCAGGGCAACCTTTCTCAAATGATGCTCACAGTCAGAGAGGTACTGGATGGTCCGTCGTGCCCACTCCTCACTGTGGACTTCCTCTACTGCTGACTGGAGGTAGGAGGAACTGTTGCCACTGGTCCTTGGCCTGAGGAAGGTCACACATTTCTTGTCCAGGGCTAGCTGAGAGGTCAGCACTGCTGGAAACATTGTCCTGTGTGCCACATCCAGTTGTGCAAGGATGTCCTGGCTCCATGGGCATACTGGCAGCCTGCATACACTGCAGCGTGGATAGTCTCCACCCACCAGGTAGTAGCGACTACCCATGTCAATGACCTCCCTGACCTTTGGGTAGATCCCAGAATGGTGCATCTTACGGCCACACTGTTGGCATTTAAGAGGAATGCCCCACATCCTCATTGGTGCCCACAAGAACATCCTCTGTCTGAAGTACCACCCAGGCTCAGGAGGAGACGGCTTGGGCTGCATTGGAGGATAAAACCAGTTATCCTGGAAATTCTGCCTGAGCTGTCCTGTGGGCTCATAGAGGCACTTGGCTATCCACACCCAATCTGCTGGCTGGAGGACTCTCTTGAACTGACTGGGAAGAAAGCTTTCCCAATCAGTAACAGCCTGAGGCAGAAGTGGTGTGGGCTGCAGTGAGGGTGCTGGATGTGAGGATGGAGTGGGCTGTGAAGATGTAGAGCGCCATGGTTGTGAGGGCTGTGGAGCTGGAGAGTGGTGTGGGGATGGAGTGGGCCGTGGAGACGGAGTGGGCCACCGGGATGGAGTGGGTGGTGGAGGCTGTAGAGCTGGAGCTGGAGAGTGGCTTGAGGATGGAGTGGGCCGTGGAGACGGAGTGGGCCGTGATGGTGGTGGTGGTGGAGGCTGTAGAGCTGGAGCTGGAGAGTGGCTTGAGGATGGAGTGGGCCGTGGAGACGGAGTGGGCCGTGATGGTGGTGGTGGTGGAGGCTGTAGAGCTGGAGCTGGAGAGTGGCTTGAGGATGGAGTGGGCCGTGGAGACGGAGTGGGCCGTGATGGTGGTGGTGGTGGAGGCTGTAGAGCTGGAGCTGGAGAGTGGCTTGAGGATGGAGTGGGCCGTGGAGACAGAGTGGGCCGTGATGGTGGTGGTGGTGGAGGCTTTAGAGCTGGAGCTGGAGAGTGGCTTGAGGATGGAGTGGGCCGTGGAGACGGAGTGGGCCGTGATGGTGGTGGTGGTGGAGGCTGTAGAGCTGGAGAGTGGTGTGAGGATGGAGTGGGCCGTGATGGTGGTGGTGGTGGAGGCTGTAGAGCTGGAGAGTGGTGTGAGGATGGAGTGGGCCGTGATGGTGGTGGTGGTGGAGGCTGTAGAGCTGGAGAGTGGTGTGAGGATGGAGTGGGCCGCAGGGATGGAGACACTGGTGTCTGCACCAGCCGTGGAGATGGTGAGGGGCACGGAGATGGTGTGGTCAATTTTGAAGGGCTTGCACGTGGAGCCAACAGGGCCCCATAATGGCTGGACTCAATGTGCTGGAGTAGTCCAACAGCACCCTGGACCCTGGCCCCACAGGTGTCACACTTCTCTTCAGCATGGTGGTCAGAGAGGTGCTCAGAGAACTTCTCTGCCTCCACAACCACACCACAGAGAGAACACTTAATGCCTTGTTCTTGCTGTGATGTCCCTGCCTCCTCTGTGCTGCCGCCCGCCTCCTCTGTGCTGCCGCCTGGCCCTGCCTTATCTGTTGACTGGAAGAAAACAAAGATTAGAAACAAAAGAAGGCCATACTATTCATGTTAAATAATTGAATCAATTATTCTGCAGAACTGTGCACTCAGATAACAGATCAGTGGTTATGGTCCATAAAATAGTCTATTACATGATACAGGGACTTATCATGCCTTTGATATATATAATATTGTATACCTACCTTGTGGAACCCACAAGTGCACACTATAGGCCTGCCAAACAGGTCCACCTTATTCCCCTTTTGTAGGGGACAGGCATCAATCCGCTCCAATGCCTCCTTCCATCTTTTGCTTCCAGGCCTTTTGCCTGTAGTGAACTGGAAGGAGCCCTGGGCATACCTATGGCAGACGTCATTCCAATAGGCGTTGGATTTGCCTGTTTTGGTCATATCTGAAAAATACTGTGGAACAAATCAATGTAGTTGTGCATTTCTATTGGTTTTGTTAATATAGCAAGAGTAGAATTGAGTTTTTTTTTTTTTAGGTTGAACATCTGTTTTGACAACATGCATTTTAAACTTGCAAATAAAATAGCTAGCTAGTAGCATATATGTATACAAAACAACTTTCACAACATCGGGCTGTAGAATTTAATCTAATTCATTCACTTTCGTCTACCCCGAAAGATCTGGGGAACATAATATTATTCTACAGTCCAACAAATGGTTGAAATCTATATCGTAGTCTTTGTAGTTCACGCTGTTAACTTAACCCTCTAAGTCACAGCACCAAAAAAAAATATATACATATATCACCTGACATTAAATACAAAATGAAATATCTTTTTATAAAACAAATATATGCATGTGCATCAATATGTAAATAAATATGTTTGATTATTAAAATAAATGAAAAGTTAAAAGTTTTATTTTATATACTAAAACCTTAGAGACTGTGCAGTTAGAGCACTTTTGTTCAGGCAATATGCCTATCATTCAAGTGCTCCTAGGTAAAAAACAAACTAACAAAAACAAAAAAACTAATAACATTTTCTAATGCATATATTGACCCCACAGTAAATACTAAATACTAGTGTTTTTGTGTCATACTATAATAAATTGTAGTGTACTGTATATATATATATATATATATATATATATATATATATATATATATATATATATATATATATATATATATATATATATATATATATATATATATATATATATATATATATATATATATATATATATATATATATATATATTAAACTGATAAACTGTAATGGTCACACTTTACTATATGGTTCATTGGTTAATATTATTTAACTATATTAGTTAACAGTTATTAGTTATACAATTTATTGTTTGTGATATAAAACTGTATTTTCATTAACTAATGCTAACGAAGATGCTAACGAAGCATAGTTAGTTG
>NC_137114.1:7960843-7970843 GCF_949357685.1 Gobio gobio
CTCCACAATATGTCCCTGAATACAGAGGGACCTTTTCATCTTTAGCTTGCAGACAAAATTGTTTCTTCCCAAAATAACTCATTTCAAGAGTAATATTGTAACGTGGCCTTTTTTTTTCTCTTTTTATAAAGTTTTTGCAAGGCCTCAGGAAGGTTTCAGCCTAAAGCAGACACTTGCCGGCAACGTAGTCGGCAGCATTCGAACCTGCGCGGGGAGACCCCAATGGATTTCTAGTCCATCGCCTTAACCACTCGGCCACGACTACAAGCTGAGTGCAGTGGGCATGTAATATCACTTGGATCCTCGTAGCGTCGCTGGGGCCAGGGAAGAGCTGCAAGAACTCAACAGCGAAACGCACCGCTCCACGAAAAGAGGCTCGTTCGCCCGAACAGGGACTTGAACCCTGGACCCTCAGATTAAAAGTCTGATGCTCTACCGACTGAGCTATCCAGGCTCTTGCCTGGGACGCGCACGTGCCGAGTGGGAACCCATAGCAAAATTAATAGTATTGGCGGGATGAAAAAAAGATTCTCCCATGCATCGCGTTTCTTTCTTCGACGATTCAGAACCTCTGATATATCCAAGTATATTTGCGAATTAGTGGGAATGCAGCCTATTACACTAATAATAATGACCGAACGACAATAATGCTAGAAAAAAGAACAACAACTCACTGCTTCTTGTCTGGAAAGCATCTTTACCTGCTTTAATGGTCTTGACTTGCGCCGCACAAAAAGGCGCAGTTGTTTGGAGCAGTAGCAAGTCCGCTGCACTCTAGGTCACAGCCATCGAGGGAACGGACACCTAGCGATTCGAAAATATACCAAAACCGTATTCTCTCTGTAGCAACAGGACTACAGATTACCCACAGACAGAGGAAACTAAACAGGAGTGTTTTTTTAGTTTTAGTTTAGTTATATATATATATATATATATCCATCATAAAATATGTCGACCCCTCACCCCAGATCCAGATGTTGGTTTGTTGTAAATACTAGTGTTTTCGAACTGTACTATAGTTTTTGTGGTAATTTTACAGCTGCTTTGGTAACAACTAACGTTATAGTAATATAAACAAATACCCAATACTGTACACATTTACATCTACAACAGGTTATATTATACAGTATTTGTTGCAGTGGTAACACTTTAAGATAAGTTTCAGTAGTTACACATTAGTAACGTTAACTGACATCAACTAACTATGCTTCGTTAGCATCTTCGTTAGCATTAGTTAATGAAAATACAGTTTTATATCACAAACAATAAATTGTATAACTAATAACTGTTAACTAATATAGTTAAATAATATTAACCAATGAACCTTATAGTAAAGTGTGACCATTACAGTTTATCAGTTTACTATATATATATATATATATATATATATATATATATATATATATATATATATATATATATATATATATATATATATATATATATATATATATATATATATATATATATATATATATATATATATATATATACAGTACACTACAATTTATTATAGTATGACACAAAAACACTAGTATTTAGTATTTACTGTGGGGTCAATATATGCATTAGAAAATGTTATTAGTGTTTTTGTTTTTGTTAGTTTGTTTTTTACCTAGGAGCACTTGAATGATAGGCACATTGCCTGAACAAAAGTGCTCTAACTGCACAGTCTCTAAGGTTTTAGTATATAAAATAAAACTTTTAACTTTTCATTTATTTTAATAATCAAACATATTTATTTACATATTGATGCACATGCATATATTTGTTTTATAAAAAGATATTTCATTTTGTATTTAATGTCAGGTGATATATGTATATATATTTTTTTTGTGCTGTGACTTAGAGGGTTAAGTTAACAGCGTGAACTACAAAGACTACGATATAGATTTCAACCTTTTGTTGGACTGTAGAATAATATTATGTTCCCCAGATCTTTCGGGGTAGACGAAAGTTAATGAATTAAATTAAATTCTACAGCCCGATGTTGTGAAAGTTGTTTTGTATACATATATGCTGCTAGCTAGCTATTTTATTTGCAAGTTTAAAATGCATGTTGTCAAAACAGATGTTCAACCTAAAAAAAAAAAACCTCAATTCTACTCTTGCTATATTAACAAAACCAATAGAAATGCACAACTACATTGATTTGTTCCACAGTATTTTTCAGATATGACTAAAACAGGCAAATCCAACGCTAATTAGAATGACATCTGCCATAGGTATGCCCAGGGCACCTTCCAGTTCACCACAGGCAAAAGGCCAGGAAGCAAAAGATGGAAGGAGGCATTGGAGCGGATTGATGCCTGTCCCCTACAAAAGGGGAATAAGGTGGACCTGTTTGGCAGGCCTATAGTGTGCACTTGTGGGTTCCACAAGGTAGGTATACAATATTATATATATCAAAGGCATGATATGTCCCTGTATCATGTAATAGACTATTTTATGCACCATTTATGGACCACTGATCTGTTATCTGAGTGCACAGTTCTGCAGAATAATTGATTAAATTATTTAACATGAATAGTATGGCCTTCTTTTCTTCCAGTCAACAGATAAGGCAGGGCCAGGCGGCAGCACAGAAGAGGCGGGCGGAAGCACAGAAGAGGCGGGCGGCAGCACAGAAGAGGCGGGCACATCACAGCAAGAACAAGGCATTAAGTGTTCTCTCTGTGGTGTGGTTGTGGAGGCAGAGAAGTTCTCTGAGCACCTCTCTGACCACCATGCTAAAGAGAAGTGTGACACCTGTGGGGCCAGGGTCCAGGGTCCAGGGTGCTGTTGGACTACTTCAGCACATTGAGTCCAGCCATTATGGGGCCCTGTTGGCTCCACGTGCAAGCCCTTCAAAAATGACCAAACCATCTCCATGCCCCTCACCATCTCCACGGCTGGCGCAGACACCAGTGTCTCCATCCCTGCGGCCCACTCCATCCCCACGCCACTCTCCAGCTCTACAGCCCTCACCACCACCACCATCACGGCCCACTCCATCTCCACGGCCCACTCCATCCTCAAGCCACTCTCCAGCTCTACAGCCTCCACCACCCACTTCATCCCAGTGGCCCACTCCGTCTCCACGGCCCACTCCATCCCCACGCCACTCACCAGCTCTACAGCCTCCACCACCACCACCATCACGGCCCACTCCGTCTCCACGGCCCACTCCATTCTCAAGCCACTCACCAGCTCTACAGCCTCCACCACCACCACCATCACGGCCCACTCCGTCTCCACGGCCCACTCCATCCTCAAGCCACTCTCCAGCTCTACAGCCTCCACCACCACCACCATCACGGCCCACTCCGTCTCCACGGCCCACTCCATCCTCAAGCCACTCTCCAGCTCCAGCTCTACAGCCTCCACCACCCACTCCATCCCGGTGGCCCACTCCGTCTCCACGGCCCACTCCATCCCCACACCACTCTCCAGCTCCACAGCCCTCACAACCAAGGCGCTCTACATCTTCACAGCCCACTCCATCCTCACATCCAGCACCCTCACTGCAGCCCACACCACCTCTGCCTCAGGCTGTTACTGATTGGGAAAGCTTTCTTCCCAGTCAGTTCAAGAGAGTCCTCTAGCCAGCAGATTGGGTGTGGATAGCCAAGTGCCTCTATGAGCCCACAGGACAGCTCAGGCAGAATTTCCAGGATAACTGGTTTTATCCTCCAATGCAGCCCAAGCCGTCTCCTCCTGAGCCTGGGTGGTACTTCAGACAGAGGATGTTCTTGTGGGCACCAATGAGGATGTGGGGCATTCCTCTTAAATGCCAACAGTGTGGCCGTAAGATGCACCATTCTGGGATCTACCCAAAGGTCAGGGAGGTCATTGACATGGGTAGTCGCTACTACCTGGTGGGTGGAGACTATCCACGCTGCAGTGTATGCAGGCTGCCAGTATGCCCATGGAGCCAGGACATCCTTGCACAACTGGATGTGGCACACAGGACAATGTTTCCAGCAGTGCTGACCTCTCAGCTTGCCCTGGACAAGAAATGTGTGACCTTCCTCAGGCCAAGGACCAGTGGCAACAGTTCCTCCTACCTCCAGTCAGCAGTAGAGGAAGTCCACATTGAGGAGTGGGCACGACGGACCATCCAGTACCTCTCTGACTGTGAGCATCATTTGAGAAAGGTTGCCCTGGTCCAATCTACAACGGCACCTTCCTACTCTGCACCTGCACCCTTCAGGCCGCTTCCACTCGCCCAGTGGTTTGAGACTGTCCACTCCAACGATATCCTCAGCCATCTTGACGAGATGAAGGGGGTGATTACCTCCACCTATGGCCGAATCCTAAAGATGGATTCAACTAAGAAGGTACAATACATGAAGGTTTCATTTTGAGCCATCCATCATAATAATGAAAAAGTGTGCTTTTTGTGTTATTTATATATATATATATATATAGTAATGGACCATAACAAAAAGAAGAAAATATATAATTAGAATGTCTTTATGTTTCCTTATGCTTGTTTTTTAGATCACCAAAAAGCTGGCTGGTGACATTGGGGACACGGCTGCGTGGATGACAAACATTGGCAATGAGCTCGGCCAGGTTCTGAACAGTGTTCTGACAACAGGTGAAGGTGCAGGACTGGAAGAGCTGTGCCAGGGCATCGTCAGATGCTACCAGAATGCTGGTGAGCCAGAGCCGCAGGTCATCTATGTTGACCGGGATTGCTGCAGTCAGTCAGGTGGGATTTTCAGATTATTACTTTATCAAAAGTGACCTTGGACCACAAAACCAAGTCTTATTGGTCTTTTTGGTAACACTTTACTTGAAGGGGTGTGCATAATACGCCAATACGTCATCATAACCTGTCATAAACATGACAGCAGATTCATTATCAAACTTAAGAAACGACTTAGCTTTATGGGTTAACATTAAACTGTTATGTGGTTGGTTTTGACGTTGACTGAGGCCATTATAATGTCATTAATGTTTTTATGATCACTTTTTCAGTTGAATTTGTCAATAAAATGTCACTAAGTGTTAATACTCTGTCAAATTATTCTATAACAGCGTCATAAAAATTTTTCTTGACCTAAACTATGCCATCATAGAGGAAATCGTACTGAGTCATTGAAAACTCAGCTCAGAATGATAGAGTGGCACCACTGGTTAGGTGTACGCCATTATGATGGTGTCTTAGCTAGACTTAGCCATCATGTAAAAAAGCATTTCAAGAAAATATGAATGTGTGGGATGCTGTAATTAACTGTTTTTGCAGTGATTTGGACCAAACACTGCATGGCTTAACCCACCATTGTACTGTTTTCATTTAATTTTGGGTGAATCATTCTCCAAATGCAATCAAATATAATTTTATCGATTTTAATTATTATTATTATTGGATGATTGATTTAATTTCTCGAACACCTATTCTTATTTTTAAGATATTTGAAATTGTCTAATATCTGACCTTCTGTTGGTCAGCTGGTGGAGTAAACTTTTAAAAAAAAAACACTATGAACTGAAAAATATTCATAACGTTGTTATAAAATTATTTGACAGAGTATTAACCCTAAACCTCCCACCCTAACCCTACCCTAAACCCACCCCTAACCCTAATCCTCCCACCCTAAACCCACCCCTAACCCTAACCCTCCCACCCTAACCCTAAACCCACCCCTAACCCTCCCACCCTAACCCTAAACCCACCCCTAACCCTAAACCCACCCCTAACCCTCCCACCCTAACCCCAACCCTAACCCTCCCACCCTAAACCCACCCTAACCCTAAACCCAACCCTAACCCTCCCACCCTAACCCCAACCCTAACCCTCCCACCCTAAACCCACCCCTAACCCTCCCACCCTAACCCCAAACCTAACCCTCCCACCCTAACCCCAACCCTAAACCTAATCCTCCCACCCTAAACCCACCCCTAACCCTAAACCCACCCCTAACCCTCCCACCCTAACCCCAACCCTAAACCTAATCCTCCCACCCTAAACCCACCCCTAACCCTAACCCTCCCACCCCTAACCCTAAACCCACCCCTAACCCTAAACCCAATCCCTAACCCTCCCACCCTAACCCCACCCCTAACCCTAACCCTCCCACCCTAACCCTAAACCCACCCCTAACCCTAAACCCACCCCTAACCCTAACCCTCCCACCCTAACCCTAAACCCACCCCTAACCCTAAACCCACCCCTAGAGGAGTGTCTGCTAATATTTTCGGTTCCATTGTTTTGCGCAGTCTCAAGGACGCCCATAGCACGGGGAAACTAATGAATATTCATGAAAACACCACCCACTGGAAACAAATATTTCAGGAACCGAATATATTGTAACACTGTCTTTTTTTTTAAATGTTTTTATTAAGATGTAGCCCTCATCTGAAAGGCAAGCTTATTCTGAGTAAATAAGCTTTCCATTGTTGTATGGTTTGTTAGGATAGGACATTATTTGGCCCAGATATAACTATTTGAAAATTTATTGAGAAAATTAAAGTTGTCTAAATTAAGTCCTTATGCATATCCACTCAAAAAAAAATCAATGTTTTATATATTTATGGTAGGAAATTTACAAAAATATTTTCATGGAACATGATCTTAATATCTTGCTGATTTTTGGCATGAAAGAAAAATCAATAATTTTGACCCATACAATGTATTGTTAGCTATTGCTACAAATATTCCAGTGCAACGTATGACTGGTTTTGTGGTCCAGGGTCACATACTGTATATGCATTGCAATATATTTTACAAAAGTTTAATAGTGGTTGTAATTATTATTATTATTACCATCAATGTAATGTAATTGTAATGAATTATAATGACTGAAAAGTATGTTGAAATAAAATCAAATGCATATTTTTTGATAATGTTTTCCTCCTCCACAGGTGCACCTGCAGTGCTGAATCTTTTTCGGCCGTGGAAGTCTATCGTGAGGCTAGATATCTTCCATTTTATGAGGAGATTCAACTGCGGGCTTACTACAGAGCACCACCCTCTCTATGGAACCTTTTGTTCAAAACTTTCCTCCTGTATTTTTGAGTGGGATCAGGAGGATGTGAACGAGCTTAAGGCGGCCAAGAGAGGGGAGTGGAAAAACAGCCATGGTGGACAGGCTCCCACTGAGGCACAGCTCATGGCCAGCATCAGCCCAGGTGAACTGGCAAAGCACTGTAGGCGGCGGACTCGCGGGGCTGAGGAGATTCGGGCCATGATTTCAGGGCTGCTGGAATCGGTCTGGGAGTCTACCGACACTACAGGGCTTCGCCTGGTTAACCCTGACAGCATGCAGCATGTGTGGGAGATGCAGCAAAAACACCTCGAGTGCATCCAGGACCCTCCACATGTTGATTTGTACACAAAGACGGGGACTCTCCAGAAGGGTGGCAAAGTACTGAACGTGCTTAGGTGTGGCAGGGGGTCATCCTCTCTGGAGAGTTTTCACCGCCATCAGTGTTCCTTCATTCCTGGTAAGTTCCGAATGTTAAATTGCAGAATGTTCTGTAGATTTTTAAGTCGTAAAGATTGCTATTGTGTCAACTTTATAGTAGTAGAATCCTGGGTACTACCTGGATTTAGCTTGCTTTCATGGAATTTACACACCAGCTGCTTGTCTTATTATTCTGTCACTGTTCTATAACTGTGTCATTAAATTTGCATGTCCTCAGTTTAAAATAATTGAATAATTAACTGAATATGTGCATTTTTATTCTTAGGATGAAGATGCAACGCCATGCACACACAGATGTACATGTTGGAGGGGGCCTCGAGGTGGAACATGAGCCGGGCAAAAGAAGCTGTAGCTGTGGTGGGGGCCTCAACCCTCAGGACATTTGATGTTTCGCTAATGTCTCACCTCAACAACATGAGCCAAAGGGTCCTTGGCTGTGATTGATGCCTGAATTCACCCCTCCAGGAAAGCCCATTGGTAAGTTATCGCTCAAGGAAATGCTGAGCATTGGAGTATTCCTCTCTCTCTCTTGTGTTTGTGTCCTTTCCCCGTTAACAATGTGTTACAATTATTGCAGAAGAGCGGATTGCTGTTCAATACCTGTTGGCCCAGTCCAATAAAGGTGATCAGCTGACTGCACACCACAGTGACATGACTGAAGTCCCCTCGGAGGAGCCCGAAGATGAGGATTTCGACACGACTGTGTGCAATCCATCTGACCTTAGGGCTGGTGACTCTGACCCTTCAGTATCTGTGGTGGAGGCCCAGGTGACCAGTCATGTGGATGATACTGAGGAGGTCAGTGAGGAAGAGGAGGATGACACTGCACGTCCTAGCACATCCGGGCAGGTAATGTTGCTATCCTTTACTATCTTTGATTTTAAAATATTTGAAAAACATATTGTCGACCATATGTAAAGTTAAAATATATGCTTGTACAATGTAAAATATTTACTAAACACCGTATACGTTTATTGAACTTAGGTTGGCTTTTTTTTTTCAAAATTTTCAGAGTGTACGGTGTGATTCTCGGGGTGTCTCGGGCTGGGAGGCGGTTGATGCCCTGGCAGCGTACCTGGTTGGCCTAAACCGTACAATCACTGCCTTGTCATCACAAGAGGAGGACAAAATAGTACATCTGTACATGGCTCTGAATGATATGGACAAAATGCCCTCAAAATATGGCAAGAGGGCAAAGAAAAACACGTTGTCAGGACCATGGAGAGCATCCAGGAAGCCAAGTGGCTCTGCTCCAGGACAGCAGGCAGCAGAGAGGTAATTTGACGATTTGGATCTTCACTAGTTTATATTTTCAAAGTATACAGTCCAGATTAAATCATCCTTCTTTTCCATAGACTGTTCATGACTCATGGGCAGGCGGCTCAGGACCCTGAAGTCCACAGGGTCTGTGAATGTGTTTGCCTAAGGCTTTTTAAAGAGTTCAAGCAAGCACGGAACAGACCCAAGGACAAAAGTGGAAAAAGTCTTCCAATTCCACAAGCCATTGTAGCTGTATACGGCCACTTAAAACAGCTTCTGGAGGACAGCAGAGAAATTCTAGGACAGACTAACCTGGTTCTGGTCCCAATAAACACCACTACTGTCTCCTCGTGGTGAGTCTTCTTTTGTGCAATACTTTTATACAATCACAGAAGCATATCAAGATTGTACTTATAAAACCTTCCTGTACATGTTTCTTTAAAAAATTATACTAAGTAAAGACAATGGACTTTATTTTTAGTTTAGTTTATTGAAACTTTATTTAACCAGGCAAGTCATTACAGTTTTTCTGAATTGCTAAAACACATTTCTTGTAACCATCACTCATTTTCTCAAAACATTAAACACAAATCCAAATATTCAATCTAAATTCACAAAACATCAAACAATTGCTTCTAAACCCTTTCACTTGTACTCAAGATCATTCATTAGACACTACATAAAAAAACACAACATCCAGTGCATGCAATTACAGAAAAAAAGTATATTGTAACAGTAAACAAATTTGTAATTACATAAAAGTATAGTAATCACAACTAAGTAAGGTGAATATATTGTATACTGTATGTACTGCAAGTACAGTATTATTATATTGAATTATATATAGTAAATAGTATTTATATAGTATTGAATGTCTGTATATTCAGCACTTCCATGCTGTAAAAATACAGTAGTCTAAATGCAAAAGCCTTAAAGGTCAAGAAAACTCTGAATGAAAAGCATTTTAAAGTACACCAAAAAAAAGAGAAGAAAACTGCAACTGCAAAACCAAAGTCAGTGGGAGGTTCATTCTGCATCAGGTCTTCATGTTGGGTCCAGCCTGAGTCAAGTCAAGTCACCTTTATTTCTATTGCACTTTATTATAATACCGATTGTTTCAAAGCAGCCTTACAGTAATAGCAGATAACTGATGATCAGTAATGCAAAGAGAGTTTCATTTCAGCTGCATAGCAGCTCTAAAAGAAAATAGTGTTCTTGTTCAGCTGAAGTCAGTTCAGTGTCGATTCACTTCTGTTGTAAAGATCATCAATTATTATTGTTTCCATCTATTGTTGGTATCATCATTCAGCATCTGTGCCACCTCT
>NC_137114.1:7975843-8400843 GCF_949357685.1 Gobio gobio
CAGTGTGGCCGTAAGATGCACCATTCTGGGATCTACCCAAAGGTCAGGGAGGTCATTGACATGGGTAGTCGCTACTACCTGGTGGGTGGAGACTACCCACGCTGCAGTGTATGCAGGCTGCCAGTATGCCCATGGAGCCAGGACATCCTTGCACAACTGGATGTAGCACACTTCCAGCAGTGCTGACCTCTCAGCTAGCCCTGGACAAGAAATGTGTGACCTTCCTCAGGCCAAGGACCAGTGGCAACAGTTCCTCCTACCTCCAGTCAGCAGTAGAGGAAGTCCACATTGAGGAGTGGGCACGACGGACCATCCAGTACCTCTCTGACTGTGAGCATCATTTGAGAAAGGTTGCCCTGGTCCAATCTACAACGGCACCTTCCTACTCTGCACCTGCACCCTTCAGGCCGCTTCCACTCACCCAGTGGTTTGAGACTGTCCACTCCAACGACATCCTCAGCCATCTTGACGAGATGAAGGGGGTGATTACCTCCACCTATGGCCGAATCCTAAAGATGGATTCAACTAAGAAGGTACAATACATGAAGGTTTCATTTTCAGCCATCCATCATAATAATGAAAAAGTGTGCATTTTGTGTTATTTATATATATATATAGTAATGGACCATAACAAAAAGAAGAAAATATATAATTAGAATGTCTTTGAGTCATTCCACGAAACCGGTACGATTTGGACTTACACATTTTTAGATTTTTTACTAAAATGTATTACTTTTCTGAACACCCCACAACATAAATGACATACTTAACTTGCAGAAAAATATATTTTCCCATCTCAGGCATCAAATCCCTTTTATTATTGGTTACTTTTTCAAGATATGGGCACTATTAATCCTCAACCCCGTTATGGACACGATGGGAGCTCTCTGAATGCGATTATAAAATGTATTTGTAATGAAATCAACATTTTCCTATTAATCAGATGTCCCTCACGCTAATTCAGTAATTTTAAATATAAAAGTTGCATAAAATGTCATACTTTTGCTGTACTAAAGTCTGAAATGGGCCCTTTTTGTAACAAGAACCTCATCATTTTGGATCAAAGATGCATCTTAACTTCAGAATTTTAACTAAAATCAGTATTGTTATGATTGCTCTGAACATTTCAGATTGAGTTCAACAAAAATGTATTTACTTTTTTATACACTTAATAAATTTTTTTTAAAAAATGTAGGTGTGACGGGGTTGAGACTGGGGTAACGGGGTTGAATGTGGTAACGGAGTTGAAGAGACAAATACAGCTTGACATATAAATAGTTACTCAGTTACTCAAATTCAATTAAATATTTTCTACAAACACTATTTCATAATGTAACCAAGAAAGACAACAGATATAAATTGCAATTGAACTGAGTTTTATTAACCCAACTGCAGGAAAACAATAAATGTACACAATAACATAGTATTGTGTGTCTGTGTGTGTGTGTGTGTGTGTGTGTGTGTGTGTGTGTGTGTGTGTGTGTGTGTGTGTGTGTGTGTGTGTGTGTGTGTGTGTGTGTGTGTGTGTGTGTGTGTGTGTGTGTGTGTGTGTGTGTGTGTGTGTGTGTGTGTGTGTGTGCTTTGTGGCATTCAAAGTCTGGCCCAGAAAAAAGGAATCTGGTGGATGGCTGTCAAAACGACGAGCAGCTATCAATCAGATGGTTTTTCAGTCAGTAAAACGATAACATACAACCTAAACAACTAATAGTACTTTTATTAAAGGTGCACTGTGTAACCCTAAACGGACAAACTGCTCTACAGAGCGCTAGCTACTCTCTGCTGTCTCAGATGACGGCATCTTTGTCCTGTGTCGCCACCGTAGCTTCTCTATGAGCTTCGAAAGGGAGGGGTGAGCAGTGTGCTGTTGCAATTCACAACCTCACCACTAGATGCCGTTAAAATTGACACACTGCACCTTTAACTATACGTTTAATTTTCTAACACTTTCTATCACTCAGCCTAGTCATTTACCAACACTCTTAACCGCTCATTGCTCTACCTTGAAGATTCTGGCTGTGGATACTGTCTTGGGGCATGATCTGGACTTTGTGGAGGAGTGGTTAAAGGGTTAGTTCACCCAAAAATGAAAATTCTGTCATTAATGACTTCCCCTTATGTCGTTCGACACCCGTCAGACCTCCGTTCATCTTCAGACACAAATGAAGATATTTTAGTTGAAATCTGATGGCTCTGAAAGGCCATTGGCACAATGCACTTTACACTCTCAAGACCCTTAAAAGGTACTAAAGACGTCGCTACAAAGTCCATCTCACTACAGTGGTTCTACAATAACTTTATGAATCGCCGACAATAGATTTTGTGCGCAAAAAAACCCTAAATAACGACTTATATAGTGATGACGATTTCAAAACACGACTCACTGATTCATAACGCTTCGAAGCTTCATGAGGCCGTGTTTTGAAATCGTCATCACTATATAAGTCGTTATTTAGGGTTTTTTTGCGCACAAAATCTATTCTCGCTGATTCATAGTTATTTTAGAACCACTGTAGTGAGATGGACTTTGTAACGACGTCTTTAGTGCCTTTTAAGGGTCTTGAGAGTGTAAAGTTGTGTCAATGGAGGACTTTCAGAGCCATCAGATTTACACTAAAATATCTTAATTTGTGTCTGAAGATGAACGGAGGTCTTACGGGTGTCCAACGACATGAGGGTAAGTAATTAATGACAGAATTTTCATTTTCGGGTGAACGAACCCTTTAAGTTCTTCAGTGCTTCTCTCCTCTCCTTGCTTCTTTTGTAAGCTTCTCTCCACTTTCTACGCTTCAACCACTGTTGTCTTTCACTCATCTCATTGATTCCTTTCTTTTTCCCTGTCTCTACATTTTTTTTTCTCCATCTCTGGCGCTCATTCTTCAGGTATTTCTCCCTTTTTTCAGGATCAGCATTTAGGCATGCACGATACTGCCTCTGCCTTTCTGCTGCTGTTGTCGGTGCCATCTCAGACTCATAGATGTCTGTAGATGTTTAAATCATTAAATCAAACATTCTTTCAGAGCAATACTTAACATTGAGATGTGAAAATCTAGGCAGAACACACATTATGCACACACACACACACACACACACACACACACACACACACACACACACACACACACACACACACACACACACACACACACACACACACACACACACACACACACACACACACACACACACACACAGCTTTAACATTGACATTACTACACTCAACATATGCCTGTGGTAAAAGACTTTTGATCAAATATAATAATTAATTTAAATTACTGGATAACTTCAGAACCAAAGTGTTAAACACAACCCCATCCCAATCTCACAACTCTGTTATGATCGAAGAAGTAACGGGGTTGAGTGTGACGGGGTTGTGATTTTTTGCTCAAAATGGCCACTGCTCTACATGTAGTGAGTAACAGGAGAGCACTTGGCATGCATGATATTAAGAAATCATGTATATTGTTAAAATAACAAAGTTCATTTTCACAAGTAATAGTTTTCTATCTTTATTTGATGTAACAGGGTTGAGTCGTTAAGCTTGACAACCACAATATCACAATATAAATAAGTTATAATTATAAGAGAAGGTGGTAATTTACCTGTGTCTGCACACAATGTTGTTCAGAAGACTTATATGATGTCACTTCCAGTTGTTGATGTCACGTAAGGATCAATTCATTATTTTTATGGGGGGAGAATGATGTGTGTAACGGGGTTGAGGGGTTACTGAGGTACGGAACTAAATAATGTGATTTTAATGAATAATAATATATTTGCTTAGAAAAAAAACATTACCAGCTAAAAAGCTAAGATAGATATTTATGGTTATGGCAAAATGTATGGACTTTTTTCTAATTTTATTATTCATATCCCAAGTACACTTTCATAGAAGGCCATGAGGGACGTGACAAAATAGGTGGTGTCAACTGAAAAAACAAGATAATTTCTAATATAAAGATAAAATTGATGTCATGTTTTTTAAACTTTATTAAAGGAGACATTTCAATTTATACAAAAAGCTTTTAAAAATAGATTTTGGTGACCCAATAGATAAAATACACTTAAAAAGGTCAGAGGGACTCAAATTCTACTGGTTTCGTGGAATGACTCCTTTATGTTTCCTTATGCTTGTTTTTTAGATCACCAAAAAGCTGGCTGGTGACATTGGGGACACGGCTGCGTGGATGACAAACATTGGCAATGAGCTCGGCCAGGTTCTGAACAGTGTTCTGACAACAGGTGAAGGTGCAGGACTGGAAGAGCTGTGCCAGGGCATCGTCAGATGCTACCAGAATGCTGGTGAGCCAGAGCCGCAGGTCATCTATGTTGACCGGGATTGCTGCAGTCAGTCAGGTGGGATTTTCAGATTACTACTTTATCAAAAGTGACCTTGGACTACAAAACCAAGTCTTAATGGTCTTTTTGGTAACGCTTTACTTGAAGGGGTGTGCATAATACGCCATCATAACCTGTCATAAACATGACATAGCAGATTCATTATCAAACTTAAGAAACGACTTAGCTTTATGGGTTAACATTAAACTGTTATGTGGTTGGTTTTGACGTTGACTGAGGCCATTATAATGTCATTAATGTTTTTATGATCACTTTTTTCAGTTGAATTTGTCAATAAAATGTCACTAAGTGTTAATACTCTGTCAAATTATTTTATAACAGTGTCATAAACATTTTTCTTGACCTAAACTATGCCATCATAGAGGAAATCGTACTGAGTCATTGAAAACTCAGCTCAGAATGATAGAGTGGCACCACTGGTTAGGTGTACGCCATTATGATGGTGTCTTAGCTAGACTTATCCATGATGTAAAAAAGCATTTCAAGAAAATATAAATGTGTGGGATGCTGTAATTAACTGTTTTTGCAGTGATTTGGACCAAACACTGCATGGCTTAACCCACCATTGTACTGTTTTCATTTAATTTTGGGTGAATCAGTCTCCAAATGCAATCAAATATAATTTTATTGATTTTAATTAGGGGTTCAAGCATGAAATGCTGAAACCCTATTGTAATTGTAAGGATTCGATTTTGTAGGCAGGGAAAAGTTTCTGCTATGTCGAATTTTGTCCAAAACCTACTTTTGCGAACTAGTCCCTGGTTTTTCGCCCGATTGGAACCGAACCAGTCTAGGACAATTCTCTGGACTCTCTAGATCAATAATTATCAAAAAAAAAGTTTAACTTTGGCATTTGGGTGGCTGTAACAGGGTCATTTACAAAAGGGGCGTGGCAAAATACACTAAAAAGCCTATTAATCCCAAATGAAAACTCAGAACTTCACCAAAATTGATGACCATATGTGTCAGAACATGGTGAGGAAGCATGCAGAGTTTCATGGAGATCGGACCATAGGTGGCGCTATAACTGGCAAAAAGCCTTCCTTCTTATTAGGGGTTCAATCATGAAATGCTGAAACCCTATTGTAATTGTAAGGATTCGTAAAACGCATCGTGCAGGCCAAACCGTAAGGCCTAGAGACATGAAACCTGGCCAGATGGTAGGCCTCAGTTTGGGGACAACCTATCAGAGTATGACCCCGAATGGCCCATAGGTGGCGCTACAGCAACCAAAAGTTCAAAATTGCTCATAACTCTTAGACTGTTTGTCTCAGGATCAAGTGTCTTATATCGTTGGAATCCTTGGCTCAAGGCAGACAAAATGGCTATCTCCGATTTTGATGTAGGCAGGGAAAAGTTTCTGCTATGTCGAATTTTGTCCAAAACCTACTTTTGCAAACTAGTCCCTGGTTTTTTGCCCGATCGGAACCGAACCAGTCTAGGACAATTCTCTGGACTCTCTAGATCAATAATTATCAAAAAAAAGTTGAACTTTTGCATTTGGGTGGCTGTAACAGGGTCATTTAGAAAAGGGGCGTGGCAAAATACACTAAAAAGCCTATTAATCCCAAATGAAAACTCAGAACTTCACCAAAATTGATGACCATATGTGTCAGAACATGGTGAGGAAGCATGCAGAGTTTCATGGAGATCGGACCATAGGTGGCGCTATAACTGGCAAAAAGCCTTCCTTCTTATTAGGGGTTCAAGCATGAAATGCTGAAACCCTATTGTAATTGTAAGGATTCGTAAAACGCATCGTGCAGGCCAAACCGTAAGGCCTAGAGACATGAAACCTGGCCAGATGGTAGGCCTCAGTTTGGGGACAACCTATCAGAGTATGACCCCGAATGGCCCATAGGTGGCGCTACAGCAACCAAAAGTTCAAAATTGCTCATAACTCTTAGACTGTTTGTCTCAGGATCAAGTGTCTTATATCGTTGGAATCGTTGGCTCAAGGCAGACAAAATGGCTATCTCCGATTTTGATGTAGGCAGGGAAAAATTTCTGCTATGTCGAATTTTGTCCAAAACCTACTTTTGCGAACTAGTCCCTGGTTTTTTGCCCGATCGGAACCGAACCAGTCTAGGACAATTCTCTGGACTCTCTAGATCAATAATTATCAAAAAAAAGTTGAACTTTTGCATTTGGGTGGCTGTAACAGGGTCATTTAGAAAAGGGGCGTGGCAAAATACACTAAAAAGCCTATTAATCCCAAATGAAAACTCAGAACTTCACCAAAATTGATGACCATATGTGTCAGAACATGGTGAGGAAGCATGCAGAGATTCATGGAGATCGGACCATAGGTGGCGCTATAACTGGCAAAAAGCCTTCCTTCTTATTAGGGGTTCAAGCATGAAATGCTGAAACCCTATTGTAATTGTAAGGATTCGTGAAACGCATCGTGCAGGCCAAACCGTAAGGCCTAGAGACATGAAACCTGGCCAGATGGTAGGCCTCAGTTTGGGGACAACCTATCAGAGTATGACCCCGAATGGCCCATAGGTGGCGCTACAGCAACCAAAAGTTCAAAATTGCTCATAACTCTTAGACTGTTTGTCTCAGGATCAAGTGTCTTATATCGTTGGAATCCTTGGCTCAAGGCAGACAAAATGGCTATCTCCGATTTTGATGTAGGCAGGGAAAAGTTTCTGCTATGTCGAATTTTGTCCAAAACCTACTTTTGCGAACTAGTCCCTGGTTTTTTGCCCGATCGGAACCGAACCAGTCTAGGACAATTCTCTAGACTCTCTAGATCAATAATTATCAAAAAAAAGTTGAACTTTTGCATTTGGGTGGCTGTAACAGGGTCATTTAGAAAAGGGGCGTGGCAAAATACACTAAAAAGCCTATACATCCCAAATGAAAACTCAGAACTTCACCAAAATTGATGAGCATATGTGCCAGAACATGGTGAGGAAGCATGCAGAGTTTCATGGAGATCGGACCATAGGTGGCGCTATAACTGGCAAAAAGCCTTCATTCTTATTAGGGGTTCAAGCATGAAATGCTGAAACCCTATTGTAATTGTAAGGATTCGTAAAACGCATCATGCAGGCCAAACCGTAAGGCCTAGAGACATGAAACCTGGCCAGATGGTAGGCCTCAGTTTGGGGACAACCTATCAGAGTATGACCCCGAATGGCCCATTGGTGGCGCTACAGCAACCAAAAGTCCAAAATTGCTCATAACTCTTAGACTGTTTGTCTCAGGATCAAGTGTCTTATATCGTTGGAATCCTTGGCTTAAGGCAGACAACATGGCTATCTCCGATTTTGATGTAGGCAGGGAAAAGTTTCTGCTATGTTGAATTTTGTCCAAAACCTACTTTTGCAAACTAGTCCCTGGTTTTTTGCCCGATCGGAACTGAACCAGTCTAGGACAATTCTCTGGACTCTCTAGATCAATAATTATCAAAAAAAAGTTGAACTTTTGCATTTGGGTGGCTGTAACAGGGTCATTTAGAAAAGGGGCGTGGCAAAATACACTAAAAAGCCTATACATCCCAAATGAAAACTCAGAACTTCACCAAAATTGATGAGCATATGTGCCAGAACATGGTGAGGAAGCATGCAGAGTTTCATGGAGATCGGACCATAGGTGGCGCTATAACTGGCAAAAAGCCTTCCTTCTTATTAGGGGTTCAAGCATGAAATGCTGAAACCCTATTGTAATTGTAAGGATTCGTAAAACGCATCGTACAGGCCAAACCGTAAGGCCTAGAGACATGAAACCTGGCCAGATGGTAGGCCTCAGTTTGGGGACAACCTATCAGAGTATGACCCCGAATGGCCCATTGGTGGCGCTACAGCAACCAAAAGTCCAAAATTGCTCATAACTCTTAGACTGTTTGTCTCAGGATCAAGTGTCTTATATCGTTGGAATCCTTGGCTTAAGGCAGACAACATGGCTATCTCCGATTTTGATGTAGGCAGGGAAAAGTTTCTGCTATGTTGAATTTTGTCCAAAACCTACTTTTGCAAACTAGTCCCTGGTTTTTTGCCCGATCGGAACTGAACCAGTCTAGGACAATTCTCTGGACTCTCTAGATCAATAATTATCAAAAAAAAGTTGAACTTTTGCATTTGGGTGGCTGTAACAGGGTCATTTAGAAAAGGGGCGTGGCAAAATACACTAAAAAGCCTATACATCCCAAATGAAAACTCAGAACTTCACCAAAATTGATGAGCATATGTGCCAGAACATGGTGAGGAAGCATGCAGAGTTTCATGGAGATCGGACCATAGGTGGCGCTATAACTGGCAAAAAGCCTTCCTTCTTATTAGGGGTTCAAGCATGAAATGCTGAAACCCTATTGTAATTGTAAGGATTCGTAAAACGCATCGTACAGGCCAAACCGTAAGGCCTAGAGACATGAAACCTGGCCAGATGGTAGGCCTCAGTTTGGGGACAACCTATCAGAGTATGACCCCGAATGGCCCATTGGTGGCGCTACAGCAACCAAAAGTCCAAAATTGCTCATAACTCTTAGACTGTTTGTCTCAGGATCAAGTGTCTTATATCGTTGGAATCCTTGGCTTAAGGCAGACAACATGGCTATCTCCGATTTTGATGTAGGCAGGGAAAAGTTTCTGCTATGTCGAATTTTGTCCAAAACCTACTTTTGCAAACTAGTCCCTGGTTTTTTGCCCGATCGGAACTGAACCAGTCTAGGACAATTCTCTGGACTCTCTAGATCAATAATTATCAAAAAAAAGTTGAACTTTGGAATTTGGGTGGCTGTAACAGGGTCATTTACAAAAGGGGCGTGGCAAAATACACTAAAAAGCCTATTAATCCCAAATGAAAACTCAGAACTTCACCAAAATTGATGACCATATGTGTCAGAACATGGTGAGGAAGCATGCAGAGTTTCATGGAGATCGGACCATAGGTGGCGCTATAACTGGCAAAAAGCCTTCCTTCTTATTAGGGGTTCAAGCATGAAATGCTGAAACCCTATTGTAATTGTAAGGATTCGTAAAACGCATCGTGCAGGCCAAACCGTAAGGCCTAGAGACATGAAACCTGGCCAGATGGTAGGCCTCAGTTTGGGGACAACCTATCAGAGTATGACCCCGAATGGCCCATAGGTGGCGCTACAGCAACCAAAAGTTCAAAATTGCTCATAACTCTTAGACTGTTTGTCTCAGGATCAAGTGTCTTATATCGTTGGAATCCTTGGCTCAAGGCAGACAAAATGGCTATCTCCGATTTTGATGTAGGCAGGGAAAAGTTTCTGCTATGTCGAATTTTGTCCAAAACCTACTTTTGCAAACTAGTCCCTGGTTTTTTGCCCGATCGGAACCGAACCAGTCTAGGACAATTCTCTGGACTCTCTAGATCAATAATTATCAAAAAAAGTTGAACTTTTGCATTTGGGTGGCTGTAACAGCGTCATTTAGAAAAGGGGCGTGGCAAAATACACTAAAAAGCCTATACATCCCAAATGAAAACTCAGAACTTCACCAAAATTGATGACCATATGTGTCAGAACATGGTGAGGAAGCATGCAGAGTTTCATGGAGATCGGACCATAGGTGGCGCTATAACTGGCAAAAAGCCTTCCTTCCGAGTTTTCCTCGGTCATCGCCACTGCCGTTTATATTCCACCACAGGCAGACACGGGGCTGGCTTTATCTGCCCTCCATGATGTGACCAGCGGCTTCATAAACAAACACCCCGACGCTGCTTTCATCGTCGCGGGTGATTTTAACAAAGCAAACCTAAAGAAAGTATTGCCAAACTTTCACCAGCATGTCTCCTGTCCCACACGAGGAGCAAACACACTGGATCATTGCTACTCTCCGTTTAAGAACGCCTACAAAGCTCGTTCACAGCCAGCTTTTGGCAAATCGGACCATGCCGCCATTTTCCTCACACCGGAATACAAACAAAGGCTCGTTCAAGAGCCCCCGGTGAGGAGGGAAGTCAAACGCTGGTCATCCCATTCAGAGATCACGCTACAGGCAGCTCTTGATGACGTCGACTGGGACATGTTCCGCGCGAGTTCTGAAGACGTCAGCGAGTTCACAGAAGTGGCGCTCTGCTTTATCAATACACTGACAGAGCAAGCCACACAAACATTAACTATAACGTCCTTCCCTAATCAGAAACCGTGGGTGGACAGTTCAATTCGCACTGCAGTAAACTCGCGCACTACCGCTTACAATGCCGGTCTCCTAACGGGGGATATGAGGGAGTACAAAGCTTCATGTTACGCCCTCCGGCGCGCCGTTAAAGCCGCAAAACTCCGATATAAAGACCGAGTGGAATCTCATTTCCAACTCAACGACTCCCGGCGGATGTGGCAGGGACTGAGGACCATCTGTGCTTTTGGAACTAAATCCTCTGCAGAGGTGAGAGCTGATCCGTTGCTGGTGAACGAGTTAAACTCTTTCTACGCTCGCTTTGATGGTAATCGCGGCAGCGCGACTCCGGCGAGTGACGCGTCAGAGAGAGTCCCTCAGAGCAGCAACAGTCACGTGATCTCTGTCTCGGAGGACGAGGTTCGGAGGGCACTCAAACGTGTGGATGTCAGGAAAGCTGCTGGGCCGGATGGTATTTCAGGTCGTGTTCTGCGGTCCTGTGCTGATCAGCTCGCAGGGCTCTTTACATCCATATTTAACGAGTCCCTTGCTACATCTGTTGTCCCCACCTCCTTCAAACGATCCTCCATCATCCCTGTACCTAAGATCAGTAAACCCTCTTGCCTAAATGACTATCGTCCAGTGGCTCTCACATCTTTAGTCATGAAGGTCTTTGAGAGACTTATTAAAAACAACATTTGCTCCTCCATTCCTGACACTTTGGACCCTCTTCAGTTTGCCTATCGTCCCAATAGATCGACTGAAGATGCCATCTCTCACGTCCTTCACTCCTGCCTCACTCACATCGACAGCAAAAGTGGGAACTATGTCAGGCTGCTATTTATTGACTATAGCTCAGCCTTTAACACCATAGTTCCCATTAAGCTAACACACAAACTCCTGGATCTAGGCCTGAATTCTTCTCTCTGCCTCTGGATTGAAGATTTCCTCACTGGCAGACCCCAGGCGGTGAGAGTAGGCCAGTTCACCTCCACCTCCATCACCCTGAGTGTTGGAGCTCCACAGGGCTGTGTGCTGAGTCCCCTGCTCTACTCTCTCTACACCCATGACTGTTTGTCCACACACCGCTCCACCTCTATCATCAAGTTTGCTGATGATACTGTTGTCCTGGGTCTCATCTCCAACAACAATGAGACGGCATACTTGGACGAAGTGGAGCAACTGACATCATGGTGCCAGGACAACTGTCTCTCTCTGAATGTTAACAAGACCAAAGAACTGATTGTGGACTTCAGGAAGAGACAGCATCGGTCATACTCCCCTCTCATGATCAGCGGGACACCGGTAGAGAGAGTGAGCAGCTTCAAATACCTGGGTGCGAACATCTCCGAGGATCTGACCTGGACTACACACATCCAGACACAGGTGAAAAAAGCCAGGCAAAGACTGTACCACCTGCGCCAGCTGAGGAAATTCAGGGTTTCACCAGCCATCCTGAAAACTTTCTATCGAGGGGCGATAGAAAGTGTCCTGACTCAGTGCATCACAGCGTGGTACGGGAACAGCACCAGTCACGATTGCAAAGCCCTGCAAAGAGTGGTGCGCTTATCCGAGCGCATCTCAGGCTCAGCTCTCCCGTCTCTGCAGGACATCTACACCAAACGCTGCAGAGGTAGAGCTACTAAAATCATCAGAGACATTAATCACCCTGCAAACTCTCACTTCACCCTGCTGCCATCTGGTAAGCGCTTCCGTAGCCTGATGGCAAAGACTGAAAGACTCAGGAGGAGTTTCTTCCCCCAGGCCATCAGACTCCTGAACTCAGTCACGTGACTTCACTTCACCCCGCACACGCATAAACATCCAGTTTAAACATTAACATCCACATACTGCCATTGCACTGCACTTTACGTTCCTATTGTTACTGTGTAACAACCTGTAATAACCTGTTTGCACATCATACTCCTGTTTGCACATTATACTCCATTTGCAATTATACCTATTGCATGCACATCATACTTCTCTATACATAAATATATATATATATATTTTATGTTAACCACTTATTTTTAAGTCTACAGTTTCTCACTTATCATATCCACTTATTTTATATTTTATATTTTTATTTTATTTTTTTTATTTTTATCTTATTTCCTATTTTTATCTTACTTGATTTATTTATAACTCTACTTATGTTAATACTTTTTATTCTAATTTTATTCTATTTCTATTTTAATTTCCCCTTGTGTTCTTGTAACTGTTATTTGCACTGTCCATGGAGCGGACCTGTTTACATTTCACTGCCAGTTGTATATTGTGTATATAACTGTGTATGTGACAAATAAAACTCTTGAATCTTGAATCTTCTTATTAGGGGTTCAAGCATGAAATGCTGAAACCCTATTGTAATTGTAAGGATTCGTAAAACGCATCGTACAGGCCAAACCGTAAGGCCTAGAGACATGAAACCTGGCCAGATGGTAGGCCTCAGTTTGGGGACAACCTATCAGAGTATGACCCCGAATGGCCCATAGGTGGCGCTACAGCAACCAAAAGTTCAAAATTGCTCATAACTCTTAGACTGTTTGTCTCAGGATCAAGTGTCTTATATCGTTGGAATCCTTGGCTCAAGGCAGACAAAATGTCTATCTCCGATTTTCTCGCCCTTCAATTGCCAATTTCGAGTAAATTGCATTTTTTTTTAAAACATATTTTTGCTGACTTCTCCTAGGTTTTTGGCCCGATTGGAACCAAACCACTGCAAGACTATTCTCTGGAGTCGGACAATCAATAATCATCCAAAAAATTCAAAATTTCAATTAACGGTCGATAAGGGGAACCAAAATCTTTGATTGCACCAGGGCCATTTTTACTAAAATGGTTATAAATTGTGAACGGAAAGAGATTTTTTTGCTAAACTTGGGATACATCTTCGTGAGCTCATTCTGAGATCACTTGAAAAAAATTGCAACGATTGGCCACTAGGTGGCACTATAAAACGGTTATAACTTGTGAAAGGAAAGGGATATTTTCGCAAAACTTGGGACACATGTTCATGAGCTCATTCTGAGGTCATGTGAAAAAAAATCATGACAATTGTACACTTGGTGGCGCTATAAAATGTTTATAACTTGTGAACGGAAAGAGATATTTTTGCTAAACTTGGGACACATGTTCATAAGCTCAATCTGAGTTGACATGAAAAGAATTGTGACAATTGGCCACTTGGTTGCGCTATAACAGTGAAAGAAATCATGAAAATAGCTATAAGCGCACCCAACCGTTAGTCTACTGAAAATTGGCATGCAGTGTCTTTGTCCAGGGTGCCATGATAGTCTATGAGAACATTGGTGTATCTCAAAAAACTCGGTATACGTCATTGGCACAATGCCTTGAAGGAGCCTTAGAAGTTTCAAGCCCGTGTTTTTTTTCACAGGAGTGACCTCCTAAGAATCCTTGCCGAGTCCAACAATACCAAACATGCCAGGTTTTGCCTTATGGTTTTTGTAAGTGTCATTTAGAGCTTTAAAAAATTGTGGTTATCTTCAAAGCTGTTAGTCTGATCGAGACAACAACAAAAAAACTAAGGAAATTTGTAAACATAGGTAAATAGCTAAACAATAACGCCAAAATGTTAAAATTATGATAGGAACTGACAAAAAAATTTATTAAATCCAATAAATTTCACCCATGGATCATTTTGATGCTCTCACATGTTTGAAACGAACAATGATGGATTGTGATGAAATTTGTTCTGAATTGGGACTGGCGAATCCCCGTCCATACTGTCAATGACCGTTCGCAAAGACCCGCCCACTTTAGTTACTGTTGCTATATCTGACAAGCGACGCCACTCTCACACCACACCAAGTTCTCACGCAGTGAAAAATACATTGCGGATCAGAGAAAAGACTGCGTGCTGACAGACAAGTACTTTTGATATGAAACAAAGTATCACCTTTCAAATGTAGTCAATTTTTAGAGACATTTAAAAAATAAATGCCATTTTGTGAATCTTTAATGTGTCTGATAGATTGCTGTAGACTCGAGGCTCAGTTAAAGCTGCTTGTGAACCGATCATCTCTTCCTTCTAGTTAATTTATATCATTAAAATAAACATGAATGAACATAAAAGGAATGTTGTTTTAAAGTGCTAAGACGTCAGTACACTTTGTTTTTCAAATTTAATTCCTCCTATGTTAATCTACTAACTTTCCTGACTGCTTTGTTGGACAAAATGGCGGATTATGATTAGTCAGATCGCCTGTCAATCAAACTCCCTCCACATATATACAGTATGGGCACACTTTGAGTACTACTAATAAAAGTGGTGGAGATCAGGCAAGACTATAAGAAGACTCAGGCAAAAGGTGCTATAACTGTAAAAACGCTTTAAAACCATATATTTCCTATGGTAAACTGCCTGTATAGGCTGTAAATTGACTTTTTCATCTATGATGGCAGTTGTTAAATGCTTGCTAAATAAAACTTAATGTCTTTTGATGCTTGTGTGCTTAAAGGCCTTAACTGCTTGAACCCCGATAAATGCTGCTTGCAGCTTTAATTATTATTATTATTGGATGATTGATTTTATTTCTCGAACACCTATTCATATTTTTAAGATATTTGAAATTGTCTATTATCTGACCTTCTGTTGGTCAGCTGGTGGAGGAAACTTTTTAAAAAAAAACACTATGAACTGAAAAATATTTATGACGTTGTTATAAAATTATTTGACAGAGTATTAACCCTAACCCTCCCACCCTAACCCTACCCTAAACCCACCCCTAACCCTAATCCTCCCACCCTAAACCCACCCCTAACCCTAACCCCAACCCCACCCCTACCCTAACCCCTAATGTCTGCAATCAATCAGGCAAAACAGCTCTAATGCTTTATCAAATTATGAATTGTTTTGAAACTGAACATTTGTTATTTATGATTAAACACTGAAACTTTTTTTACCATTTCGAAATAATCCATTAAACAGGAGTGTCTGCTAATATTTTCGGTTCCATTGTTTTGCGCATAGTCTCAAGGACGCCCATAGCACCCACTGGAAACAAATATTTCAGGAACCGAATATATTGTAACACTGTCTTTTTTTTAAATGTTTTTATTAAGATGTAGCCATCATCTGAAAGGCAAGCTTATTCTGAGTAAATAAGCTTTCCATTGTTGTATGGTTTGTTAGGATAGGACATTATTTGGCCCAGATATAACTATTTGAAAATGTATTGAGAAAATTAAAGTTGTCTAAATTAAGTCCTTAGCAATGCATATCCACTCAAAAAAAAATCAATGTTTTATATAATTATGGTAGGAAATTTACAAAAATATTTTCATGGAACATGATCTTAATATCCTGCTGATTTTTGGCATGAAAGAAAAATCAATAATTTTGACCCATACAATGTATTGTTAGCTATTGCTACAAATATTCCAGTGCAACGTATGACTGGTTTTGTGGTCCAGGGTCACATACTGTATGTGCATTGCAATATATTTTACAAAAGTTAATAGTGGTTGTAATTATTATTATTATTACCATCAATGTAATGTAATTGTAATGAATTATAATGACTGAAAAGTATGTTGAAATAAAATCAAATGCATGTTTTTTGATAATGTTTTCCTCCTCCACAGGTGCACCTGCAGTGCTGAATCTTTTTCGGCCATGGAAGTCTATCGTGAGGCTAGATATCTTCCATTTTATGAGGAGATTCAACTGCGGGCTTACTACAGAGCAGCACCCTCTCTATGGAACCTTTTGTTCAAAACTTTCCTCCTGTATTTTTGAGTGGGATCAGGAGGATGTGAACGAGCTTGAGGCTGCCAAGAGAGGGGAGTGGAAAAACAGCCATGGTGGACAGGCTCCCACTGAGGCACAGCTCATGGCCAGCATCAGCCCAGGTGAACTGGCAAAGCACTGTAGGCGGCGGACTCGCGGGGCTGAGGAGATTCGGGCCATGATTTCAGGGCTGCTGGAATCGGTCTGGGAGTCTACCGACACTACAGGGCTTCGCCTGGTTAACCCTGACAGCATGCAGCATGTGTGGGAGATGCAGCAAAAACACCTAGAGTGCATCCAGGACCCTCCACATGTAGACTTGTACACAAAGACGGGGACTCTCCAGAAGGGTGGCAAAGTACTGAACGTGCTTAGGTGTGGCAGGGGGTCATCCTCTCTGGAGAGTTTTCACCGCCATCAGTGTTCCTTCATTCCTGGTAAGTTCCGAATGTTAAATTGCAGAATGTTCTGAAGATTTTTAAGTCGTAAAGATTGCTATTGTGTCAACTTTAAAGTAGTAGAATCCTGGGTACTACCTGGATTTAGCTTGCTTTCATGGAATTTACTGCCAGCTGCTTGTCTTATTATTCTGTCACTGTTCTATAACTCTGTCATTAAATTTGCATGTCCTCAGTTTAAAATAATTGAATAAATAACTCAATATGTGCATTTTCATTCTTAGGATGGAGATGCAACGCCATGCACACACAGATGTACATGTTGGAGGGGGCCTCGAGGTGGAACATGAGCCGGGCAAAAGAAGCTGTAGCTGTGGTGGGGGCCTCAACCCTCAGGACATTTGATGTTTCGCTAATGTCTCACCTCAACAACATGAGCCAAAGGGTCCTTGGCTGTGCTTTGATGCCTGAATTCGCCCATTGGTAAGTTATCTCTCAAGGAAATGATGAGCATTGGAGTATTCCTCTCTCTCTCCTGTGTTTGTGTGTGTGTGTGTGTGTGTCCTTTCCCCGTTAACAATGTGTTACAATTATTGCAGAAGAGCGGATTGCTGTTGAATACCTGTTGGCCCAGTCCAATAAAGGTGATCAGCTGACTGCACACCACAGTGACATGACCGAAGTCCCCTCGGAGGAGCCCGAAGATGAGGATTTCGACACGACTGTGCAATCCATCTGACCTTAGGGCTGGTGACTCTGACCCTTCAGTATCTGTGGTGGAGGCCCAGGTGACCAGTCATGTGGATGATACTGAGGAGGTCAGTGAGGAAGAGGAGGATGACACTGCACGTCCTAGCACATCCGGGCAGGTAATGTTGCTATCCTTTACTATCTTTGATTTTTAAAAATTTGAAAAACATATTGTCGACCATATGTAAAGTTAAAATATATGCATGTACAATGTAATTTACTAAACACCGTGTACGTTTATTGAACTTAGGTTGGCTTTTTTTTCAAAATTTTCAGAGTGTACGGTGTGATTCTCAAGGTGTCTCGGGCTGGGAGGCGGTTGATGCCCTGGCAGCGTACCTGGTTGGCCTAAACCGTACAATCACTGCCTTGTCATCACAAGAGGAGGACAAAATAGTACAGCTGTTCATGGCTTTGAATGCTATGGACAAAATGCCCTCAAAATATGGTAAGAGGGCAAAGAAAAACACGTTGTCAGGACCATGGAGAGCATCCAGGAAGCCAAGTGGCTCTGCTCCAGGACAGCAGGCAGCAGAGAGGTAATTTGACGATTTGGATCTTCACTAGTTTATATTTTCAAAGTATACAGTCCAGATTAAATCATCCTTCTTTTCCATAGACTGTTCATGACTCATGGGCAGGCGGCTCAGGACCCTGAAGTCCACAGGGTCTGTGAATGTGTTTGCCTAAGGCTTTTTAAAGAGTTCAAGCAAGCACGGAACAGACCCAAGGACACAAGTGGAAAAACTCTTCCAATTCCACAAGCCATTGTAGCTGTATACGGCCACTTAAAACAGCTTCTGGAGGACAGCAGAGAAATTCTAGGACAGACTAACCTGGTTCTGGTCCCAATAAACACCACTACTGTCTCCTCGTGGTGAGTCTTATTTTTTTGGGCAATACTTTTATACAATCACAGAAGCATATCAAGATTGTACTTATAAAACCTTCCTGTACATGTTTCTTAAAAAAAATATACTAAGTAAAGACAATGGACTTTATTTTTAGGGCGTTTTCACACCTGAAAGTCCGCACCGAGGTCCGAACCGAAGTTCATGTTTTGATACTTTTTATATATTCGGTTAGTTTTGGTTTGGTTTCACATTGCAATTATGTGAGCGGACTAAAGAACTTTACATGATGCACTTCATCTATGTGGGCGACATCTGGACATTGATTGGTTTGTAAACGGACGTGCGTCTGACGTCAGCGTCTTTGACAGAATGAATGAACGGACGCATATCGTTGCCACTATTGAACCGTGCGCATTGCTTGACTATTTTTTATTCGTTACGTTTAAAAGTGGACATTCCAAGCTTTATATACACATATTTCTCATGTTTGTGATGCAAGTAGCCTGCTGAGTTTCGGTTTATTTGAGACGCGCTCCTGTTCATGTGCAAAGCATGTGATCGCTACCGCGATTATTGTCTGCTATAGACTATTTGCTTCTTATTTATTAAATCCAGGCAATTATCTGATTAAACGTTGATTAAAATGAAGATACAATTTATACAAAACGAAATTCCCATTAAAGAAATGCTTTCTAAGCAAAATCATACAAAATTTCGTTCAAAATTATTTCTGACTTTCTGTCTTCTGACATATTGCGCATATTTACACTTTTCATAATCAATGTAGCCTAGATTGAAATTAAAAATAACGTTATAATATTTAAACATAAACAGGAACTTCCTGTAAATGCTCTGAAAGTCCGAACCATACAGAAAATGCTTTCACACTAGAAACGAACCGAACCTTTGTTCAGTTTGATCCGGACTGAGACAACCTCTTTTCGTCGGACCAAATTTCGTCTGTTTGGTCCGGACCGTGGTACGGGGGAGGTTTCACACCTGTAATTTTGATTCGGACCAAACTGAAAAGTCCGAAAATCCGGACCAAACAAGGTAGGTGTGAAAACGCCCTTAGTTTAGTTTATTGAAACTTTATTTGACGAGGCAAGTCATTACAGTTTTTCTGAATTTCTAAAACACATTTCTTGTAACCCTCACTCATTTTCTCAAAACATTAAACACAAATCCAAATATTCAATCTAAATTCACAAAACATCAAACAATTACTTCTAAACCCTTTCACTTGTACTCAAGATCATTCATTAGACACTACATTAAAAAATGGAGAACATAACATCCAGTGCATGCAATTACAGAAAAAGTATATTGTAACAGTAAACAAATTTGTAATTACATGAAAGTATAGTAATCACAACTAAGTAAGGTGAATATATTGTATACTGTATGTACTGCAAGTACAGTATTATATTGAATATTATAGTATTGAATGTCTGTATATTCAGCACTTGCATGCTGTAAAAATACAGTAGTCTAAATGCAAAAGCCTTAAAGGTCAAGAAAACTCTGAATGAAAAGCATTTTAAAGTACACAAAAAAAGAAGATAAGAAAACTGGAACTGCAAAACCAAAGTCAGTGGGAGGTTCATTCTGCATCAAGTCTTCATGTTGGGTCCAGCCTGAGTCAAGTCAAGTCACCTTTATTTCTATTGCACTTTATTACAATACCGATTGTTTCAAAGCAGCTTTACAGTAATAGCAGATAACTGATGATCAGTAATGCAAAGAGAGTTTCATTTCAGCTGCACAGCAGCTCTAAAAGAAAATAGTGTTCTTGTTCAGCTTGTAGCAATTATGGACGCAGACATATAGATGAGTTAATCTTCCAATGATTCGATCAAATGAACATCCCCGTTCACAAAGCACAATTCAGCTCCAGGAAATCATCATCATCATCACGAGGGAGATGGGGGCTTGATTCTGCCCCGGAGCTACTAGTTCTGACTTCCTATGGACTCGCCACCAAACTCAGTTAAAAGAGGACAAAAGGCTCGTGGTTGTCACAAGACAAAGAAACAACCAGACCTCTGTCTTTGCATGACCAGCAAATGAACTCCACGTGACAGCTAAAACTCAGAGTAAGCTCACAGAAACTGTTAGCTTATGGAGTACATCAAATAACTGATTATTGGACTTTCATTCAAATAGCCTTCGACATAACTTGTTAGTGTGTTTACAACTAATACACGTTAGTTAGACTATTAGGCATGTATATTACTCACAATTCATGCAATTATGTAACTATTGAATGAGTGGATGAAAAAGCATTGTGTTTGATACCGGTGTGTTCGTATGGGTATAATCCAACAGATGAGCTGAATGAAATCTTTATAGAATTGATCATGTCCTTATAGTAAGAAATTAGGTCTAAATTTACTCTCTGCTTAAGAGCAGGAAACTAAATTCTATAGATAACCCAATTTTGTGGGAGGGGTGGAGACACAGTCACCCCTGAAGCCTAATTGGCCAGAACCCATCCAGGGGATGGGCAAATGTTTGAGTTTAGTCTCAGAACACGAACGAAAAGTTCAGTTCTGTGTTCAGTTCTGTGTTCAGTTCGGTCTTCAGTTCTGTTTTCAGTTCTGTGTACGGTTCTGTCTGCAGTTCTGTCTACAGTTCTGTACAGTTCAGACCAGAAGCAGTGCAGAGTTCAGCTCAAGTTCGGTTCCAGTTCGGTTCAAGCTGGTTCGCGGCCTGTTCGCAGTTCAGAGATGAGCTCAGTCCTAGCAGTATGACCAGAGAGAGTCCTGAACGGAGCTACCAGGAGACGATCTGACGATCGTGACAGACCAACTTCAGAGAAAATGGGTTAACAACGATTTCATTCAGGCCATCTGCTTTTCTCTCACTTTCCTTTCTTTTACTTAAAGTTTATTTTATTTCCGCTAAGTCTCGGGTCTGTTAAAGTTTCGCCGTAAAAGTCTCTCAACAACGAGTTTCTAACAGCGCGCTCCAACTTCAAACAACGCCCACAAGACTTTCATCCAGCCGCCAACACGCCACGTGATTGGCTCCCACAGACGTCGACCAGACCTTCAGCGAATCAAAGATCCGGGAAAATCCCTGTACAGCCAGGAGAAGGGAATCCCCCTTTGTCAGACGACACGCGAAACCCAAACGCAAGTAACGCCTTTTTGATTCCAAGCTGAACTGGTGCATTAGATCAAATGTAATAACCCTGCCTAAGAAACGATAGGAGGTTAAATTACTGATCAATGGTTTCTTCAGGTCATGTTTCATAAATGCATAGATTGCTTAGGATTTCATAATTTCTCTCTCTTAGAACTTATTCTTTCCTCACCTTCTTCCTTTCTGCAACGTGTGAATGTGCGAGCGTGTGTGTTTATGTTAGATATTAGTTTGATGTGTTAGATTAATCAATAAAGTTCCGTTTGTATTCAAAGATAACTGTTCTTGTGTTATGTGCTTATCAATTTAATGTCTTGAACTGCCGATCTAAGTTACCTGGCTGTTAAATAGTGTTTCACTATTGTTCGGATATTAATATCCGCTGCAGAGTTGATATTTACGGCCCGTTCAAATGAACGCTAGAAGAGACATTTGCTCGGCTGTAAAATAGACTCTCAAAATTCCCTATGAATTCATTAAATTCATTCATTTGAGCTAAATATACATGTTTCCCTTTAACAGAGCCCCCTTTAAGTCCTTACATATCGGCGGACGAATAAGTTAAGGTGTAAACATTAATTCTGAATTATTTATAATACATAGTGTCATTCGAGTCTTTCATTTTAATTCAGTTCCCCGTTGAGTTATTATTTTATCTGACTCATAGTCGCTACAAGCTGAAGTCAGTTCAGTGTCGATTCACTTCTGTTGTAAAGATCATCAATTATTATTGTTTCCATCTATTGTTGGTATCATCATTCAGCACCTGTGCCACCTGTGCTTTTTGAACTGGCCTGTATTTCATACAGTTGGTTTGACCATATCATTAAAAACAAGTGTGAACAATTTTGAGTTGTTGTGTAAATGTTGTAGTTATGCTTAACTTTTGGTGCTTTTACCATTTTGCAACACAAGTGCATCACAGTGTGAAATGTGTTTTATTGTGTTGTATAAAGCACTTGCTAGGAATTTTTTTAATGCACATAGGCCTACTGAAATATGTCACTAATTTCAATAATTTCTGGAGCACATTCCAATCACTTAGGGCAGTAAATTCAAAACCAATTTTAATAAATTGCTTGAACAATGTTTCTCGTGCAGGCTCCTAAGAAGACAGAAACGTGCAGACAGAGACATGCTTCTGCAGGGTACTGAACTGCCAAAACAACTGTACTTGGCAAAGGAGCCACTACCTGAAGCGCAAGAACTTCTAGCTGCTCCTGCACAACATGGGCATGAGGCCATGGTTTTTGAGGAGCCTGAAAATCAGGAGGGAGAGGCCTTCGTTCGCAAACGAATCTCCAAAAGGTGCCCCCTGCCCACCCCTCCTCCTGGAGCTTACTCATTTCCCATATACCCACCAGCACCAGACTTTGCATCCTACCCACACTTTCCCAGCTACCCACCGGGTCTACCAGTGTCTCAGTCTACCCAGTTCCAGTGCCCCCTCCCCGGTTCCAACCCCCTCCCCAGTTCCAGCCCCCACCCCAGTTCCAGCCCCCACTCCAGTTTCAGCCCCCTCGCCAGTTCCAGACCCCTCCCCAGTTCCAGCACCCTCCCCAGTTTCCGCCCCCTCCCCAGTTCCAGCCCCCTCCCCATATTTTCTAATCGCTAGGTGTCAGTTCCCTCAATGGCTGTTACTCGATGGCTAGAGTGCAGCGGACTTGCAATTTGCTTCAAACAACTGCGCCTTTTTGACGTAAGTTTACAATAATGTTAAGCGCGTCACAAGTCAACACCATTAAAGCATGTAAAGATGCTTTCCAGACAAGAAGCAGTGAGTTTTTGTTCTTTTAAAGCTTGCAATTTTTTCACACATTGTAATTGTTGATTATAACTAATTGTTATTATAAGTATAGCATATGGTGTTCTCCTAAGTCTACCATAATGTTTTAGAATTTTTATGAACTTGTCAGGTAAGGGTAGTGCCCTCTGACAAATTATAGAAAAGTGCTTGAATTCTCACCCCCTAAAGTGTGTGACATTCATTGTCGTGGTGGTTTAGAGCTGCTTACACTTGTGGTAAACTTTCAGAGTTTAGCTAGTTTGGTGGTGTATTTATTTATTATATATACAAAACAAGTATGTATATATATTAAGTAAAGATGGCTGATATGACCGCTGAAGCAGTGAGCCAGGCCTTAAAGGGCGCTTCACTAATAAAGCTTATTTCCAGCCTAGCACTAAATTGGCCTGCACAACAAACCCAGTCCACAGACAAAATATCCCATGCGCAGGAACAGAATAAAGATTTGTTCCAGAAACTCAAGAATGAGCTGGCTGATCTGCGTAGGGATGATTTGAAATTAGGAGCTATATATGTATATTGTCAGAGACAAAAAGCTTACAGACCATTACTGTGAGTCAGGAAGCAGAACTTAAAAAAGTCGAAACTAGCATGGCCACTCTGCAGACAGAGTTTGCCCATACCCAAAATGACCTGCTCGAACAGACAGAGAAGTTAAATTCTCTGAGCTCTAGCGAGACAAGGACTAAAGCTGAGTTAAGTTCAGCATTGCTAAAAAATTCTGAGCTGAAAAAGATCCAACAAATTGAGCATAAAGACAGGATAAGTCAACTGGATAGAGTCAGGTGCCTCCCCCAGCAGCAATCTGAACCACAAAGTGTGCACCCCCGCTCCGTTGGTTCAGCTGGTTGGGACCCCCTGTTGTCTAGCTTTGAACAGAGAAAGCATCATCAGGACAGTGATGTCACAGCCTCAAGCAGCCTAACTGTGAGTGACTCTTCTAAAACTTTCCGCTCCCTACCTAAGCTTCCTAGCATGCTACCATCTAGAAACAGACTGCATATTCTTAGAGAATTAGCACATGACATAGAAGGTTTTAACTCTGAGACAACTAAAAACAACAGAGTTGTATTTAAAGTCGGCATGAAACGGAAGTTGAGATCGTCTTTTTCTCCTTATTGTGACGTATATCCGAGTGAAACGGCTTCTGAAATTAGAAAAAAATGTAGGGCGAGGCTTGATTTCATCCTTCGGGAATTGATTGGATCGTTGGAAGTTGGGCGTTACTAACAAAATGGAGGCAGATTTGAAGTTTGCACTCAGTTGTGGAGAAAAACTCGATCTATCTCTTAAATAAATGTATTTTCTCTCTAAATCTTTTCTACATAATGTTACTGAGCATATTTCCTCACTTTTCGCTGGTTTATGCTACATATTTTACTTATTTTAAGCCTTTTATGGCTTTATTTCTGTAAAGCTTTTTTCTCAGCTCTCCCTTATAAAGGGGTCGCGCCGTAAGCGCGTTCACACGCTGCATTCCTCAGTGCGAGTCGTCACGATAAGCTGTTCGTCCGACTATATTGAGTAATTTTTAATTAAAAAAAGCTTTTATTTCTCATACATTTCTCTCTTTTTGCCTCAAGTCCTTCTTGAAGAAGGTATTGTGTATACCGAGAAAAATGCACCTAACAACGATCAGTGACATGTTTCTGAGAGGAGGTGCAGAAACGAGACGGGGCGATAACCCCACCCTCGCGCCATAGCACATGACCGGGAGAGAAGAGAGGTCGTTTCGATGGGGGAGGGAAAGTTAACATATTTGATTAAAGATTATAAGGGTAAATGAATTTTTTAAAAATAATGAAGTGCACAGATAAATCAGTTATAGTAAACACTACAATATTAATATAAAAATACAAATTGTAAAATTTTATTTCATGCCGCCTGTAAAAGATGTAGAGGAAGCCTTGACATACTTTCCTGAGGCTAGCATGACTGACAACGTTTTTCTTCTGCCCAAGACCACATCACAGATTGTCCATGGCTTCATGGATAGTGTGACGGATGTTGGCCGAGCCTCAGTCAGGTCAGTTTGTTTGTGTATATAATTGAATTTGTTTGCAGTAATAAACTCACAACAACATCATTTTGGGTTTAATAGACTTTATTTAAGCTTTCGTTTGGAGTTAAGTGCGCACACTCTTTAACGAGTAGTTTAAGTTTATTCTTACCGTTTCTTTGTTTGTTTGTTTGTTGTGACTGAGTCCCGTGAGCTGGTGCACCGTCAAAAGGGGATCGGGCGGAAATGTTGGACCTATATATACTGTTCCGGCCCATGATCTAGCCTCAACCATTCCAGGTTCTGCCCGGGGGAAGACTCCATGGTCTATTTCTATTATTGTATTATGTATTGGAAGTAAATTTTTGACTTGAATTCATCTGACAAAGTGTTATTTGAAGTGTTTGTTTATGTGTGTATTTGATGTTTTCATATTCGTGTATCTTGTATAATGGCCATTATTTGTGTATGTGTTTTTCCCCTTTTTGTGCTAATTGGTGCTGGTCACCAGTGCATAAATTCATGTCTTATGTTTGTAAGAGTCAGTGGTGTTCTGTGAGAGAACAGGTCCTGTAGTCCCTAGACCTCTGTAGTATTTTTAGAGGCAAATACAGTGAGTTATGTTTATTGTATAAGTTTTTGTTTGTGTTTATTTTTTTGGTTTCTTTTTTTTCTCTTCTTAGACTTTGGTTTACCTCAGTTAGGTTAACATTCGTTTTACTTTTGTAACCTTATTCTGTGGCAATACACCCTTAATCATTTGCATTTAGCCTGCTGCCTCTATGTTCTTTTCCCTTTACTGGTCACATCTATCACAGATAGGCAAAGCCCAGCTATTGCTAACAATTATGACAAATTGTGTAAAGATCTGGTAGAGTATACTCTATATCAGAACCCATCTGCCTCCCCTCTCTCAGCTTTCAGAATTAAGCAAGGATTGATCAGAATTAATCATGAATCTCCCAGAGAGTACTACAACCCCAAATCAGAAAAAGTTGGGACAGTATAGAAAGTTGGAAGTTATTTCTAAATTTACTTTGACTTGTATTTCATTGCAGACAATATGAACACAAAATATTTCATGTTTTGTCTGGTCAACTTCATGTCATTTGTAAATATGCATCCTTTCCTGTCATTCAGACCTGCAACACATTTCAAAAGTTGGGACAGGAGCAATTTTGGGCTAGTAATGAGGTAAAATGGTTAAATAATGATATGATTTGAAACAGGTGATGTCAACAGGTGATTGTAATTATGATTTGGTACAAAAGCAGCATCCAAGAAAGGTCTAATCCTTTAGGAGCAAAGATGGGCCTAAGATCGCCAGTTTGCCAACAAATACGTGAGAAAATTATTGAAATGTTTAAAAACAATGTTCCTCAAAAAAAGATAAGAAGAGATTTGGATATTTCACATTCAACAGTGCATAACATAATTAAAAGATTCAAGGAATCTGGAGGAATTTCAGTGCGTAAAGGACAAGGGCGCAAGCCTAAGCTGAACAACCGTGATCTCCGATCCCTCAGGCGGCACTGCATCAAGAATCGTCATTCATCTATAAGCGATATTACCACATGGGCTCAGGACTACTTTGGCAAACCTTTGTCAAGTACCACAATACGTAGTTACATCCACAAATGCCAGTTAAAACTGTACTGTGCCAAAAGGAAGCCCTATGTTAACAGTGTCCAAAAGTGCCGTCGACTTCTCTGGGCTCGGAGGCATCTGGGATGGACCATCACACAGTGGAAACGTGTACTGTGGTCAGATGAATCAGTATTTGAGGTATTTTTTGGGAGGAATGGACACCGTGTGCTCCGGACCAAAGAAGAAAAGGATCATCCAGACTGTTACCAGCAACAAGTCCAAAAGCCAGGGTCTGTCATGGTATGGGGTTGTGTCAGTGCCCTTGGTAAAGGTAACTTGCACTTCTGTGAAGGCACCATTAATGCTGAAAAGTACATAGAGATTTTGGAGCATAATATGCTGCCTTCAAGAAGACATCTTTTCCAGGGACGTCCATGCATATTTCAACAAGACAATGCAAAACCACATTCTGCACACATTACAAAGTCCTGGCTGCGGAGGAAGAGGGTACGGGTACTTGACTGGCCTGCCTGCAGTCCCGACCTGTCTCCAATAGAGAATGTGTGGTGCATTTTGAAGCGCAAAATGCGACAACGAAGACCCCGTACTGTTGCCCACCTTAAGACTTGTTTGCAGGAAGAATGGGACAAAATTACACCTGAAACACTTCATCACTTGGTGTCTTCAGTCCCTAAACGTCTTTTAAGTGTTGTGAAAAGGAATGGCAACATTACAAAGTGGTAAATGCTTTACTGTCCCAACTTTTTTTGAAATGTGTTGCAGGTCTGAATGACAGGAAAGGATGCATATTTACAAATGACATGAAGTTGACCAGACAAAACATGAAATATTTAGTGTTCATATGGTCTGCAATTAAATACAAGTCAAAGTAAATTTAGAAATCACTTCTTTTTTTTATTTGCGTTTTCCATACTGTCCCAACTTTTTCTGATTTGGGGTTGTATGAGCGCTTAAGGAAAATGTATTTTGCTGGCAAAGATGACCCCAAGGCAAAAGAGGATGTTATGTTTACGAGTCTGTTTGTAAGTAACCTTTACCCTCCTGTTAGGAAACCACTCATACTCCTGGTAGATGTTTAAAATATGTCTGCAGGACAACTGAGGCATCTTGCCATGCGAGCCTGGGACAGTGGGAAGGTAGGCACAGACAGGCAAGACAGGCAGCCATGTGCATCTGTGCCTCCCATTCTCCAAAGAGCCAAAGCCAAAGACTCCCATTCATATGGTAGAGTCAGAACTTCCCCAAAACAGATTAGCCCATTGCAGCAATTTCCAGCAGAGCACCCAGAGCCCTAAGCTCTCAGGTTACAAGGGACATAACAATCACAGGTATGCCCCCAGAAAGGAGAACAGGCAGTGGCAGTGGGAGGACAGATGGCAAAGACAGAAGAATGGTAGAGATAACTCTGAGAATGACCAAAAGCAGAGTAGTCAGAATAGGAAATCTAGAGGGACTGAAAGTAAGGATGCTGAGAACTTAGCAGAGATCCAGCAAATACTTCTTAACTTCTTAACCCAGTTGAAGGAATTGGGCGTGTCTGTACTTTTATTTACTTTTGTTTTATACAAAATATTTAATCAACTATCACAAACGATGCATCATTTGAAAGCTAAAACACTCAATATTCATGTTCTGAGCTTGTTTTTGCAATAAATACACCAGAGAGGAAAGGGTTAAATGAAATGCTAAAGGACCAGCCATTTAAACATTAGCATAATAAACGCTGTACTCATCTTTCATCTCCTGTCGTTCAGATCAGATTGGACAAAACCAAAAAACGGCAGCATACATGTGAGTGTAAGGGTCCACTCTTCAAAATGCATCCCACTTTTTAATCCAAAACAACGAAAAAGTAGGACTTTTTTTTTTGAGAGAATCATCCTCAAAATCAAAACATGATCAGACATTCAGTTTCATATTTAGGTTATTTTCAGGCTCTTAACATTAAACAAAATTTATTGCCAATGCAATTGGTCAAAAGGAGGAGGTGAGGTGTGTGTTTTGTTCCTGCTGTTCCATTTCACTGCATCGCCCAGATCAACGACTTCAGGTTCTCGATCAAGCCGATCGGGGGATGTAGTGGACAGCACATTCCAGGGCCCAGTATATGGCCGGGCCCCTCTCTGCCTATAACAGTGGACAAAGGTTTGCTACATTTTGATTGGATCTGGGTGGACTAACACAAACAAACTGTCCAACGCCATCAGATAAAGATGCTAGGATAACAGTCAGACACCTCTTGCAGGCCAATAAGAGAAGTCATATACCCTGCCACACTTACATTAGGTTGAACAGTGGCGGAGATAGAACCCAAATTAAAAGGAGATGTAAAAAATGATTAGCCATCTAACATTTTATCTCCTCAAAACAGTCACCCCAGTCCGTCCAAAGGATAAGAGCTGTCAGTTTTTGCCAGTAGATAAAACTGTGAATAGTCAGCATAGCAGGAGGTAAAGGAGATCTTATATATCTTAAAAATGGCACCCAATGGCAGCATATAAATTGAAAAGAGAAGCGGGCCTAAAATGGATCCTTGGGGCACACCACATAACAGGGGAACTGATGAAGAAGAAGACTTCCCCATGTTCACAGAGAAGGTTCTGTCTTTGTATATGTAACGTGAATTGTACTGAACATGAGTATTTTCAATATATGTTTCTCTTAGATTATTAACTCTGGTTTAAGTAGTATTTAACAGTTCAATCAACCTGTGTATTAAATTCAGCAACACTTTAGATTAGGTTATTGAAGGCTTTGCACTTTGATATTCTTCACAAATATTATCTTACTTGCAGCTTGATACCTGCACCAAAATGACTTGAACTTAAAAAGGTAAGTACATAACACCAGCACTTCTTTAAACACTGTACTTAACACTTAAAGAGTCTCTTTTCCCCTTTCAGCAAATGGCAAGAATAAGTTCACGTCAAGCACCATAACTTGAACTTGAACTTAGTTGTGCTTATCTTCTTGTCAGCCTTAACTTGACAATGCCTTTAGACTCTGTGCATGTGTCTAGCTTCTTGGTTACCGGTGTATGCAGTGCTTGTAGAATCCAGAATGATGGAACTTGACGCTCTGTAGACTGCTGGTTGGAAACACTCCTTCTCCTACCCGTGAAGAGCAGATGAATTCTCACTGTAGCACCACTAAGTAATTTCACGAGCACAAGGATTTCTCTGATGACTGGCGATTTATTGACTGTTTCACCATGAAGATAACCATCCAACTCAAGATGCCGTGAGAACTAAGAACACAAAAATAATTAAATGAATAAATGTTGTCTTTGTAAACTTTTCAAACAGAATTAAGTTCACTTTAACAGTCTTGGTACAGATATTGCTCCTTTTCACACAGCAACACAATCGACATTAATATAAAATTCACACATTGGAATATATAATGCTGTACCTGCATATCCTGTATCGGGATCTTTGGAAATAAAACCATTGATTGTGAGAAATGTTTCTCAAAATGCTTCAGGACTATATACCTTATTGGAAGTTGATTAAAATTGTCTTTCAGCTCCTCCTGTATACTAAGGTCAACAGTTGGTAAAGGGAATAACCAGGGAGGAATGGAGGAAAGTGAGACTGTATTACTGTACTGTAATTGATGTAATCCTATATTTCTTGCTTTCGCATCACATATCCACCCAAAACTTGTAAAATGTGTTTCATTGTGTTCCCAGCATTCTTTTAATATAGTTTTGACAGGATGATTTCCATTTTATCCTTGGAGATTGACCCCGTATGCCATCATTCATTTTACTCTTCTAATTCTTAATGGCATTTCTCCCATTTCCACCTGCATTGATGATACCGGAGATGATTTTAATACCCCACTACAGATTCTCAGGGCCTGAGCTTGCAATACATCTAATTCTTTGAGGTTTGATTCTGCTGCTGACATGTAAGCTATAAATCCATAATCAAAAACAGATCTCATGAGTGCCCAATATATGTTTTGTAAAGATGCTCTACTTGCTCCCCATTCCTGTCCTGATAAATAACAACGTATGTTAATGACCTTTTTACATTTGTCCTTAATTTTATTCAGATGAACCTTCCATGTCAGTTTATCATCAAACCAAACCCCAAGAAACCTAACAGCTTTTACTTGCTCCAGTTGTTGCCCATATAGATTCAAAGAAAGGGGTGACATTTCGTGCCGCCTTGAAAAACAAATAACGTGTTTTTGCTACAGATAATTTAAATTCCCATTTATTGGTCCATTTTTCCACTTCATCAATTGCAGTGTTGTGAACTTCTTTTCCTCGTTTGAAGAAGAGACCAGGAGACGTTGAGATATCTTTCAAGCAGACGTTACTCTTTATTGAGAACCGTGCTGTTCTTTGGCTGAGGTCATCCAACAAGTTTAACTAAACAGTACAAAACAATGCAATTTATCTACATTTCAGGGGGAGGGATTATACAGCAGGGGAGGAGACACTCTGAACAATACAATGCAAATGTTGTATTTTGAAAAAGGGACACACACCAAACGTTCCTGTCATCAGTCCTGATTCAGTCAGCATAACAGTGTCATTCAAATGCATAGATGCTAATCCAAACAGCCAAACGATATTGTGCTCTGAGCTTGTTATGCTAAATTGTCAGGAAGTGCATAAAGACAAAAGACTAATGTCTCCAACCCATGGGCTGATTAACTTTGTCATATTAGAATGTAGTCCATCTTTACCTTAAACTGTACCACAATGTATTTCAAACATATTCTTACATTTGTAATCCCACAGCAGCTTGCATTTTCTTACTGACATATAATATATTGCGACCTCTAATCCACAAAGCCCCGTCATCTGCATTTAAAGATTTTCCTATATTTTGTTCAACCTGAGAAAAAATATCATTAATCATTATGTTGAATAATAACGGGCTACACACACTACCTTGTGGAGTGCCATTCTCCGCAGTATATATTCTGGAATATTCTTCACATTACTTGTATTTTCCTATTAAATAAAAAATCCAAAACCCAATTATATGCTTTACCTTCAATTACCAATGATTTTAATTTGATCAATAACCCTTCTTTCCAGAGCATATCATACGCCTTCTCCACATCAAAGAAGATTGCTATAACTACTTCTTTGTTAGTCTGTGCTGTCCTTATGTCTGACTCTAGACATAATACAGAATCCATTGTATTCTGACCCCTATGAAACCCACTCTGATATGGAGATTAAATAAACTTTGTTTCTGTAATCATTCATTCCATAATTTTGCATAAATGTGAAGTCAAAGCAATTGGTCTGTAGCTAGACGGATCCGATGGGTCTTTCCCTGGTTTGAGAACAGGTACTATTATTGCTTGTTTCCATACTGAAGGAAGCTGTCCAGTATCCCAAATTTGGTTACACAGATTTAATATTATTCCTAACGTGTCATCTGTCATGTGTGCCAACATTTTATAACATACCCCATCTCCCCCTGGAGTAGTCTGTAGAGCACTAATTGTTGCTCTTTTTAACTCAAACAAGTTTAACGGCAGATCTAATGGATTTCCTAGAATCTAATTTTTCTTTAAAATATTAGGGTATTCCATTAAGGTTCTATTCCTACTCTGTCTGGCCTCTACTGAAAGATTATCAGAGCTATGAACTTTCAGATAGGGATGGCAGACGCGAAACAGACGTTTCGGGGCTTTGCCGAGATCCCGAAGCGCAGATGTTTCGAAACACTGCTCCGAACTGTGATTCGAAACACCCATGTCACGTGACTATGGCTAAATGAAGCTTCAAAGTGTTTCATCAGGTGGCGCTTTCCGAAACTGCGTTGATTAAAGGGGGCGGGAACAAGCCACACAGTCACACATCTGTATAAACCTAATTCACCACAGTTTAAAAGTGAAGTAAATCCATCTTCACCTCGTGGGTTTTTGTGAGAGGAGAGTGATTTTGTGATAGCAGTGATTTTGTGATAGCAGTGAGATTTATAGTGCGCTTTGGTTAGTTATATTTAGGCTAGATTTAAATTAGATATATTGACTGATAGGTAGACAGTGACATATAGTATAGATATAGTGACACATTCATATAGGCTAAGTTAGATAGTGACAAATAGATAGCACAGCATAAGTTAGATATATAGAATTATATAGATATAGATTCATAGGTGATATATAGATAGATATATTAATTGAATATATAAAAATGGAGGCTGCACGCAAGAGATGCCGTACATCTGTGGTGTGGGAGCATTTCCATTTGGAAGCACCAAATAAAGTGAGATGTGTGTATTGTGATAGGCAGCTAGCCTTCTGCAACAATACATCATCCATGTATTTACATCATCCAAAAATATTTGTGCATGCCAGCAACAAGTGTCCCTTGTGAGAGGATTTTTTCAAAGGCTGGAGAAATTATATGTAAAAAAAGAAGTCAGCTGAGTCCTTCAACAGCAGAGCAATTCATATTTTTGAATAAAAATGTTTTGTGACAAATGTGACACATTGTGGCTTTATTTATTTTATTAATGTTCATTTTGTATAACAAACAAATATATATATAGTTCTTTACAATGACGAGGCTACAGGTTACAAAACCAAGATCATGTACTTGTCAGACAGATGTTAAAAACAATTTTTTTTACATGGACCATTGTCAAGGTATTTCAGATCAACACATGGAAGTGACCACTAGATGGCGCCGTAGAGATGGGTGTCAGATTGATTCGAAGCTTCGAAACAATATGACACATTTGCTTCAACTGCTTCAGTGCTTCACGAAGCCTCGGTCTGCCCATCACTACTTTCAGAAATGTTTGAACTAATAAATAAGCCTTTTCTAGGTTGCTAACAGCCATCTTATTTGCATTGTTCATCACTGGCAATTCATAATTCCTTCTGATCCCCCCATTCTTCTGATCATGCCCCATACATCTGATAATTGTACTTCTCTTCAGAATATAACGTTAGAAATGTGAAATACTCTTAAACTTGCCATGCGGTGCAGACTTCTCTCTTCCTTCTTCTTCTTCTTCTTCTTCTTCTATTTTTCTGTTGGCAAGAGGCAGCTAACAATTTAGGTGCATATCCGCCACCTGCTGTACTGGAGTGTGGGCCAGAAAAATAAATACTGCTTTATTTATCTGTTCCTCATTTAATATATTCTTAAGATGTAACACACTCACCCCATGTTTCTGTAACTCATCTTTTAATCTTATTCTCTGTGTCTCATACTTAATGCAGTGACATAAGACATGCTCCACTGACTCTTCCTCAACCTGAAGGATGTTTTCTCAATAAATACATTGTTTTATTTAAACCAGTATGTCCTAACCTCATCCTAGATATTATGATTTGCTCTCTAGAAGTTCTTCCTGATGATTTAATTTTACCTACTACTTGTTTTATCTTGTATAAATGACGTCCTTTATTTACTCATTATATTAATATGAATAATTGCTTTAATTTCTGCTTGACTGTATGCTACCTCCATTATCCTGTCTTGTTTTAAAGCTTGCTTTGCTAAAACATTTGCTATTTCATTCCCCTCAATTCCCCTATGGGCTGGAATCCACATAAATCTAACTCTTATTTCTATATGCTTTAATCTGTGCAGTATTTCATATATTTCATAAACAAAATCAGGTCTGTTATGAGATAATAAAGACTGCAAAGAAACAAATGCTGATAAACTATCTGAACATATCACTGCCATTTTAATCTTATTATATTCTACCCATTCTAATGCATTTAAAATAACTAACATCTCAACTGAAAATACTTTTAAATGATCAGGTGTTCTTTCCCTAAAATGTATCTTCAAATCTGGAATAACAAATGCAAAGCCAGTCTTTCCACTCTTAGGTTCCTTTGATCCATCAGTAAATATCACAATAAAAGACTTATACCTTGTTCTCAATCTCTCTTCAACTATATCTGCCCAATTTCCTTTGCCTTTAAGTCTCTTTATTTCATCTTGTATATGCAAATCTAAAATCAGAGGGGGAAACAACCAAGGTGGTGTCATTGGATAAGGAACTGTAGGACTATATTTTTTCCCTTGTAATCCCATTTATTTTGCCAAATCATTTGATGACCAAACAAAACATTCACCCTTTGTTTTCATACTTTCCCAACATGCTCTAAGAACCTTTACAGTAGGGTGTTTTTCTTCATTATGTCCTTTTAAATTTGCCCAATAATTCATCATCAACTGCTTGTATCTAAAATTCAGAGGTAATTCACCCATCTCCACTTGAACCGCACAAGCTGGAGAGGACTTTATAGCCCCACAGCAGATTCTCAGCGCTTGATTTTGTATTACTTCAAGTTTCTTTAGCAGTGTCTTTGCAGCTGATCTATACACTACACTCCCATACCCAATCAAATATATATATATATATATATTAGGGATGCACCGAATCCAGGATTCGGGTTCAGATTCAGCGGAATCTTGGGCTTTTTTACGGGGTTCGGTTTCTGCCTACTTCCTACTAGGTGGACCATTCTAATGCTGTGAGAAAGTGAAAATGGAATTCGTGAACAGAAAACGTGTTGTTTGGCAGTACTTTCAGTCAAAAGAAGGGGACTCAAGTCGTGCTACATGTTCAATTTGCAATGCCGTTTTGTCTCGTGGTGGCAAGGACCCTAAACAATAGCCGCTGCTAAAATATTTTGTGTATGAAACATCCAAAATAATACGAGTTGTGCATGAGGGAATCTACAGACAGCAGCCAAAATGCAGCAACTTCAAGTACGGCAAAGGAAGGACAGTCATCCTGGCATAATGTTGCCTATTCTTAATTAAAATTAAAATAAATTAAAAATACACTACTGTAGGGATGCTCATTTAAGGTTGATTTTCCCAACGACAACCGCTACTCATTATCCGATTATTAACAGTTAACTGATAAGATTATAATATTGAATTAGCATTAAATAAAAATACGATTGACGAGTGTCGGTAACCCTTCACAGGTTTATTTTACCGTGCAAACAGCAGCATACAGATCAGATAAAATAAAAATAATAATAATAAAATAAATAGGCCTACACTAAATATTTTTCACTTAAATAATTACCAAATTAAGATGACAAAACGAAAATACACTGAATCCGTTTGAAGCTTTGAAGAACCGGAATAGTTTTGTCAAATAAAAATAGCAGGCCTACCTCAATCCACACCTTGTATGTTTTTTTATTTTATTTTTTATTTTAAAAAGTAACATGTCTACGTGATGTGGGTTAGTCTGGAGCGCAGCCTGTTGACAGTTAAACCTGCGGCAGAAAACATCCTCTCAAGCCTTGTTTATACTGTCGTCTGTCTCCGCAGCGCGAGTCTCCGGATGGTTCTATAAACCATCAGGAAACAGCGGCGAGAAGAACATACGTGACAATGTTTACTTTAGTAAACTTGACCAAAACCACACTACGAAAAGCCTTAAACAAGGCTTCAGATGCACTGATGTCCCGGGGATACAGAGATAACGCCTCGCTAGAGTGGCCAGCCTCGGGAAGCGCCTTTCATTTGCTTTCCAAAATCTGGATTCGGTGCATACCTAATAATATATATAGATAGATACATAAACACACACACACACACACACACACACACACACACACACACACACACACACACACACACACACACACACACACACACACACACACACACACCTCAAGGCTCTTTTACTAGCCCCCCAATCCGAACCTGTTAAACATCTCATTATATTTAAAATCATCTTACCTTTTTTCTCTATCATCTTTATATGTTCAATCCAAGTCAGTTTAGAATCAAATAAAATTCCTAAAAACCGAAAGGAGTTTACATGTTCTATTTGCCTCCATACATGCCATACATTGTTATCTTTACTTCTTTAACCTTCTTTCTAGTAAAAACCATCATCTTTGTCTTTTCTACTGAAAACTTAAAACCCCATGAATAAGACCATTTCTCAATCATTCTTATTTCTTCTTGAATCTTCTCTTGCATCAATGTTAAGTTCTTCCCTTTTCTCCAAAGAGCAACATCATCAGCAAACAACAATTTACTAATATCATATTTTATATCACAGAACACATCATCATTAATCATAATGGAAAAAAGTAATGGGCTGATCACCCTACCCTGTGGAGTCCCATTTTCTACTCTGTATCTACTGGACAGTGTTGTTCTAATTTTTACCTGAATATGTCTTTCATTTAAAAAAAAAAAAAAGAAAGAATAATAAACAGTATAAATAGTAATAATCTTTATTATAAACAGTTCTTCCCTTTATTCCAATTTTGACTAGTTTAATCAACAGTCCCTCTTTCCATATCATGTCATAAGCTTTTTCTACATCTAAAAATATTGCCATGATTAATTCCTTGTTAATTTAAGCATTTTTAAATTCTGCTTCCAAACACACTACTGGATCCATTGTTCCTCTACCTTTCCTAAAGCCACTCTGATGAGGAGATAACATTCCTCTACTTTCTATATAAGATGTCATTCTCTCAACAATCATCCATTCCATTATTTTCCCAACATGTGATTTGGCCTATAATTTGCTGGATATGTTGGATTCCTGGTTTTATAATGGGAACAATGACTGCATCTTTCCAACTTATAGGTAGTCAACCTTCTTCCCAAACCTTGTTATACAAACCTAAAAGTTAACCTTTAGCTAAAATCCCTAGATGTTTTAACATAGTATAACTAATCTGATCTTTCCCTGGTGAAGTTATTCTAGATTTGTCTATAGCTCGTCCCAATTCCTGAAATGTAAAAGGAGCATCCATAGCATCCTTTGAACTTTCCTGTCTCTGTAAAGTTCCTAAATTTGCATCTCTAGTTTAATTTCTCCCTTGTATACCTTCCTCTGATAAATTATTTGAACTATGAATTTCAACAAGTGTCTTAGCTATTATTTCCACTTTTTATTTATTTGATACTGCTATGACTCTCTCTTCCTGAGTTACTCTGTGCTTTTCATAATAAAATTCTCCACTCAAACAGCTCTTTAGTTGTAAAAAGCACCATATAAATAAAGGTGACTTGACTTTAGCAGTTTCAAATTAAAGGTCTTTAACTAAATAAAATAAATAAGCATGAAAAATAAACTGATTTCTCTGTTAGTTACAAGCAAACTGTTTTGTAATAGGTCTTGCTTTTCTAGCTCCAAGGACATTTCAGACAATTCAAGTGCATCATACATGAGGCCGAGATTTTGGACGAAACACTACGAGGACAAGAGCTTAGCTACACTGCAAAAACAGATGTGTCAAAAAACAACACACATGGCTGTGTTGATAGCATTCCAACACATGTTGTGTAGAGTTTTAACACATTATGTGTAAAAAAAAAATTATGTCTCAGCATAGATGGCACAGGACATGTGTTATCTCCTGGGGGAGGGTAGTTTGTATTTATGAAAGAAAAATACACATCACATTTTATATGATAGCAAATGAAAAAGCTCTAAAACAATGAAAACATCATAAATAAAATTAGTATATTTACATCTAAATACATCAAACTTAAATGATTAACGGCTGCATTTTTGTCAGCCAATCACGTCATGCCTCGTCTTTTGAACTACAGCAGCCTCCATCCTCCCGCTCATTTCACTCTGGCCTGGCTTAAGAAGAATCAAGATGTTGGCGGACACGGAACCCCCTGTAAGTTAAGTTTTCATTTGATGTTCACAGTTAAATTTGAAAATAATAACTTGTGTATGTGTAGTGCAACATCTAAACGAATTTCATTTACGATTAACTGTTGGGAAATTGGAAAATGGCGGTCTTAACAGCACACTCAATAAAATGTATTTGCATGAGAAAACTTGTTTGAAAAAAAGACAGATACATGCTGGAATAGGAAAACACGACGAAACAAGTCGTCCACTGCACTACAGCATTTTATAAATGCGCAAAATACATGTTAACGTTACACAGTTTAATGTGGAGGTTGCCGCGCTTCATCAGGTGCATTCAAAGATCTTTTCGTTCATCTTATGGATTCCGTCTGTGTTTTATGATATATAAGTTATTCGTTAAGAATTCAAGGCACGCATTTCCATTTTTCTAAACGGTTTGTCTGTATACCACATGCGAGTCTGCCATGAAATAGTTTGCGCATGTCATTTATTATCTGATGGGGGATGGGACCAGACGAAATAAACCCGCGAACAAAAATCCCCATACATTTATTTACATTTACCATAAATTTACTGTGCAAATTAATTACACACAGAGTCGTAGCAAGCTTTTCAAAAGTGTGGGGGATGGATGTGGTTTGTTTGTTAACAATAAAATGAATACAATGACAGAAGGGTACAAAAGGTATAACATACAAGATATATAATATATATATTATACATACCTCGTTTTTTTTAACCACGGTGTTCGGTTGGGTTCTGATGGCTAGTCACACCAGTTTTTTGCTATTATATTCTTAGGTGACGGGGACAGAAAGAGGTTAAGGAGGAAAAAAAATGCTAATTTTTTTATTTTACTTAAAAGATTTGAAAAACCTTACTTAAACTTAAAACTTTACTTAAAAAAACCTTGTACACATTCCTAGTGAATAGTATAATTTACATTTACATTTAGTCATTTAGCAGACGCTTTTATCCAAAGTGACTTACACATGAGGGCAATAGAAGCAACTAGAGCAGTCCAAGGGCAACAATATCAACAATATGCAAGTGCTGTAACAAGTCTCAGTTAATCTAGCACAGAACAGAATGTTTTTTTTATTTTTTTTATAAATAAATTAGACAGACAGACAATGAATAGAATGATAAGTGCTATTCTCGATCGGTCAGGTGTTGCTGGAAAAGATGTCTTTAGACGTTTTTTGAATAATATATAATAAATATACATAAAGATTTACACTGGGAGCTCAAAGCTGTACAGCAGCATTTAAGTATGAAATTTAATGAATAAATGTAAAAATAAAACACTACATAGACTTCACTATAAAATATACATTGATTCTTATTAAAGCTACAGTATTAATGTTTTTCAGTCAAGAACAGAGTGATTTTCTATGTCTTTTGTAGTTTTATTAACATTAACATCCCCATAGTAGGAAATAATATGAAGTCAATGGCTACCATCAACTGTCTGGTATTCAACTGTCTGTGTTCAACAGAAGAAATGAATACAGGTTTGGAACAACATTAGAGTGAGTGAATAATGACATAATTTTAGAGGTGTTCTGTCCCTTTAAGGACAGCGTGTTCTCTAAAGGCGCTGCTGTCAATGTAAGACGTGCATCTAATATACAGACACACGCGAATTTACTTTCACTTTAGACATAACCGACTGCGTTTATGTTAACCTTGTGTGTATTTGACAGTATTAGCACAGTAAGACTACTTAGTCCAGTAATCAAGTTTAGTGCGTGCGCCCTGCGCGTTAAAACGGTGCATAAGCACGCGAATAACCGGCAAGGCTTTAAAACGCATGCAAATAATGAACTTTCGTGATTGTGATAACTATAGTGTTCCGTGATTATAACTTTCTGACACCAGCATTGCAAGCGTGTCTAGCACTGTGTATAGTGATTGGATATTTGCTCATATCAGCGCGTAGACTATGCACACTGCAAAAAAAAAAAAAAAAACAACGCAATTCACAAGCGCGAATTGACCCGTGAATGCCATACCGAACGGTTTAATATTATAATGAGAATTGTGGCATCCCTAAAGCGTTTGTGCAAAACTGCGGGAAAACTGCAGAAAAAGTGTGGGTGTTGAACCCTCTCACCGGGAAAAGTGTGGGGTGCGACGCCCCTGATTACACAGTGTAATATCGTATATTACTATGTAGTGTTTACTTTAGTGGTTGCTGTGTACTTGTGTAACGTTACTCCAGTTATAACTGGTCAGCGGCGTAATTAAAGTACAGTGGTTTGAATTGGTACTGAAGTACTCAATTCTCACGCGGGATGAGAACATGAAGGAGCACGACGAGCCTACACCTGACGCGACAAAAGACACGGGGTGTCAATCGGCTCCATAGTTCAATAGTCAGGGCACTGATCAGTGAGTCGATCAATGGGCTGACAACCTGATCAGTGATCAATTGATCAGGTGATCAAATCCCTGACTACTAAACTAGGGAGCTGATGCACCGTCCACACGAAGTCAGAGCTTTCCCAATCCGATCTTTTTTTTCTCGTTTCAAGAATTATCCGCGTAACGTTACACACGAGAGCACTGAAACGACTCAAAACGATGTAGTATACATGTCAGACCAGTGTGTGGCGCTGTAATTCTGTCACAGAAACGCTACAAATGGAGAAGAGTTGTGGATAGAACAGGCGTAGCAATGGAGGTGAGGCAAAAATCGCACAATAAAATAACAATACATTTGCAACTTACCAGATGTTTTATTAACGCCTACACCTACCATAACCCTAAAACTACCGTTACAATAATGCAAGTACAGTAATTAAATGACGCAATTTTGATGTGCGCATGCCCAGTGCCCGTAGTTGTATCCCGATCTAGTCTTTCGCGTTTGGGACGTGGGGTGATGACATCATCGTTTCACAAAATATACGGATTGGCTGTACACACAAAAACGTAAGGGTGTCGTTTTCAGATTTATCCACTCTGGGACCCAGTTAAAAAAAAAATATCGTTTTCATGCTCTCAAAACGCCGGATCCGTGTGGACGAAACGCTGATACGGTACAAAATGTATGCATATACAGCTATACGCGTCTCCATGTGGACGGGGCCTGAGACACCCATTATAATCAGTGATATATTGTTTACAGCGGATGCGGCGCGACGCCACACGATTCCCCAGTCTGTTTCTAACTAGTTTCTAACTAAGTGTTCGCAACAGTCGCTTTGTCACGTTTGAGGTAGACGGTTAAAAGAGTGACCTGTTTCTATAAAGTGCAGGAAGTTTGTGCATGTAGTCAAATTAGGTTTGGATTGTAACTTATTTGGAAACTCATCACAGTATGCAATGTAAGTCACATTTATTTTCTCTTTTCTTTTTTTCTCCAGGACCTACCTGAATCTGTCAGAGTTCTGGCCACGGTTTTCAAAAATAGAAAAGAGTACTCAAAGAAAATTTATACTATACACAGTAGTGAACACCTCATAAATCAAACATCAGAGCAAGGTTTTTCATTTGACAAAGTTCAGAAATACAATGCTGATTTCCAAGAATTTGTAGACATAGAAAGAAATGTAGAAATCAAGAGCTTGGACAGATTTCAGATCTACATGTCAACCACAGAAGACCTACCCCACACAAATTCTGAAGAGACCCATCAAATCCAGGTATTTTGTCAACTCTAGGGCTATGTTACAGTATAACCACTGTCCACTTTCTTGGCATGTAGATATATATATCTGAATAATAGGAGGGGCCAACCAACTAAAACATATAGCTGCAAAATCTTAATATGTTCCCCTGTATATAGCCACAAACAATAAAGACAAGAATTAACTTTTTATACCTTTATATCAATTTCGTAAACCGAAGAAACAAACAGAAAAATGCATTTATATGAAAATGAATTGAAATGAAAGCAGTTCAACAAATGAAATCAGTATCTACACAGATGATCTGTAAAGAAAGTCTCAATCAATAGAAAAAGAATGACAAATGAAAATAAATAAAACTATCTAATCAGTTCACTCTTGTAGTTGAGGGATTCTTTGAGCAATTATGGAATCACTACAAAGAAAGTTGAAATAGTCAATATTGAGGATGATGTCCAAGTCCAAAAACAAAAACCTTCAAATGCTCTTCCAGCAATCCAAAAAAATCCACAATAAACAGAGTCTCATTCTGATACTTAGGATATTTGGTAATCCACAAGGTAATGCAGTGAGATTAATCCATTAGAAACCACTTGATGTCCTTTTCAGTAGAGCTTTAGCAACTCATGTCTCAAACGGTCTCAGTATATAATCATATAAAGAGTCCATATGATTGAACTGGAAACAAAATTTCTCAATCAGGACTCCAATAAATGTTGCAGGAGGTGCTTGGATAAAACCATGCTTCCCTCTTCCAAACAAACTGACTTCTTCTATACCACTACCCTTTTAAATACAAGAGGTTCTAACGCTCACGCGCCCCCTAGTGGTGAGTAAGAAGAAAAAAATACCAAAGTAACAGCTAATACTGTTACAACAGCTGAACAATCATATTACGGTGTATTGTCACATGTACCATTAACTTATAATTCATTTTTAAACATGTAGAGCACGGGTAAAACATTCTCTGTCTTTCTAAATGTGGTTGTATGTTTTATACTCTGATATAAAACAGCACGTAAAAGATTCACGTAAGAGCAGCTGCGGGCCATTTGTAAGTTGAATGTGTCTGGCTTCTTAGCATACTATTGCGATGTACTGTCTTATTTATAAATACAATATGCATTGCAGCCAGTTTTACCATTTACCTCACTTTAATATTCTTCTTGTTATTTCCCTAAAGAGTCTAATGAATCGGAAATGTCTCCCTATATGTCTTTCAATGTAGCATGTTCCAGTGCAAAATGAACAGGGATGCCTGCTGTCTCTGCTTGAGAGCAAAGCACCACAGATACTTGAAGAATACGAGAGAACTGGAACATTTAAAATAGAGTCAAGGAGGCTTCTTGTCAAATTATGCATCTGTGACTTGGTGGAGAAACACGGATTGTAAGTAAAATTATAGAATACAGCTTTGACACTGTTACATTTCAGGTCTGGTTGTAGTTCAGTGTCTAGATTTTGCTCTTCTCTGTCACCCCAGTTACCCATCAAGTGATGAAAAGCTAATTTTAGCAATGCGTATCATCACCACGTTTCCTTCCTTAAGAGTTCAGGTTGACGGAAAAGGAGGTGGATTTGTAAGTAACATCTAATTATTCCTATGAATTACCTGAAAAACAGCCACATGTTTTTTTTTGTTTGTTTTTTAAGCTTAATATATTGTTAACACTTTACAATAAGGTTTATTAGTTGAATACTTTACATCATGAACAAAGAATGATCAATACTTCTTCAGCAATTATTAATATTAGTTCATTAGTTAACATGGACAAACAATGAACAGCTGTATTTTTATTAGCTAACATTATCAAAGATTAATAAACTCTGTAACAAATGTATTGCTTATTGTTGGTTCATGTTAGTTAATACATTAACTAATGTTATCAAAAAACTTATTGTAAAGTTTTAGCAATATATATATTTTTTGTTTATTGTATTCCTTTACTGGTGTCAGATGGGCTTTTGTCTTGATACATTTACTGCTTGTTACATCTGACTTTTAGATACATATTAGGAACAACACTTAAACACTTACTCTAATGTAGGTATTAAGTTTATTAAAAAAATATATATTGTTGAGAATTATTTGTATAATCTCAGGAGCATTTTTATGATCCATCATCACATTCTGGATTTTTGGAATTGAGACTGCGTAACATCCGCCGAAAGCTAGAAGCAGGTCAGCGTCGATACACAAAGCGCAAGATAAGCTGTGACACTGGGCCAAGATCAGAACAGGACCAGGACCAGGGGGATAGCACCGAGACATTTGAGTGGATCACCCTGATGAAAAGGCTCAGGCCCACTTCAGAGAATATTCCTTCAATCAAATCAGCAATGGAGAAGACATATTCCAGGCGTAGATCATGGATATCGAAGGGGACTCCCACAATAGCTGAAATCTTTGATGAATACCCACGCTTCTTGGATATGCCAAGTCTGGTAGGTCTCTCTGTTTTAATAGACAATCCTAAAGTTCTGATATTATTACTGACATTGTTGATTTAGAGCAGTGGTTCTCAAATGGGGGTACGCGTACCCCTGGGGGTACGTGAAGGCATTCCAGGGGGTACGTGAGATTTTTAATTATTGCCTACATATATTTAAAAAGAAGCATCCATGCAAAAATACTTTAAAAATAATTCTTTAATAAATATTTCAGAAAAATATAAGTATAAGTTCATAAAATTAATTTTATATTCAGTAGGCTATTCGATTTCATTATCCTAAAAACCCAGAGTCTCCCCCATACCAGGATGGTTTGACCCAACCTGTCATATGCCGCCTGGCATCACCTGTCAATCACTTGGATCAACAATAGGGTGATAGGGTGAGGGTTTTTAATGTTCTGTCCCCGACTGGAGTTGTCCCCGGAAATGTCCCCGTTTTACAGCTCGTTCCAAACAACCCGCAGATATATTGGAAAAAAAGCGCCCAACCAGCATACAGCTGCTACGCTGACTCTACTTGGTAGCGCACGCTCCGCCCGCTTCAACTTCATGAAGAACGTACCGAGTCGAGAGCAGACAGAGCGCCATTATCGTCAAATATCAAAAGAAACCTCGTTGTCGCTTTCAAGGTAGTAACATACTAACTATTCGTTTTTAATTTAAAGTAATATTGTATGTGCTTTATAACAGAGCCTCAACAAGGTGCGGGATTGTTTTGTCCCCAAAAGATCTGCAGTCACAATGCAGTGATTACCACACATCTGAACTATAACTTCAATATAAAAACCTTAACCCTAACCCCAAACAATTACACTTGCAACCAACATGTGCAGAATACATATACTTTCTGCTTAAAATAATCCTAAAAAGCTAAATAACAAGACCAATTAAGGACAGTAAGAATTATTTTCAAGCATAAACGTAACAAAACTTTTGAAGTAAAAAAAGTAATTTATATAGTTGCCTATAAACTTAAATAAAATTATAAAATGTTACAATATTTGTTGAATAGTTTTATTTATCATATTTATGTTTTATTTTTGTTATGTGTTTTTGTTAAGTCATGTTACAATATTGTTTTGAACTGCTTATTTACAATGGTTAGCTTACCAATAACTGTTTTCATTGTTTGTTTGTTTTTTTGTGTTTTTTTATTGTATTAAATCCAGACCAAAAATCCTAATAATCAAACAAATGAGATTTAAGTGATATTTTGACCACTCAAATATGAAATGTCCCCGGTTTCCATTTCAGAAATATGGTCACTGTTTTCACTACATTAGTTTGAATCACTACATTTTAGTGATGATAAATATTTGCAATAAATTTAGTCATGGATTATTATCATTTAAAATGTTCGAAATAGTAATTTTTTTTCAAATGTTTGAATTTTGTATGCGTTTATCTGTTCCAAAGTTTAATAAATCAGACACTGATGGCACAGTGCTCTGTTTTAAGTCTTTTTTTTCAACCAAAAATGCTTTGCGCTGGTTAGGGGGTACTTGGCTGAAAAAATATTTCACAGGGGGTACATCACTGAAAAAAGGTTGAGAACCACTGATTTAGAGTATATTCTGAAAATATCTCCCCTTTTAGCTGGATGTCGAGTTTGGCAAAATGACGGCTGGAAAGACGGATCTGTTCATCAGGCGATGGGAGGCCAGCATCATTCCAAAACTGAAAGCAGTGGCAGCCAAGGAAAGAGGTGATGTTGCATCTCTTATAGAGGGGATGGAACACCAAACAGATGGTATGTATTTTCTATATATATATATATGTATATGTGTATACATGTTTTCTTTACATACCTCTCGTGTATAATAATGTGTAAATAAAATAACTTTAAAAGTAAAGTTATACAATTTTAAGCAACAATATCACTGTTTAAAGCATTCAAACAGAAGAAGACATGAAAGATAAATATTGCTCTTTTCTGTGGATGCAAAAACCGCACACAAACACTGAATTCAGTTCTGTTTCTTATCTTTTTGAGCTTGAACAGTCACCCATACACAAAATGCTTGTCTGTGAGTATCCTTGCAGATACAGTCACTTTGTCTTAAAGGGTTACTTAACCCAAAATAGATTCTGTCATTAATTACTCAACCTCATATCGTCCCAAACCCGTAAAACGTTCGCTCCTCTCCGGAACACAAATTCTTGGTCAATTGGGTCATTAACGTGAATCGCGTAGAACCGGATAGTTTTTTTTTTAGGAGGGGAGGTGGGGTTGTGCGCTCGGCAAAAATGACTTCATTGCAACAGCGTGCGCGCGCACCTCTGCACGACTTTGAGCTGAATCTGCCCGAGCAGATGGATATTAGTAATGTTACATCTCATCACACAGGCAAACAGTTTGCACGTCTAAATAAGTGGTATGGTCTGTTTTTCAGTCAAGTAAATGCCTCGTCCGTTTGGGGAGATGCGCACGCAGTCAGTGGAGGTGCTCGCACTGCGGTGCTAGGCGAAAGTACAAGGCTTTAGGCAGTCATTCATGATTTGAGTAAGAAGTTAAATGTGACTGTTTACTAGGGTTGGATACCGAACTCTGTACTTTTAAGGGCACTGACCGAATTACGTCAGTAGTACCGATCCACATTAAATAAATCAGTACCACATTTTGCTAGTACCGGTACTGATTAAAATGTGAACGGTACCCAACCCTACTGTTTACACAATAGCTGATGCAAGAGTAAGTGTAACATAAAGCAAATTGGCAACGGTGTTAATCTCTTGTTGCATGGGATGCATTTCTAACAACATAGGTCTATTTAGCTAAACAATCTGGTGAGCGTGTTGTGTTAGCATTTGCATATTACAATCACACAAAAAAAATCGAGCCGGGGGCACGCCCCCCCACACCACCGTAACACTCACCTTTTTTACTCTGAGGAGTTTGCAGGTCTGATAATCCATGAAATCTACTTTTAGTGCATTGAGGAGTAGCTTTCAAAATTTATTTCAGGGTTTGCATAGACCGGAACATGACCCATTTGATTTTGCATTGTTCGAGGCTGACAAGCCAGAGCCAGCCTTAATCCTACACTTGAAAACATTTATTGTATCTCTTATCTGTTCTTATTTTATTTTCAGATGAAAAGTGCTACACAATGCTAGTTGTTCTTTCACATCTTCTGCCACCATTGCCTGGGAGTCGCTGCAGTGTTAAATCTGCAATTTCATTCCTGCTTGATTTTGTACCGGTATGTTTCATAAGGACTGTTTTTCTTGTAATGATGCGTTATAGCTTACCAATTTTTTTTTAACTTATCTTTATTTTTGCTTTTTGAACTCCAAGGCTGGAACCAGCATTGCATCCCTCTGCAACAACTCTGAGACATCAAAGACACAACCACAACTCATCTGCATTGGCAATCTGAGGAATACTACACGACAATACATAATCATCGCAAGGAACGACAGAGTGACCATACCTGTAAATGAGAGCCTTACATGTGCTTTGGACAAGCTCTTCAAGCTGTACTGGGTATGCAACGTGGTCTATCCACCACAGCTCAGCTCTGTGTTTACTTTTCTTGAATATATCTACGATGTGACCATTTCGACCAACAGAAGAGCCAAGGTACTTGAACTAATTTCTAAACTTCAGGCTGCATATTAATTCATGACAATGTACACGTGTCCAAAGTGCAAACAAACCTTGTCAACTAAAGTAAAAGCTGTAATCTGGCATCTACGTGAAGTACATGCTTTATCAGATGCACAGGACCTCACAATTATCTGCAGCCAAGATGGCTGCCCAAGGACATACCATAACTTGAATTCCTTTTCCAAGCATCTTCACAGAGACCACAAGTCCACGACAACAATTGACAATCACTACGTTTACATGGACAACAGTACTCCGATATTAATCTGATTAAGACCATACTCTGATTAAGAAACTACCATGTAAACAGCGATTTCTAATTACCTTAATCCGATTAAAGCCATACTCGAATTAAACAAAAATCGAATTAAGACATGTGGAGTATGCCTATTTTAGTCGCATTATCGAAGTGCATTGTAGACATGTACACACCTTAATCTAACTATTAACGTCGTTTGGATTTTTCGCCGCATTTTGCGACAGGACACACACTCAGTGGTCAACCGTTTGACGGCAAACAAGAGAAGCATGGCTTCAAGCAAGAAGGCACATTTTTGGTCCGAGGGGGAAACGATGTTAATGTTACGAATTCTGAACGAAATGGATATTATGAAGTGCCTTGATGGCCGTAAGAACAGGAATGGCGACATATTTAAAACAGTCGCAGAACGAATGGGGGAGGAAAGTTACATACGTTCGCCTGAACAAGTTCGCACCCGCTGGAAAATCCTAAAAAGTACCTACTATCGGGCGAAAAAACAGAATAATACCAGCGGTTCCAATCCTTCATCTTTCCCATATTTGGATACTATGCACGACATACTCGGCCATCGACCTTTGTCTAACGTATCCGAAAATGGAGTGGACATTGGGTTTGACGGGGACAACGAAGCGGCGGAACAGTCGAATGCAATTGATGGTAAGTATGTTTTTCTATTTTTTTTCTGCTATTAGTTAACTAGTAGGTTATAGTAAAGACTCTATATATTGCTCATTTTATGTATTTACTTTGCCACATAGAGAGTATCACTGGAAATTATGTGAGTTCTCCAGCTCGCCCGGAGGTAATTGATTAGGATCGAGATGAAGACGCATCAGTTGATACGTCTGTTAACGGTACTCAAGAGGAAAGCTTTTCAGCCACCACACCAGATGTTGATGCACCCAGGACAAAAGGTGACATGATTGTAATGTAAATGTTATTTCAGTTATAAGTCAAAACTCGCAAAAGCAAGGAAAGTCGTAAACTGGATTTAAATATGATTGATAGGCCTATATATTTAATTTAAGTAGCTATCACTCGTTGTAGGCATGTATTGGTTTGATTACAAACATGTCCATCATGTTCTGCAGTTGTTATCTATATAGGCTAGATATATATGTGGAACATATTGGTCCAAATATTTAAAATATGCATAATGTATTTTTTTTTTCTTTTCAAAGACTTTTAGATTATTAAAGCCTGTCACGTCATCTGAAATTTCTGTTCTTTTTTTTTTATGGAAATGTTTTGTCTAGGTAACTCTCGAAGAAAGTCTGCAAGATGCACTGTGATTTCTCAGCATCAGCAGTTCATGGTGCAGATGATGAGGCAACAGAATGAATGGGTTCAAGACCAAATTCAACAATCCGAACAAAGAGAGGAGAGACTCCTAAATGCTTTAATGGAGAGCAATGCCCGCTCCACCGAGCGCATAATGTCAATTCTTGTTGAGGGATTCCGAAGCACACAGCCACAGCCAATGTTTGCAGCTCCTTCGCTACACCCCCCGCACTTTCAAGGGTATCACGCACAGCCATCTAACTGTCCCATGCATGGATCTACTGTGTCAAACACATCCACTGCTGAACATGGGTCGGAAGAAGCAATTAACTATGCTCGATCATATACGCACCTGTGAGCAGCCTGCCATTTGGTTAGCAGAAAACCTCCTTATGCAAAATATTTCGTGAGTGCCTGAATTGGCTTGAGTTTAGATATGTTTGAAAATTTGCCAACCTCTTATTTGCCTGTTACAGGAAAAAAATGTGTCTTGTCTTTTGTTATATGAAATTGCTTAAAGTGATACTTCTCTTTTTTTTTTATTATAATATTTTATTTAAACCTCTATTTTGTATAAAGTAATATTGACCAGAACTTTAAGAGGTCCTTTTTTATTGTACTTTGTAGCTTCCTTTTTTGTGTGCAGTGTTTCTGGATTTAAAGCATACAAAACCCAATGAAATGGTGTTTCTTTCTATGATGAATTACTTAACACAAAATATTTAAATAAATACTTCACATTAAAATAACTTTCTTGAATGCAGTTAACTTCAGACACTGAACATAACATTGTTGAACAAATAGTAAGTGAATTGCCATATTCCTATAAAGCAAGCACACTAAAAGTTAACCACTTGTGCCTAATGTATACTGCGGCGAAGGGGAAAGTTTGCTGCCATGTATGCTGATAATGCATCTCTCATGACATCAGCATCTGCACTGGGAGTGTGGTTCTGTGGTGCACTGTGGGGCTGGGGTAAGGCTCTCTCCATAACTGTTGCATCCTCCAACCAGCATTGGGGGACCTGCTCTTTTTCCCGTTCACAGAAATTGTGCAATGCATAACATGTTGTAATCATGCAAGGTGAGAAGGTGAAGTGAAAATCACTGCGTTTCAGGAGCACCCTCCACCTAGACTTCAGCCTCCCAAAAGCAATCTCCACCGTTGTTCTTGCTGAGCTGAGGTGAACATTGAACGACTCTTTTTCTGGGGTTAGGCCTGGAGACTGTGGGTAACACTTCATCAGCCAGTCCATGAGTGGATAAGCTGGATCTCCGAGGAGAAAGAAACGCACAGGTTTCCCCTCAATCACCCTCACTCCCTAAAGGTCATACAACAACATAAAGTTATTAGTGTCACTAATGTGTGCAAAAATTACCAGAAAAGACCATGGGGAAAAAAATTACCCTGGGGAGTAGATGGGACTTTTTGAACAGCTGTGATTGCCGCAGTACATTGGCATCATGCGCGCTTCCAGGAACTTGGCAATTGACACTCCAAAAGCTAGATACAAAAGGAAAAAAATGAACGTCATCATTACAGAAGGACAGCTGATACTGAGTTTATTGGTCATATTAGCAGATAAGCGTACACTTCAAATTAGGTTTCATGTAGGCTGATATAAATGTATAAGTCCAAATGAAAAGTAAACAATTTAAAGTAAATACAAATGTGTCAAAACACTTCACATGGCAAATAAATACATAAAATGGAACATCTGAAAGGACAGACTAGAGCCCTGCATGGCCTGGAGATCCTCCCTATATTACACATTAGTTGCAGCCATTAAAATAGTTCAGTTTTGTTTTTAATGTCAAAGTAGTTATATTTCGTTTTGTTTCTTTATTAAGTTGATTCAGAAAAATGTTAGAAGCATTTTGTTGTTTGTTAGATTAAAGTTTTTGTTCTTTAGGGTGATGACCAAGCGGCTGACAGTGACTTAACCCAACACTTTAGCCTGTCAAATCAACACTTGTCAAAGTAGTTAGGCTATATTTCGTTTCATGTCTTTATTAAGTTAATTTAGAAAAATGTTTGAAGCATTTTTTTGTTTGTTTAATTAAAGTTTTTGCTTTCAAGCGGCCAGCGGCCGACAGTGACTTAACCCAACACTTTAGCCTCTGAAATCAACATTTGACTTGTCTTGCTTATAAAATCCATATAAAACACTTAAAGCATCGTTTAAACGTTTAGCCTACTATCACCACCATCACAGTAAAAAGGGATTTTCGACAAGATGAGGCAGGCAAATCGCAACCGCACGCGCTAACGAAACGGCCCAGCCAACATGTCCATGTGGGCCCCACGTGGTTTTTATCTGGGCTATATGGGCGTCATCTGGGCATGGGCTCAGAGTGGGCACTTTGATGGGCTGAATGTGGGCCCCATCTTGGATAAAGTTGTGGGGCCCAGTTAGGTTGCCCATTATTGTTTATTTGAGGGTCCCATGTGGGCCACATTTGGGCTATATTTAGAATTGTAAAGTTTTATTGTTTGCAGTTGGTTTTGTTTTTTATACAATTATGGGTAACAGCCTAACCCTATTATATATATATATATATATATACACACACACACACACACACACACACATACACACATACACACATATATATACATACAAACACACTTCATTAAAATTCTTTTTTTAAATGATCTAAAATCACTTGCCTCGTGCAGGCATGGCTTTATCATAATCATGTATGCTTTTTAAGAGAGTGTTCTTGTTAATGTTTTGATAGTATTTTAAACTAATTGTGTCAGGGTTCTGCCCTGGCAGCCTTGTCTGTGTTGTCCTTGTTTAATGTTTCTATGTTTGTGTTGTGTCTGCCTTGTGTTCCTCTTGTCCCACCTCTTTGTTTCCTGTTACCACGCCCCCTTGTTTAGTCCTTGTCTAGTCCTCGTTTCACTAATTGTGCTCACCTGATCCTCATGTGCTTTTCCCTTTTATATTGAGTTCCTTTCCCTCTTGTCTTTGCTGATTCGTTGTATGTACGTATTCAGTGTTTGCTCGTTCATCTTGCCAAGTCAGTTAGAGATTTAGTGTCTCCTATATTTTTGGCTTTGAGTTTATTTATTTTCAGTTTTTTCCCTTTGTTCCTGAATTTTTAGTCAAGGTTCTATCTTTATTTTGCTCTAGTTTTCTCCAGGCTTTATTTTGGTTTCTCATTTGTTTTCCACTTTTTCTAGCTCCAGTTATATCTAGTTTATCGTTTGTTTTTAGTGTTCTAGTTTCGCCAGTTTTTATTTGCTTGGTTTTCTTTTGTTGTCTTGAGTGTTGTCTTGTGTTAGTTCCTGCCTCCTCCCTGGGATTCCCTGCCTGCTGGTTCCCTCTGCCTGGTAACTTGACTGGCTCTGAGTGTGTGAGCAGTAAGTACGGATCCCTGCTTCACTGTGTCCTGCCCTGTCTTCTCCACTACCATCTACCTGGCCTGGTCAGTCCTCAGAGGTTCTTCAACCAGCTGTATCTTGGAGCTGGTTCCAGCAGTCACACTCATCCGTTGTGTCATTGTTCTGCGTTGGCCCTGCTGTTTGGACTCACTCGTCCACTACCCTCTTGTGCCTTGTTGAACTGTCCTGTCAATAAATTATCTTTGTTCACTCTGCATCTGGGTCCTCCATTTCAGAAGTCCTGACAAATTGCCTTTTCTTTCATTACTGTTCTTTAGATATGAAACTGATGGGTCTGCCCAATCCCAGGAGTGATGGACTGAAGAATCTTCAATGCTCATGTCCTGTGTGATTTAACTTTTATTTTGTTTTTCTTATGGTCAATAAAAAGGTGATTTGCAAATTCTGAGTTGAAAGTCATTTTTTTTTTCACAGTAGAAATATGTTTTGCATGTAAATTATTAAGGTCAGGTACAGGTTTAGTAAAACATAGATTAACTTAAAGTTGGCAGGGTTTGATAGTTTATTTTGCAAATCAGCACATTAATTTCACAGGAATAAAAAGAAATATAAATGGGGCCCAGTTCTCACCCACTGGGGTCCCACAAAAAACCCCATAGAGGGGCCATTTGTGGGCCCAGTGGTATCACCCATTTGGGCCCCATAAGGGTTCTGTATGTGGCCCACTTTGGCCCCATTTATTAGAACCCATATGGGACCCATATTGGCCCCTATAATGAATACACAAATGGGCCCCACTTAGAGCCCACTATGGACCCATCATGTGCCCCCATGGGCTAACACACATGGGGCCCATGTGGAGCCGATGGACAAAATTCTATGGGCCCCACTTGGGTTGCCCATGTAGGGCCCAAGTGACAGCCCATCAAAAACCCACATGGGGCCCACATGGCAATGTTGGCTGGGGGGCTACACGAAACAAATAAAAATAAAACATGCTGATTGTCTTACCTTACACCTCTCCGCGAAATGAATATAAATCCGATCTTTAATTCCCGCGCTATATGCACACTTAACGGAGTTCATGTCAACGAAAGCAAAAGATATGAGCATTGTATTCATCAGATCATTTCAACATCAAAGACCGCATTATGAGAACGAGCGACCTAAACAGCGGTAAGAGCCTTTAGTGTCATTAGTTTGAATGAATATGGTTGTGTTTTTGAGCATCTAAGACTTATCTTATTTTCAGTGTCACTTGTGGCAGTATGACGGGAAAATTGGCCCGAAGCCCGTAAAAAAGTCGGGGCCCGTCAGGCTTGGGCAGAAATGCAGGGCTCTAGGACAGACACCAGTAAAAAAAGAATTAAACAACAAATGCATAAATACACGCTATACAATAAAGGCAATATTAATGTGGGCTAATTCAGGTAAATTAACGTATTTTTGGCTACTTACCAATATAGTTCATCCACGACTGCTTGCAGCACGTATGAGGGCCACCCTTTGCGATTAACAAAGTCCCTATATCCATCTTTGGGTGGTAGTATGGGAATGTGCGTCCCGTCAACGCATCCGATTATTTGGGGAATGTGATGTTCCATTTCGAATCGGTAAGCAATTGCATTTGCCTCCTCCAGACTAGGAACCTGGATGACATTTTTTGCGTAGGATACCATTCCTTTGCAAAACATGTACACAAACTTTTTGACCGTGCATTTGTGCAGGCCAAATTGATTTGCTATTACTCGGTATTCCCCGCAGCTACCGAGACGATACAGGACCACTGCAACCCGCATCTCCAAGGGAACAGGCGCACGCACAGTGACCGCCTGTGGACTCATGACACCCTCCATCACGGAACATATTTTTACAAATGTTCTCCGGGACATGCGAAAATTCTCTTTCCATTCGGCGTCATCAAATTCCATTAAAACAACTCTCTCCCACCAGTCCTTACTTCGTACTCTCATCCAGTACCTCCGAGTTTGTCGTGGTGGCAAGAATGACATGCCGACTGAAAGCACAGAGGAGGCCTGTTGCTGGAAAATTTGTATCCGCCGTCGTCTATTTGCACGTATAGCATGGACAATTAACTGCACTTGAAACTCTCGTAAAATTAAAAATGAAACACCCAAAACTGTATGTGGTACCATAACAAAGACGAACTGCGTGAAATTCTTGAGGGAACGTCGGACGGCGTGGCATGGTGACGTAATGACGTGTGCTCTTAATCGATTTATGTTCTATAACATGTAAAATGGGAACATGAACGGATTACTCTAAAAGCAACTCATGTAAACACCTTAATCAGATTATTGTCTTATTCAGATTAAGGGCAATAATTAGATTACTGCTGTCCATGTAAACGTAGTCAATGTTTCATTTCAAGCCAGTGACCAGAGTTTATCGGCTATACCTGAGACAGGGGCATCAAATATTGAGGAAAGTCCAAACTCTATTCCGTTCAAAACTGCCGTTTCTACTGACTATGTTGCTAGTTTTGTGGCACAAATGTTCTCTACATCAAATACAACTTGAATGGATGTAACAAGAAGTGTTACATGTACACAAGAGGTGCTTGAAAGGACAGTAGAAAGTCTACAACATTCAACATCTACATTGTTGAATACTTTACAGGTACCACTTGACAGTGAGTCTGTCCAGTCATTAATGGGTGAGTTTGAAAATGCTAAACATATGTTTAAAGACGTAGACACGCCTTTCAAAATGAACAAGTACTTTTCAGAAAAATTTGATCTTGTGAAGCCAAAAGAAATATTTCTTGGTCATAGGGCAGACACTGCGAGAAAACAAGGACAAGTTAAACAAGTGTTGGCAGCAGACACGTGCCAGTATATATCAGTAATTGAGACTATTAAATTTTTATTTAGTAATGACCAAATGCAAAAACTTTACCTTCAAAATCAGAAGAAAACCGATGGGAAAATGCACAACTATTGTGATGGCTCTCAATTTTCATCTCATTCATTGTTTGGAATGTGTCCTCAAGCCCTCCAAATACAGTTGTATTTTGATGATTTAGAAACGACAAACCCTTTGGGGTCCAAAACAAAAATTCACAAGATGGGTGCCGTTTATTTTTGCTTAAAAAATCTACCACCAGAATATAATTCATGTCTCTCAAATATTCACTTATGTCTTCTGTTCAATTCTTTGGACAGAGAGGTATATGGGTTTGGTAAGATTTTTGAACCATTGATAGAGGACCTCAGACTCCTTGAAAGTAGTGGTGTACAGGTGGAGCTGCAAGGAAAAAGTCATCAACTATATGGAACAATCGGTGTCTTGACTGCAGACAATTTAGCTATCCATTCTTTGTGCGGATATTTAGAGAGCTTTTCAGCAAACAAGTTTTGTCACTTTTGCATGGTTGACAAAACAGTTGCTCAGTCTGTGTTTGATGAAGACAAAATTGAGAAGCGCACCAGAGAAAATTATCAGCAGCATGTCAGACTTCATGATCCAAGCTCGACTGGGATTAAAGAGGACTCTTGTTTAAATAAGCTGCAGTATTTTCATGTTACAGAGAACACGTGCGTTGACATTATGCATGACATCCTTGAGGGGGTAGCCCCCTTGGAGGTGCGACTAATATTACGCCATTTCATCTATGAAGAACAGCTTTTTACCCTAGAACTGTTGAATCACAGAATTTCTGGTTTTAACTATGGATATGGAAATGAGAAAAACAAGCCAAGTGTTATTCTCAATCTGAGAACCTCAGACAATGCCGTAAAACAGACTGCATCACAAATGTGGTGCCTTTTGCAAGTGTTGCCCTTTTTAGTTGGTGATCTTGTTGACAAGAGAAGTCAACACTGGCATCTATTCATTCTACTGAGGGAAATATGCAGCATTGTTTTTGCTCCCGTTGTTACTCATGGGCTTGCTATATTTCTGAAAGAACTTATTATAGAGCACCACACGTTATTCAAGAAGCTCTATGATCGAAATCTGATCCCCAAACATAATTTCATGATCCACTACCCAAGGATGATGGTTATGTTCGGACCTCTTTCTCAGCTATGGTGTATGAGATAGGAGGCGAAGCATAATCCATTAAAAAGACATGCTCATGTTGTTGGAAACTTCAAAAACATTTCTAAAACACTGAGTTACAAACATCAAGTTCAGCAAATGTATAGCTTCAAGTTAGGTGACCCTTTTTCTGTGAAAATGAGTGTTACAAATGCATACCCTGTTACCATCAGCTCTTTGAAGCAAGCTGATGTTGTCCTAGACAATCTGAGATCAACCTCCGATGACTTGACTTTGAACAGCACCATCTATGTCACTCACACTGTTAGTGTTCTTGGCCATACTTACAGAACTGGCTCTGTGCTGCCTCTTGAAATAGACTCTAAATGAGAGCCTGTGTTTGGTGAAATTATTCACATTATCCCACAGGCTGATAATGTATCAATTCTGATGTTTTTAAGAATTCTTACAGTGAAGTACTTTGATGATCATTATTATGCTTTTGCAGTACAACAAACTAAAGAGTATAAAATGATCACCCTGTCCAATGCTGCAGATGCCAGACCTTTGGACATAATGTTGGGTTTCAATACAGATGAACTATACTTAAATCCAAGGTACAAGTTTATTTAGTTTCCCAAGAATGCAAACTGCCAGACTTGAGATTGACTTGACTTTTAAAGGGATGGCTCACTTAAAAATTTAAGTTCTGTCATCATTTACTCACCCTAATGCTGTCACAAACCTGAATACGTTTGTCGACATTCTGAAGAATGTTGGTATCCAGAAAGTTGATGGTACCCACTGACTTGCATGATATTTTTTTGGAAGTGGATTTCAGTGGGTACCATCAACTCTCTGGATACCAACATTCTTCAGAATGTCGACATTTGTGTTCAACAGAAGAAAGAAACTTATTCAGGTTTGTGACGGCATTAGGGTGAGTAAATGATGACAGAACTTACATTTTTAATTGAGCCATCCATTTGAAGTGTAATCAATAACAATCTGTAATCTATCTCAGTGATGTATTCTAATAACCTACCTTGAAACAATTTTACTATAATGCATAGCATCTGTTTAGGAGCCATTTGTCACAATTTCAAGGTGTATATATGTTGTCTGATTTAAAATGTTTTAACTTAAACATTCAGAAGTATGAGTTTTGTTATGAGATGAAGTCAGTCTTGTTGAGTCGTGTTGTTAACAGTTTTTATTTGCATGCTGTAGCTATAGTGCATTACAAATGCACTTGTGTTATATAATAATCAGAATTTACCTTCAAAACATCATAAGGTATACTAATTACTAATGTCTGAACACAGTGTGAGGTTTTTCTATTTTTATTAACTGAGATATTTTTGTCACTTGTTCAGAAGATGAACATAAGTCTTGGGGGTATGAGACAACCTAAGGGTGACCAAGTGTAACAGAATATACATTTTTGGGTGAACTGACCATTTAAGAGATATGTATTCAGCTACAGCATGCATAATAAGAGATGTCACAAATTACTTTCTCAAATGTTATTCTAAAAATGGTCTGCAATGATCAAGAATGAAAATGTATATTCATGTTTATTGCTTTATGACAACTATGTTGTGGCATGTTTTTTTACTGTCGTGTTGCTAGATGAATTCCCAACTATAGCAATTGTAATGTGTTCAAGTGTTTAACTTGACCAGCTGGTTACTGAATGTAGGCTGATGAAAATTTAAAATTGATGAAAGTATTTGTTGTACTTTTGATTAAATACCTACTATTCTTACATCTGTCTGTTTTGCTTTAATGTTTTAGAATTACAAATTAAAATGTTTTAATATTAACACATTAATTATTAGTTTCTGGACATTTTCAATGCACTTAATCAACACTTAATGTGTTAAAATGACACATTTGTGTGTTTAATTACCTGACACAATTTGTGTGTTAAAATGGCTTACACATTTGTTGTGTTAAATTCGACACAACATGTGTTGTCCCTGAGCACACACGCTACATGTGTTAAAATTCTGCACAACATGTGTCATTTTTAACACATCTCTTTTTGCAGTGTAGGACACTGTAGTTTGCACGGGTAACCCTGTCACAGGAAGAATCTTTTGCTGTCTGACTGAAATGATTGTAGAGGGCAGGATAATTTTTCCATACAGCTTTGACAGATCTAAAACTTGACACAACCCATCTGTTGTCCACAACCCGGCCAATCTTGCACAACTTAATGTCTAATTCGTTAGCACATCGTTTAAGCTCAATTCTGTAGGCCACAAAAGGCCTATTTCTCTCAAATATTGTTCACATATCTGTCGAAATCAGTGTTAGTGAGCACTTATCTTTTGCCGAGATAATCATCCACCTCACAGGTGTGACATATTTAGATGCTGATTAGACAGCATGATTATTGCACAGGTGTGCCTTATGCCAGTGGTTCTCAAAGTGGGATCCGGTCCGCGGGCCCGAAGAGTTAAGAGGCTAGGTTTAATTTTTTTCTGTTCTTTTTTTTTATCCATCAGTTTTTTTTTTTTTTTTTTTGTTTACCTCTGCTCCCACCTGAGACAATCAATTCGAGATTTTTATAAAATTGTAGCCTATAATATGACATTTCATAAAATAGCATAATCCATACTGCTGATATTCATTTTAATTTGATTGACTTAATTTGTATGTGCAGTATATATTTCAGCTGTGCCTATATTTTTCAATGAATATTGTTCATGACGTTTAGTAGCTAGCCTGGATTGCAAATGCAATGCAATTTTTTTTTCATTTACATCTATCCATTTTTAACATTTAGTAATTTATTTGTAATACTTTAAGTGGCCTATTTAAAATTATTATTTTTATGTTAAATTATGTTTTTAAAACCAACATGAGGTCATATTGTGACCGTGGCCGTGTGCGAAGAAAGAGCGGTAATATTTCCTCCAGTGGAGAGTGCCTTTCTGAAGATTACATTCATTTCTAAAGCTCATCTGGTCAACCCAGAATGCCCTTTGTGACTGGTTCGAATATAGATATAGGCCTATCTGAAATAAGTAGCTAGGGATAAAATTAAAGTTTTTTTCTAGTAGGCTTGTTGTTTTTTTAAGCCGTTGTTCACGCGGCACCGGTGCCTCCATGTCATTGTCTGCTATATTTGCTTATTATTTATTAAATCCAGGCAATTGGTTGATAAAACATTTATTCAAATTAAGATATAATTTATACAAAACGAAATTCACTTTAAAGAAAGGCTTTCAACAAAACAAAACTTAATGAAGTGGTCAAAATTATTTCTTTCCACCATATCTATAGACCTATTGTGCATCTTATAATGTGTCCTGTTTACTTTTCATAATCAACGTAGATCAAATAAAAAAAAACATTATAATATTTAAACATATTTAATATTTAAACTAAATGCGTTTTAATGGCTACAACAAGTAGCCTATTGTAGGCTACAGTAGCAGAGAATTTGAGTGCACATCGTTTTACCGGTGAGCGGTTCATAAGTGGAGCATTTGCTCACATGCTCTATTAAAGTAGGCAGGTTTTTTGCGAAAATCCGTCAGTATCTGGTGTGACCACCATTTGCCTCTCGCAGTGCAACATCTTCTTCGCATAGAGTCGATCAGGTTGTTGATTGTGTCCTGTTGAATGTTGGTCCACTCCTCTTCAATGGCTGTGTGAAGTTGCTGGATATTGGCAGGAACTGGAACACGCTGTCTTATACGCCAATCCAGAGCATCCCAAACATACTCAATGGGTGACATGTCCGGTGAGTATGCTGGCCATGCAAGAACTGGGATGTTTTCAGCTTCCAGGAATTGTGTACAGATTCTTGCAACATGGGGCCGTGCATTATCATGCTGCAACATGAGGTGATGGTCGTGGATGAATGGCACAACAATGGGCCTCAGGATCTCGTCACGGTTTCTCTGTGCATTCAAAATGCCATCAATAAAATGCACCTGTGTTCATTGTCCATAACATACACCTGCCCATACCATAACCTCACCGCCACCATGGGCCACTTGATCCACAATGGTGACATCAGCAAACCGCTCACCCACAAGATGCCATACACGCAGTCTGCAATCTGCCCTGGGAAAACCTGGATTCATCCGTGAAGAGAACACCTCTCCAAAGTGCCAGACGCCATCGAATGTGAGCATTTGCCCACTCCAGTCGGTTACTACGACAAACTGCAGTCAGGTCGAGACCCCGATTAGGATGACGACTATGCAGATGAGCTTCCCTGAGACGGTTTCTGACAGTTTATGCAGAAATTCTTTGGATATGCCGATTGTTGCAGCAGCTGCTCGGGTGGCTCTGGTCTCAGACGATCTTGGAGGTGAAGATGTTGGATGTGGGGGTCCTGGGCTGGTGTGGTTACACGTGGTCTGCGGTTGTGTGGCCGGTTGGATGTACTGCCAAATTCTCTGAAACGCCTTTTGGAGACGGCTTATGGTAGAGAAATTAACATTCAATTCACGGGCAACAGCTCTGGTGGACATTCCTGCAGTCAGCATGTCAATTGTACGCTCCCTCAAAACCTCATTTTAGAGTGGCCTTTTATTGTGGCCAGCCTAGGGCACACCTGAGCAATAATCATGCTGTCTAATCTCATCTTGATATGCTACACCTGTGAGGTGGATGGATTATCTCTGAAAAGGCGAAGTGCTCACTAACACAGATTTAGACAGATTTGTGAACAATATTTGAGAGAAATAGGCCTTTTGTGTACATAGAAAAAGTCTTCAATCTTTAAGTTCAGTCAATGAAAAATGGGGGCAAAAACAGAAGTGTTGCATTAATAATTTTGTTCAGTGTATTTGGAAGAGTGATTTAAGTCTTGCTGCCACTCCAGACTTGCGGTCGAGCATTACTGATGCACCATAGCTTGAGAGCCCTATTAGTATTCTAGGTTGAAAATCCTGGGTAAAATTAACACCACACATAAAACACTTTTTCAATGAAATGATTGTTAGGCTGCATTAACTAGGTCAGCCGGAACCGGGAACACTTCCCATAACACCTGATGTACTCGTTACCTCATCAGAAGAATGGCATCTACGCTAATGATAGTCTCTCTGTTTTATCCCGAGGTTTACTGCAGTCAGCCGGATCCAGGCCGTATCCAGATCAGATGGTGGACCAGCGCCCAGACATGACCAACACGGGACCCTGAAGTGTCTGCGAAGACCGTGTCAATTAGACTCCCCTGAAATTGCATCGTCGACACGGCATCCTCAATAATCCCGTCTCCGGTGTGATGACTCCGATTGTTCGAATATTACAATTTAATAATACTTCAATCGATATGAATATGAAAACCGCATCGGTACCATTTGATTGTAATATGAGCCTCAGCTGCTCTCATTCATAAAAAACTCCTCTATTCTCATCACGAAGACTCGCGACAAATCAACATCCCTCAGGGCTTTTAGTTCAAAAGTGTGCAGATGAGGAGAAATATTGATAGATTATCATATGTCTGTGTCAAATTTCTAAACAGAGGAGTATTTTTTATTCAATACTTCCTCAAAATGCGTAGATGTAGCCTAATCATGAGCGATGGAGACTCTTATGTGTTGTTTTCAATTCATACTGGCAGCCGGAGGGCGCTCTGTGCACATGTAGTCCATGTACAGACAGACGAAGAAGATGCCATGTGCCGTAATAGAAGTCCACAATAAAAGCTTCCTGAGATCGCTAAAGATGCAAATAGAGACATTTGAAGATAATAAACACACAATCGCACCATAGCTTGAGAGCCCTATTAGTATTATAGGTTGAAAATCCTGGGTAAAATTAACACCAGACATAAAACACTTTTTCAATTAAATGATTGTTAGGCTGCATTAACTAGGTCAGCCGGAACCGGGAACACTTCCCATAATACCTGATGTACTCGTTACATCATCAGAAGAATGGTATCTACGCTAATGATAGTCTCTCTGTTTTATCCCAAGGTCTACTGCAGTCAGCCGGATCCAGGCCGTATCCAGATCAGACGGTGGACCTGCGCCCAGAGAAGACCAACGCAGGACCCTGAAGTGTCTGCAGAGACCGTGTCAATTAGACTCCCCTGAAATTGCATCGTCGACACGGCATCCTCAATAAACCCGTCTCCGGCATGATGACTCCGATTGTTCGAATATTACAAATTAATAATACTTAAATCGATATGTCATCCTCAATAAACCCGTCTCCGGCATGTTGCCTCCGATCCTTCGAATATACCGATCTATTATGACCTCTGACCTGTAAAGTTTCCAGACTAATAATCATACGCTGTTTGTTAATTGGCCAGAGGAGAACTGGCACCCGACTGAGCCTGATTTCTCCAAGGTTTTTTTTTCTTCATTAGGTCACCTAATGGGGTTTTGGTTTCCTTGCCACTGTTGCCTCTAGCTTGGCTTGTTCAGTTGGGGACACTAAATGTTCAACTAAACATCGAAATAAATCTAATTATTAAACTAAATTAACCATATAAACTAAATTACTGCTCTAATTACTGATCTAAAGCCCACACTGTCACTGTATGATAATTGAAATGAACTGATGACATTTTTTCTCCAGAATGGCTAGACGGCTGAATAAAATTATGCTGCATTATTTTCCTGTTTAACACTGTAAAGCTGCTTTGAAACAATCTGCATTGTTAAAAGTGCTATATAAATAAAGTTGACTTGACTTGACTTGACCATCTAAGGCACGTAATAGTTGATTGACAATTCCATGGGCACTAGTGCTGCACGATTAATCATATCGCGATGTCAAGCCTGTGTGATTATATATTCCAAAATGCTGCAATTTTATTAAATAAATAAATGCATGTGTGGACATGACAACCCATTCTCTCTGAGAGCAGTTTGCCCATTTTATACACCGCTAATAAAAAGAAGACCAGTCGGTTTCAGTTTAGGCAGTGGCGCATATGGTCATGTCGTGACTTTTTCCGGTGTGCAACGCGGAGAATGGGTGAAGATGGATGCCGAGCAGACGGACACTAAACTGGTGGCCAGAAAAAATGCTACCTCTGTTATATGGGGATATTTTGGATATAAGATAACCGCACTGAGCAGAGAGAGGTACTGTGCATAATTTGTAAAAAATAAAGTTGCTACATCACGTGGCAACACAACAGATTTATATCAGTACCTGAAACAGCACAGAGAAAAGTATGATGAATGCATGGCGGTGAAAGCCCAGATTAGTAAAGAAACACCTGAACACCAGAACAACATGTAAGCTGAAAAAAAAAAAAAACACAATTACAGATGTGTTTGAGAGTGTCGCGCCATATGAAAGGTCCTCATAGAGATATAAAGAAATCACAGACTCTATAACGCACTGCTTGGCAGGAGACATGATGCCCATATACACCATTAGCAAAGGGGGATTTCAAAAATTATCCACACACTAGACAATAGGTACTAGCTGCTAAATGCCGTGGCAAGGTTCAACTGGAAATGGCTACGTTGACGTTCTTTTCAACAACTACGGACCTGTGGTCAAGCAGAACAATGGAACCCTATATTAGCCTAACCGTGCACTTTGTCGACGAGGAGTTTTAACTGAAAAGCCGACCACACGGGAGAGAACATTGAGAAAGTCCCTGGCTGCATGGGACCTCTGTGAGTAGCATCAGGTTGCTATCACAACAGACAACTGGGACAAAACAGGTCATATACATACTCAAAAAAATGAGAAAACTGAAGACAGTTTTCATGGATATTGAAGATTACACAGCCAGTAGAATTTTTTTGTCTACAGCACAAGTGAGGCTTTCAACATGGAAGAGCAAAATAATCATTCTTTGCCACAATAACATACTGAGCTTCATGTCCTGGAGAGCCGATGGAAACCAGCTGCGGCTGAGTTGACTTTGGAGATCCTTTCATGCCTTCTGTAAGCAAAGACGTCACACTGGTACCAGCCTACAGAGATGAAACAACTAAAAGCATCAGAAAATGTTGTTGCATACGTCATTGCAACCTTATTAAAAGCTAACACAATGCATACTGGTGCCAATTCCAACAAGTATGAGAGAGCAGAATTGACAGCATTTACTGCCGGTGATGCTTCTCCCAGATGCCGTGGGTGGAAGAAGATGAATGAGGATCCTTAACATAGTGTAACACAGCTCATCTTGATGGAGTAAAGATTCAGGTCACATGTAAAAGATTAAAAACAAAATTCTATTTGAAATTATAACTTTTAAATCATTAATTGAATGTTAAAATGTACATGTCATTGTCACATAAAACATGCCACAGAAATAAAAGAAGAAATCCGTACCATCCTGCTGATTGTCAGCTTTCTCCAGTAAGTGTCTGATATCCATTTTGTTCTCAAAGGATGCTATTTCCTTGAGTTTTGAGATAATCGTCCCCTCCCATTTCTTGTAAACATGTCTTCTTTCCCACCTGTAATCTTGGAAAATTCAATGTCCACCTGCAGTGCATAAAACAGAAACATCATAGTATTAATATTAACAAATTATGAAACAACATTTGTGCAAAGTGCTCAGCAGCTTAGTTAAACATGTATTACCAAGGCTGGCATGTCTATGAAGACAGTCGCGAGAACTCTGTGTAAAATTGTTAGAGTAAATGTGATTTGATCCTCATAGATAAAAGATATAATAACACACACATTCATGAACACAATGTATTCATCCTGTAATCAATACAATTTTAAACAAGCCAGGTGGCACAAAGTGGCGCGCTTTTTAAACTACACAACATTATTCGCCACAATGTCGTTTTAACTACTGCATATTATTTGGTAAAAGGACTGCTAGGAGTTCAAACTTAAAGTGTCATGCATGTTAACCTTTAAGTCTTTTTTAAAAACAATTATTAACAATCATACCCAATAAATAAATACCTAAACAGCTTTGCAAAACGTGAGAGCTCGCTGGCTTATTGACGCTTAACACACTAAACATTCGGCTACGGTTAAAAAAAACAAATGATGTTTCCTGGACAATGAACACAAATCTTTCTCATGTTAGGCGGATAAATATTTACTATTTTACATGTTTAATCAAATTCACTCACCTGAGGCAGACCGATGCAGGATGTATTTCTGACGGCTGGCTAAGCGTCGCTTGGAAAAGAACGCCACTGTGCAGATGCAGCAAGGACATTATTCCCGTAGTCCCAACAGTTGTTTTTCCCCAGCGAGTTAAAAGGCTTTATTCACATTTGCAACATGATAAATAAATCCAATTGTTAAAGTTGACACCGCCCGTTGAGTATTTGCAACATAAAATAGGCCTTTTATACATGAACATGTACTACTAAACATGTACTACTAAATGTGTTTTCCACAGTAATTGTGTAAACAGTTGAACACAATATTTAAACATCACTGCGACACCTACTGCCCTCGTGGCAGGAATCTGGGAAAAAAGCACTCACTCCAGGACTTCACGGATGCCCTTTCAGGTGAACACTATGTGAAGCTTGCTCTGCATATTTTTAACACCTCTGTGCTGGCTGAAGAGGAAGAGGACACTGCCCTGACCAAATCACTGAAATCAAAAATTCTGAACTACCTCAACGAGAAATACGAAGTCACTCAGGACCTGCTAAACATGTCCACATTCCTACACCCAAGGCTCTGAACACAATACATCTCTGCAGAAGAGACCCAGACCTTAAAGGAACGTGTCATCTCTGAGTTGATAGTTAGTGAAAACACAGTGTTTACTTAACTGTCTACAATTCCATGTAACAGATTTCTAAAACATGTGAATTTTTTATTTGTTTCAGGAAATTCATCAGCAGCAGCCTGAAGCCCAAACAAGCAATGCAGAGATGGACAAGGATAGCCTGGATGGGGAAAATCCACCTGCTGCTAAAGCCAAGAAGAAAAGTTTCTTCAAGGAAAACACACGCACAACACCAACAGCATCCACCACATTTGATCCCATGGTACAGTTTAGAGAAGCAGTGGCTGCTGAACTGAATTTTATTCAACAGATCGAATAAAAAAGTTTTTTACCTAGATTTGAAAATGGAGCAGTTATAATTTCAATAGGCAGACTGCTCCAAAGTCTTGGAGCAGCTATGGAAAATGCTTGATCTCCTCTAAGAGCTTCAGATTGACAGCTATAATGCTATAAATGCTATAAAAGTGGGCGTGGTTAAACAACGGAGTGGAGGGGGATGAGGGGAGACTGACTGACAACAACACAGCAACGGCTTCTGGTTCAGAGTTAAAAGCATCAAAGCATACAATATACACATGGTTGTGTAAGCTTACCTTAAATAACACAAATACATAAAGTACATATCGACAGCTATTATTTATTGCACAAATAAATGCACAGCAATCCGCATGTTCTCTGCATAGAAAATATATACGAACACGCTGTTGCATCATTGATAACTTATGAGCCGTTTGATCGGTTAATGGGCTTAAAGAGCATTTCACTCACAGTGTGAATGAATTGCGTTTGTTTCGAAGACTCAGGATCTACTGTAGAGAACTTATGGGAAGCAGAAACTCTTACAAAGCAAAAATAATCACTCGTTTTGGATCCAATAATGCATCTCTCACTCACTGAATGCGATCTCACTCGCAGGATAAGGACACGCAGACTCGTGAATACATAAGCAAGACGTCTTCTCATAGGATAAGGACACGCAGTCTCATGAATAATTAAGTGAGGCCTCTTCTCATAGGATAAGGACACGCAGACTTAGTGAATAATTATGAGACATCGATGAGTCGTCGCTGTACTATAGTACGACAAAGCATCACATTCTGTGACGTTGGTACAAAGATGAATTTAAATCCGGAAGTTGAATATGGCGCAATTTCTTTTTCAATTAACTAGTTTTCTCCTACAATCAAAATGAATGGATGGTAACATTGACTTCTATGATGCTCAACACACATAACTCTGTTAAAATCTCAGAAAATTTGGTTTAGGTTTTCATGACCCTTTAAGCATCTCATAAGAGATCTGTAGTTTGTTCTTTTTCCATTTCTTCTTGGCCCTTCTACAGGCCTGTTTCAGTGTCCGAGTGGCATTATTCACCCATGGCTCGGGGTTGACTTTTGATGTTTAGTCCTCAGTGGAGCGACATCATCTAAAATTGTACTGCAAACAGAATTAAAATTATAGAGCAGTTCGTCTGGGCTGAGCTCTGATGAAGCAAGATCAGGACACTGGGAATGCTCCACCTCAAACACTGAAGAAAATGTAGCTGAAGTAGCAGCGGTGATCCTCTGCACCACATTGTCAGGGGTTTCAAAACTCAAGGTCCAATTGCAATTGCAACAACTAAAGTTTATTAAGTGAGTAGCAAAATATAAAGCAAGGCAAATGGTCAGATGTTGTCATGCAGATGATGCAGGTCCTAGTAGCACAGAGAAAGCACTGAGTTGGAGTAATCCAAACCAAATTGGAAAATCCACAAGAGGCAGAGAAATCCACAAGTGCAGGTAATCCACAAAAGGGCTGTACTCAGACACAGGAACAAAGACTAGACTAACACAAGAACAACAACAACAACAACAGGACATGAGCAACACAACGATCTGACAACAAACACAGCAAAACGCAAGGCAGATATGGTGCGTTCAAGTCCTCCTGTGATGTTCGTATTTACGAGCTGAGAAGTCGTGTTTAAGACATCATGTGCGTTCAAGTCTCTTTGGTCGGAGCAAGATGGCGGTGTTGTGAATATCCTTTTCCTCGTTTGAAGAAGAGACCAGGAGACGTTGGGATATCTTTCAAGCAGACGTTTACTTTTTATTGAGACACGTGCTGTTCTTCGCTGAGGTCATCGACAAGTCTGACTTAACACTACAAAACAATGCAATTTATCTACATTTCAGGGGGAGGGATTATACAGCAGGGGAGGAGACATTCAAACAAAAGAATGCAAATGTTCCTCAGACATAACGGTGTGACCCGTCCTAATTCAATCAGCATAACAGTGTCATTCAAATGCATTGATGCTAATCCAATCACTCAGGCAGTATTGATCTAAGCTTGTCATGGTAAATAGTCAGGAAGTGCATAAAGACAAAATACTTAATGTCTCAACCACTTTCACGGCCTGACGTAATCTCCTTAGAATTTCCTCAAGTTTACTTCAAAATGTAAAACACAATATAGATAATGTTTTCAGTTATATTTTGTTACATTGGAACCTAGATATAACAATGTATAAATTTGTAATCCCACAGCGGTGTACCTTCTTTAAATGAATTTTGCGAAAATACAGCAAGGTTTGTTAACTCTGCAAAACAAAGAGTGCGCATCATGTGAGTTTTAAGCTTTTATGTTTTTAATTAATCTATGAAGCCACTGTAAACTGTATCGTTATATATTAGCACGAGCGCGCGCAGCTATTGCGCTGAGAGCGCCTGAAAGCTGTGACATCCTTAAACGTGGAAAAAACTTTATCCTAAAAAAAACCATTGAGATCAATCAGATTTAGCCATACTATATGATCCAGAATCAGATCTAGAGGCTGAAATTGAACAGGAGCAGCAATGACGACTACAGCAGGACGTCTCAATGGTATGGACTGGAACTGTAACTTATATACTTGCTTAGCGGCTTGTCGTGCGCAAGTTTTACAACATTTTTGTGTGCTTACTCATGGTTTATGAGGGACATAATTTGGTTTATGGACTATTGCATGCGATTTAATGTTAGCAGTAGCAAGCGGAACGGTTTGCACATCAGAATAGTGCGTGTTTACAAAGTAAAACAATGGAATAGTAGCGCATAGATAGCTAACAACACAGACATTTGAAGCAGTTTTACTCACCGCCTGCTTCCAACGCACGACCGTGAACCTTAATCGCTGGGGCTGCTCCATTTTTCAGCATTAGACGAGCTACAAATCCGGAGTTGAACTGGGGCGGCCCATACTCGAAAAAAAAATTCTGAAACTTGTGAGAAACCGAAAGGAGTATTTTTGGCACAGAAATACAGAAATTTTAAACTTTGTCCATGTTTAGCATGGGAATCCAAGTCTTTAACAGTGTAAAAAGCTCAGTATGCATGAGAAAGCATTTATATATATATATATATATATATATATATATATATATATATATATATATATATATATATATATATATATATATATATATATATATTTTTTTTTTTTTTTTTTTTTTTTTTTTTTAACAGTATGGGCTGTGGCATTTTCTTTTTTCTTTTTTTGGTTGCATTTTTTTATATTCACAAAGAACAAAATAACAACTGGTAGGGTACTACAAATAAAAGTCTCCATTTGTTTCATACATTTGAGTGAGTTACATAATAAGTCCATTTCCACCATCGTAGTTTAGATTTATGTGCTTCCAATCTCAGGTCACAAGTAATTTTTTTCATTGCAAAGATTTCCTCCATGATATTCCTTCATTGGTCCAGTCTCAAAGGCTCACTTTTCAACCAATTCCTCGTTATAACTTTCTTAATCATTGTTTGCGCACGAAAACTATTCTCGTCGCTTCATAAAGTTATTGTAGAACCACTGTAGTGAGATGGACTTTGTAACGACGTCTTTAGTACCTTTTATGGGTCTTGAGAGTGCAAAATACATTGTGCCAATGGAGGCCTTTCTGAGCCATCGGATTTCAACAAAAACATCTTAATTTGTGTTCTGAAGATGAACGGAGGTCTTACGGGTGTCGAACAACATGAGGGTAAGTAATTAATGACAGAATTTTCATTTTTGGGTGAACAAATCCTGTAAATTGGCTAGCCCTAAGGTGGCAGTACTGCTTGCCATTTGCTTTTCTGGATTTATGACCCATGGTCTGTTACCTGAATCTATGTTGTCTGTTACTCTTGTGCCTGTCATCAAGGACAAGGCTGGCAAGGTTGGGAGTTTTGACAATTATAGGCTTAGCCCTAGCCAGTATGATATCTAAAGTACTGGGAAGGATTTTGCATGATTGTTTAGGTCCTTTTATTGGTACCACTGATAATCGATTTGGCTTCAAAGCTAAGTTTGATACTGATTTGTGTATCTATGCTTTGAAGGAGGCAACACATGGGTACATAAGGCAGAATTCTTCCATGACAATTGGGTTTATTGATGCGTCTAAGGGCTTTGACAGAGTTAATCATCAAAAGCTATTTGAAAAACTGAGCCAAAGGTGCCCCTGACAGCATTATAAGAATAGCATTATAGCAATATAAATCAGTTATCCGAAGATGAGGATATATACAGGCAGCGTTGCATATTATATGCCCAAGCTAACATGCTGGTAAGAAAATTCCACATGTGCACGGATGAAGTCAAAATTAGCCTGTTTAAAGCATATTGCACTCCTTTGTATACTGCTTCTTTATGGACTAAGTTTAAAAAGGCAAGTATGCAGACGCTTAAGGTTGCTTATAATGACTGTATGAGGATACTGCCTGTTTTGTAATGAAGGGGTCAGTACCTTTCAGGCCTTGTTGAGGAGACTCATCTACAAATTAATTTGTCACCTGAATGACTCCCAGAACAGCATTGTTATGCTGCTAGTAAATCCTGGGTTTAGTGCCATACGATACCAATCATCACTATGGAATCACTGGTATAAGTGTCTTTTATAGAAATGCTGTATTGTAGTTCTTTTGTTTTTATCTATTTGTATATGTTTTTTTCTCTCTCTTTTTAATGTATGTTGCATGTCATGTCTGTGCCTTCTGAATGGACCATGAGTCTGGAAAATAAAGTTAATGATGATGATGATGATGATGATGATGATGAGTCTCGGTTAGATTACCAATGGATCCTGGATTTTTCATTCATGGTATTCATCCAGATAACTGGAATATTAAAAAGGATACTCAAGTATTGATTGCAATGTGTATTCTACATGCCAAACGGCTCATCGTCATTTATTGGAAAAAGACAGAACGGCTACTATAACTCGATGGTTAAGAGACATATCTTCATGCATTGCAATGGAAAAGATAACATATATTCTTAAGGATAAAGAAGACATATTTAAGTGGGTCTGGAGTCCCTTTTATTATTTATTGATCATGATGATATTAACCATATAACAGAGGAGGAACAAAATGCTTGATTAGGTATTATATTCAAATGAAAATGTATTTTATTGTGCAATATATTAACCTTACTTTATTGCTTATATATCTGGGTATTGTTTATTGTAATGTATTGTTAACTCTGGCTCCCTAAGTACATATTGTATTACCCAATGTCGGTTTGTGCTATTGCACTTTTCTTGTAATATGAGCCCCTGTTTGTTTGTTTTGTTTGTGTACATTATATGTGTTGTTACAGACATGTGATGTACATTGTTGTGTGTTCAAGAAAATGTAATAAAAATATTGTTTTAAAAAAAAGAAGAAGATTGCCAGTTAAGCCAGCCTTATTTCAGGTTTATTTAGGGGAAATTCTACTTCATAATGCGGGTTGACTGACCTTAGATACCGTGGCAATGTAGTCATTCAGACAAACAGTGTTTCGGTGAACAACAGGTGGGGTCCAAAGGTCTCTCCCCACTTTCCCATACCAAATGCTTTTAGAAAAAGTAAATAGTAAATAAACAAACACTTGGACCATGACATGACATGAAACCTTTTAGCTCACACTGGGTTGGGATTACCCTTAGAAAAAGAAGTATACTTCATGTTATATTTATGAAGTATACTTAAGTAATGTTTACGTATATATATGTACGTAGTAAGTATATTAATATCAATGTGTACTCGTAGTAAACTTTTTCAATATTGCTTGGGACTAAATTGGCCCACTTTTAGTATATAAAAGTATACGTTTAAGTGTACTATAAGTGTACCAGTAGTAAACTTTAAGTGCACAACTAGGTTTGTCATTTGTACTGCATCTGTACTACAAGTGAACTTTTAAGTATACTAGTAGTTTACTATTTTAATACAAGTACAAGTATTTTTTGTTTGTTTATGAAAGTACACTTTGAAGTATACATCATTTAACTACTAGTTTAGTATACTTGTAAGTTTTCTTTAAGTGAACATAACATTATACTTATAGGTTACTATTTATAAATTATTTTTGCACTTTCAGTCTACTACTATGTTCAAATGTAGATACTGTTTTTTTATACTCGAAATATACCTTTTACTGTACTTTTATTAATTTTGAAAACATTTTATTATAGCTTCATGCATCTTTTTTTATCAACACTTGAATGTGGGTAAGTTTCATAAAGAACGGCAATATTTTAAACAAAATCCTGAGAAAATTTCATTTTTGTCAAAGACTATACCTTGATCAGATTCAGAACAATGATCAAAACACAGATGGAGTAGTCCATCAACACCCCAAAGCTTTACAGTCATTCCCTCTTAATGGGTTCAACATTTCATTTGGTAACATTACGCAGTTTTGATTTACATGCTGTTTAATGTTTGATGATCATTTTACATTTGTGTGAGCCATCTTCTATCACTTGTTTCTGCTTATTCTTCTCCTGTATTTTGATCTGGTGATTCTGTACTAGAAGATGTGTCATAGCGCCCCCTACCGTATAGCTGGAAATTCAGTCAATGTTGGGGAAAGAGTAAAGTAGATTTGAAGTAAATTCCTATATACACTACCAGTGGACTAGTATACACTAAAATTCAGATACGCAGAATTAGGAACATATCTGTTTCATATCAATATTCTAATCAATATTTTCAAACAATGTAAGTTTAATAAAACAGTAAAACTCTGTGCTATAAACATCTGAACACCTTCTGAACACACACTTATGTGATTAGGCTAAAACATGTTTTTTTATATGTGTTAGTTTTGCATAACATTACAGATCGTTTAAAATCTATTGATTACATACCTTAGCACGCTGTCACAGGGTGGAGATGGTGTTATTGGTTCACTCGTGATTGGACTTGCAACGTTATGGGCCAGGCGCGAGTGTGTGTGTCTCTGCGTCCGTGCAACGCGAGTGAGTGAGTGTGTGTGTGAGAGAGAGTGTGTGTGTCCGCGCGAGTGAGTGTGTGAGTCCGCGCGAGTGAGTGTGTATGTCCGCCCGCGCGGGCGCGCGCTTTAGTGAGTGTGTGTGTGTGTCCGCGCGAATGAGTGAGTGTGTGTGTGTGTCTGCGCGAGTGAGTGAGTGTGTGTGTGTGTGTCTGCGAGAGTTGTTGTGATTTAATCATTGTGTTTGTTTGATATTTTACGAGTCCTCTGAGCATTTCCCCAGATGATACCCATATGGACTGACAGTGGCTGAAGCTCATTAAATGTGCAAATCTTATCCAATCCTAGCCGTGGACGTTTACTTCCAAGTGTTCAGTGCGGCACGCCCATCAAATCTGAGTGTTTTTCAGAGAGCCTCAAAACCAAGGCAGAAAATTGCCTATTACTTATTCATTATGATGTTTTTGTAAAAACCAACGTCATAAGTTGACCTCAGACAACAGTGTAAAAAAAAAAAGCCAGTTCATGACACCTTTAACAGGAAATAAAAATTTGTCTTGAAATAGGCCCTTTTCGCATGACGTCACGCAACTTCCGTTCCGACACAGAGCTGTGTATGATTACTTCCGCCTGCATAGTGAAACGTTATGGAGTTTTATGCTGCGTTCACACTAAACGCGAATAGAGCGTCAAACTCGGGTCTGCCGTGTCTAGTTTGAAACGTGAACATTTTGAATCCCTTCACGCGTCCACAGTGACGCGCATAGAAATTTTGTGCGTTTGAAGTGAAATAGATGCACGTTCAAGGCGCTCCAGGAGCTACGCCTGGATGACAGCTCTCACTCCTGTATGTATACAATAAACAAAATATGTCATAAAACACCACTCTGCCTCTTTTTATTTGCATTAAAAAAATATTAAACATAAATAGCCACACAGATGTGGTTCAGGCAACGCATATCTGGATCATCTTCACTGAATGTATATTTATAACAAACGAAATATAAAACAAAACCATGCCTCTTTTCGTTTACATTTTAAAAATTTATTAAAAAAATAAATATAGGCCTACACATTAACATGTTCCACCCTCGCGCACATTTCTCAGTCCCCTCATGAGTTCAGGCGACTGGAATTGTTCATTTTGCTGTACACGAGCCTGTTAAGACACGCACGCCAGCGAACAAACGCCGTCATGAGACATGACGCTGACATATGCTCTCCAATGAACCCGCACTCCCCCCTGTTGGACCGCGCAGATTGCGCCGTTCACAAGGAATGAGAGTGCGCACGGTCACGAGCATGTTCAGCGCGCGCGTGCGCGCCGCACTCACCGGAAAATTAACAGAGGGTGTTTTCGTCCCGCTGTGGCCGGACGAACCGCCTTTCTCTAGCATTTCTCAGCCCCCTCTCCAGTTCAGGCGGCTGGAAATATTACTATTGCAGTAACGAGCCTGTCTTTTATGCACGCACGACTGCCAACAAGCACGAGGACGTACTGCCGTATGCTCGCGCTAACTGAATGCTATTGTGTCCCTCCCGGTAGCACAGTGGCAAAATCAGCGGCTGAAACGCCGGAGACCCGAGTTCGAGCCCAGCTCTCGCGGCAGATAAAAATGTTTACTGTCCGCTTCCCCGGGCTCGCGGCCAGCTTTTCTTACATACAGAAAGCTAACTTGCACCACGTGGCGCTCGAGTATTTTTGGGCGTCTATACATAATATAATTATGTAATTTGGCAAGATGGCGCCGCCGTGCTCGGTCGCCGTTCAGGTCGCTCCGCTAAGACTTTGCTTTTATTTATTATTCTACTCTCTTTTACTCTCTATTTTTTCCAACGGATCATCTGCTTTGATCTGTTACGACAGCAAAACACTTCTGGAAATTGGTTACCGCTACACTGACCTGTTTCAGGACACTTTCTCCAATCTTCCATCTGAGATTCGCCGGGACGCCGAGTTGAACAATGGCCACTCGAGTCGACGGCGAAGATTAAAAAAACACAGCGGGAAACGCGCTGGGATCCGCAACAGACTGAGAAAAAGAGCATTCAGTCCTCCTCTCCCGAGCATTTTGCTCGCAAATGTCCAATCCTTGGAGAATAAGATGGACGATCTTAGAGCCAGGATAAGTTTTCAACGGGACATGAGAGACTGCAACATCTATTGTCTGTCCGAAACATGGCTCACGCCAGCGGTCCCGGATACAGCCGTGACGCCGTCCGAGAACTTCTCTGTTTTTCGGATGGACAGAACAGCCGAGGCCGGGAAATCTAAAGGCGGTGGAGTGTGTTTCATGATAAACAAGAAATGGTGCGATCCTAGGAACATCTCCATTCTTTCGCGATCCTGCTCGCCTCACTTGGAACATTTAACTCTCATGTGCCGGCCTTTCTACCTACCGAGGGAGTTTTCCTCGGTCATCGCCACTGCCGTTTATATTCCACCACAGGCAGACACGGGGCTGGCTTTATCTGCCCTCCATGATGTGACCAGCGGCTTCATAAACAAACACCCCGACGCTGCTTTCATCGTCGCGGGTGATTTTAACAAAGCTAACCTAAAGAAAGTATTGCCAAACTTTCACCAGCATGTCTCCTGTCCCACACGAGGAGCAAACACACTGGATCATTGCTACTCTCCGTTTAAGAACGCCTACAAAGCTCGTTCACAGCCAGCTTTTGGCAAATCGGACCATGCCGCCATTTTCCTCACACCGGAATATAAACAAAGGCTCGTTCAAGAGCCCCCGGTGAGGAGGGAAGTCAAACGCTGGTCATCCCATTCAGAGATCACGCTACAGGCAGCTCTTGATGACGTCGACTGGGACATGTTCCGCGCGAGTTCTGAAGACGTCAGCGAGTTCACAGAAGTGGCGCTCTGCTTTATTAACACACTGACAGAGCAAGCCACACAAACAATAACTATAACGTCCTTCCCTAATCAGAAACCGTGGGTGGACAGTTCAATCCGCACTGCAGTTAACACGCGCACTATCGCGTACAATGCCGGTCTCCTAACGGGGGATATGAGGGAGTACAAAGCTTCATGTTACGCCCTCCGGCGCGCCGTTAAAGCCGCAAAACTCCGCTATAAAGACCGAGTGGAATCTCATTTCCAACTCAACGACTCCCGGCGGATGTGGCAAGGACTGAGGTCCATCTGTGCTTTTGGAACTAAATCCTCTGCAGAGGTGAGAGCTGATCCGTTGCTGGTGAACGAGTTAAACTCTTTCTACGCTCGCTTTGATGGTAATCGCGGCAGCGCGACTCCGGCGAGTGACGCGTCAGAGAGAGTCCCTCAGAGCAGCAACGGTCACGTGATCTCTGTCTCGGAGGACGAGGTTCGGAGGGCACTCAAACGTGTGGATGTCAGGAAAGCTGCTGGGCCGGATGGTATTTCAGGTCGTGTTCTGCGGTCCTGTGCTGATCAGCTCGCAGGGCTCTTTACACCCATATTTAACGAGTCCCTTGCTACATCTGTTGTCCCCACCTCCTTCAAACGATCCTCCATCATCCCTGTACCTAAGATCAGTAAACCCTCTTGCCTAAATGACTATCGTCCAGTGGCTCTCACATCTTTAGTCATGAAGGTCTTTGAGAGACTCATTAAAAACAACATTTGCTCCTCCATTCCTGACACTTTGGACCCTCTTCAGTTTGCCTATCGTCCCAATAGATCGACTGAAGATGCCATCTCTCACGTCCTTCACTCCTGCCTCACTCACATCGACAGCAAAAGTGGGAACTATGTCAGGCTGCTATTTATTGACTATAGCTCAGCCTTTAACACCATAGTTCCCATTAAGCTAACACACAAACTCCTGGATCTAGGCCTGAATTCTTCTCTCTGCCTCTGGATTGAAGATTTCCTCACTGGCAGACCCCAGGCGGTGAGAGTAGGCCAGTTCACCTCCACCTCCATCACCCTGAGTGTTGGAGCTCCACAGGGCTGTGTGCTGAGTCCCCTGCTCTACTCTCTCTACACCCATGACTGTTTGTCCACACACAGCTCAGCTGGGCGTCCGGAGGCTTCAGGATCAGAGTGACTCAGAGCTGTGTTTCAGCCTAGAGCCCTGGTTAGTAGCCGACTGGTACCAGAGGGGAGTGAAGATGGGAGCCATCTCACACCGCAAGGTCATCTCGACGGAGCTCGACCTCTTTGCAACAAAAGAGAAAAGAGAAAAGAGAAAATCAGGGAGACGCGCCGCCCGGTGCTCCTTATAGCGCCGCGCTGGGAGAACCAGATTTGGTACCCAGAGCTGGTGAAGCTGTCGCACTCACCCCCCTGGCCAGTTCCGCTGAGAGCAGACCTCCTCTCTCAAGCAGGAGGGTCAGTTTGGCATCCCCATCCAGAGCGATGGTCTCTGCATGTATGGGTGACCAACAGATACCCGTTGACCTGCCCGAAGGGGTTATGAACACGATTTCACACTCTAGAGCCCCCTCGACGAGGCGGTTATATAGTTCTAAGTGGTCGGTGTTCACTGAGTGGTGTTTCCAAGGGATTGGACCCACAGCAATGTGGGGTCCAGCGGGTGCTCTCCTTCCTCCAAGAGCTTTTGGAACTGGGCAGGTCCCCTTCCACGCTCAAAGTGTATGTGGCAGCTATAGCAGCGTTCGCTCAGACGACGCTAGGTAGCACGCTAGGAAGGAACGAGCTCATCATCCGTTTCCTCAGAGGAGCCAGACGGATGAATCCCCCGCGGCCCCCTTTGGTTCCTATATGGGATCTGGCCTTGGTCCTAGAGGCCCTGAAGGCTCATCCCTTTGAACCGCTCGAGACTGTGGAACCAAGGTTCCTTTCGCTAAAAACCGCGTTCCTGATAGCTCTGGCTTCAGTGAAACGCGTGGGGGATCTACACGCGCTCTCAGTGAGCCCGACGTGTATGGAGTTCAGTCCTAATGACTCTAAGGTCATTCTCAGACCGAGGCATGGTTATGTCCCCAAAGCGATCGGCACTCCCTTCAGGGCGCAGATTATCTCCCTCTCGGCTCTGCCAGCATCCGACGAGGGGGACGGTGGCAATATCCTCTGCCCTGTCAGGGCATTGAGGGTTTATGTCACACGCTCCGCCGCCTTCAGGCGTTCTGAGCAGCTATTTGTTTCGTTTGGAGGGCGCGCTAAAGGTCTCGCCTCCTCGAAACAGACCCTGTCCAGGTGGATAGTGGACGCGATTGCAACTGCATACGCTTCCAAACATCTGCAGTGCCCACTAGGTGTCAGAGCACACTCCACCAGAGGCATGGCCTCTTCGTGGGCTTGGGCCAGAGGGATTTCCATCCACGATATCTGTATGGCGGCAGGCTGGGCCTCCCCGTCTACGTTCGTGAGATTTTACAATCTGGAAGTTCCTGCCTTACAGGCGAAAGTGTTATCAGTTCAATAGGGCTGTTGGTTCTGCCCAGTGATTCTGCGCAGACATAGCTCACATACTGGTAGTAAGTTCGGTACTAGGCTCATGTGAATTTGAAGGAGACCGGCGGTGCCGTTCCCTCATTTACGAGACGAGCTGTTGTGAGTTTGAAGGTGACCGGCGGTGCCGTTACCTCACTCATATAACAAGATATTGTGAATTTGAAGGCGACCGGCGTTGCCGTTCCCTCATTCATGAGACAAGGTGTGGTGAATTTGAAGGAGACCGGCAGGTGCCGTTCCCTCATTCATGGGACAGGGTGTTGTAACCACCTGTTGTAACCACCCGTCAGTTCAAATGAAGTGTCCGTATATGTGGTGGCCCGTTTCCTTTACCGGCCACCCTGCCCGAGCAGTGTTTTTTCCCCGGTTCCCTGGGATACATATGCTGTATGCGAGGCGCGCACGGCGTTGACAATATGTTCCCGTAGCGTAAGGAACTTACGCAATACGAGAGAACCTCTCGTAAGAGAACGATACTCGGTTACTTAACGTAACCTCGGTTCTCTCTAGAAGAGGGAACGAGTATTGCGTTCCTTGCCGTGCGCCCCGCGGGCTTTTACGCTTCAGAACTACGAAAACCGAATATGCAGCCCGTGAGCCCTGCTTATATACACGTGGCCACGCCCCACCTGTAGGCAAATGAAGCCAGGTGGGCGCGAAGCGCCCTCATTGGTCGCCACGTCACGCGGGCTCACCGATAGGCTGCTGCAGTTGCCAGCAGAGCAGCCAATAGCACGCTGGAATAGCCTGCTATGGTCTGCCAGGCTGCCGCACTGCGTTGACAATGTTACAAAATTAAGGATAATTTTGGGTTTTTCAGAAATCTCGAAGAAAGAATACTTTCCCGTAGCGTAAGGAACTTACGCAATACTCGTTCCCTCTTCTAGAGAGAACCGAGGTTACGTTAAGTAACCGAGTATCGTTTTCTGACGTCATTGTGAAAAGGGCCTATTAGTTTTATCCTATAAACACTTTCATATTTAAACCAAAAAAATATGTACTCTTTTCCTTAATTAACTTAAAATATCAAAAGTGTCAGTAACCACAACTGTTTTATAAAAAAAAGTATAACAGATTTACTTAGAAAACGTAGGTCAGAAATTAAATATGTCTTGTCAAAATCACTTTTCAGGTCACAAATGCCAGCAAAAACCTAGCTTAATGTGAAATACCCTTCAAATGATGCAGGCCTGAATGTAGCTCGGGTAAGTTGTAGCCTTAAACGAAATGGCTGCTTCACCACACAAGTCAAACCAAAAAAATGGCACCTTTACTCAATGTGAATGTAACTTCATGCGCACAGGATCAAAAGGCGTCAGCAGCAGAAGACAGGACGAGAGTATTCATGATGAAGAGAAGACGGTTGAAGAGAAGATTCTACCACACTGGGTATGTCATTTCAGTGTCTGCAGTTAAGTGTGTGTATAAAAGTCTCTCAGATATAAACACATTTGTTTTGCTCAACCTATTAATGCACAATTTAATCCTAAAGAGAATTTTAACATCATAAAAATGAATGTCAATTGTTACACACAAACCAACTAAAGCTTTTAATAGTTTTATTAATAAATCATAATTTTTAAGGAATAGTTTTATTCAGCAACAATGCATTACATGTGTCAAAAGGTACAAAACTTTTTATTTTTATTTCAGATAATGCTGTTTTTTTTTTAACTTTCTATTCATCAATGAATCCTGGAAAAAAATTACATAACTGTTTTCAACATGGATTTCTCATTACAGTATCACCGTGAATATCATGATTTGTTTGCAATGTAATCTACAAATGCATACACAAACAGATGTTCCTGCCACGTCTGCCGTTCCTAAGCTTTTTCATCTCACGTGGCTGGCAAAAACGAGCGTCTACATTTAAAATAACAAACTTGAGCGCGCAAAAGTGAACGGCTTAGTCGGTGGTTACATCAGCATAGCCGTCAATAAACAGGACAGTCATGAACGGGACATTTAGGCTCAATAAACGGGACGTCCTGGCTAATACGGGACAGTTGGCAACCCTACTGTGTTTAATATTATAGAGCATAAAAAATGTTGTACGTGTATCTTTATTTAGCATTGAATGGTTGCCTATTACCTATTTCATATTATAACATGTTTCCGTTGATTTCACACATTTTAATCTAGCAATAGTTTAACTAGTAGCCTACAATGTGAAGTTTATGCATCAATAACGCTAATATAAGTGAGAAGAAATGTTTACCTTAAACATTCTCAAAAATCACGTTCTATTTCTGGGGTAAATCCAAGGTAAACTCAGCGTGTCTTCCAAACTCGATGAAAATGATGAAGCTGATTCTTTCGTTTTGAGGTGATGGGGGCGTTTACAGGTTTGTGTTCCTTCCTCGTGGATTTGCATGTGAATCGCTTTGCGCATGCGTGGGTGTGGTCACATTAAAGATAATGAGGCTCCGCTGGAGGAACTGTACCTTTCACTGTTTTCATACGGATTACATGAACAGAGAATATTTGTTTTTTATATAGACATTCCAAGCTTTATAAAGAGATAACTGTCGTGTCTGTGAAGCAAGTATTCTTTGAGTTCTGAGGTCATTTTCTGACACATTTCAGAATGGACATCACAGGGAGACCGACGGGAGAACGCTCATCCTCTTTGTTTTCTTTATTTAGCGAAAAGCACAAAATTTAGTTTTTATTTTGAGTGTACACAAATAAAAGTAGACACTTTAAGCTTTGTAAAAACATATCGTTCATGTATGTGAGGCCAAAAATGACGGAGTATTTTACGTTGTTTTACACTGTCATGATGAAAAATCAAGCAAAACGCGTGGGCGCGTTTCTCAAGTCCAGAGGGTTAAAGAGGCATGTATTCATCTCACACATTGAGTATCAAGGGAGATGAAGCATGATACATTATTAATGTGAATACTGAATGTACTGTATATATTGTCATGGTAGCAATGCTATCAATTAATTCCTATAAATGTGAATGTAACGTGCAAATATTCTGTTGCAATAATAAAACTTATTTCAAACACGTTAATGTTCAAGAATCTTTAGTTTAGTTTTAGTTTGTTTATTTATTGTAATGAATTTGTATGAAAATTTAAATAGTGGTATGTGTTGTATTGCAGACCAAGTATTTACAATATATTAAATGTACTTCCCTTAAAGAACTCATTGGCATTGCTAGCCTAATTTCTATTTCATTGCCTTCTATTTCAGTAATTTAAACTTAGAAATAAACAAGTATAACCTCTACCCCGTTTTGGTTTAAGTTATATATCAGAGTTGGGACGAAAAGGCTTGGTACTAACTTGGGTATAGATAAAAACTAGTCTGCTTTGGTTTACCCAACTCTATGTCTAAAGTAACAGGCCCAAGTTTTGCACTTAATTTGTATTCAACAACCCAAATCCCAAATCTTAAGAGTTTGTGGAATCTGGACTGGAAATGAGAATGACAAAACGTAGCTGCTTTTGAAGCCGACAAGGTTTTCTTAATGAATGAAATGTCCTTGCAAAAGTCAGCACTTACCATACCATAGTTACACATTAAATGCATGCTCTGGTTTTGGTGATTGTCGTAAAAAAATATACTACTTACTGATTGACCAAAACAAAACATATTCCTCAATCATAGGACCCCACAAAGTCAAACGGAAGTCAAACGGAATAGCGAGAGAAAGCCATTGCTTCCTCTATCCACATGCTTGCCTACTTCTTCCTTCTTCTTCTTTTTCGTTTCTTGGCAGATTGCATCGTTCATTTGTTGCATACCGCCCCCTATACAGGAGTGTGTAGAGTGTTGCAGTAAACCTTTGGTTATTCAATAAAATAAAATAAAAACGTATTAAATTCTTCTTATTAAATCACTGTCTTTAAGGAAAATAAAGGTTCTAATTCTTTTGCTTTGCATTCCTTGTTCCCCAAGAAAATGTTATCGCCCATATCGTGCCATCTTTGTCTCTGCTCACTGTACCTCCTACATCAAAATAAAACATGTTTCACATCTTCCTGTGTTTGACATTCTGTGCATAAACCCTTTCCTTTTCCTACCAGCTTCAGTGTTGCATTCAATCCTGTATGTCCCATTTTTAATCTTGAGTATACTGTTTCTTCCTTCCTATTTATCATATTAAAGGTGCCCTAGAATGAAACATTTAATTAACCATGGCATAGTTGAATAACAAGAGTTCAGTACATGGACATCACATACAGTGAGTCTCAAACACCATTGCTTCCTCCTTCATATGTAAATCTTGTTTGTGAAAAACACCACGGAAAAATAGGCAAATCTCATCATAACACCGACTGTTGCGAAACAGTTGGAATCATTCATATGTACGCCCCCAACATTTGCATATGCCAGCACATGTTCAAGGCCAAGCGGAACTGCACAGCCGAATCATCGGAAGTTCTGCAGGTATTGTGAATAAACAAGCGTGACGCGAGGACAGCGAAAATGGCAGATCCTGGAAATACATTTTATGTTCCAGGCTGTGCAGGGGATTTGAGGACTTTTCATACCCTTCCCATAGAACAAAACCGTCAACAGGCATGGTTGATGTTTATCTATAACCGGATACCGCAACAATTTAATTGGCTTTAATTTAACAAGGCATCTAGTCAATTTGTTAAGAAAAAATGTTACTGTACTGTACAAACAACATATCTACGTGTTACCCAGATCGCTGTTTAGAGTTTGTGATTCAAAGTGAAGTAGCTATCATTTTAAAATCATACGGTGACGCATTACAATGATTAAAATATTTTTACAATGCTAAAAACTTGTGTTTTGACTGAAAGTTGTGACTGCTGACGTAATGCGTTAACGTGTAAAGTTAATGTTATATGCTAGTTCACATGTAGGCTGAAGTTATAGTACTGACGTTACGTTTTGCAGGTTCTTACTGAAAATAAAGACTAAACCACTCAGAAGCGTCCATTTACAATCTCAAAACAATTGGTTGTTCCTCAAAATCTGCATCTTCATCAGAAACAGGATCAAACATATAAGGTTGGATGCATAATCTCTCCATTTTCATGACGGACAGTATAGATGTGTTTCTGTCACTAAAGCTAAAGCGACCATTTAATTCTAGGGATAATTTCTAGGGTTGTAAATGGACCTGTTAAACCGTATCTGGACAATTTTTGCCCTTAAATAAGTCACATACCCTCAATGTAGATTTCAGAGAACAATTAAAAATATTGTTTTAACTCATTCTAGGGCACCTTTAATTATTTTTCTAGCCTTAGGTTCTGCTTGCCTACTTCTTCAGGTATAGCACCTGGCTAACTACTCATCTATGAAAGCTGTTACACAAGAAACTTATTAAATGGACCATGTAAGAACTGCCTGCATAAATATGTACAAAATAATGAGCTAAAATAAATCAAACAGGACCATGTTGGTAGACCTGCATCATTAATGAGACCATGCTGGTAGACCAGCTAAACCAGCATAGACCAGCATAAACCAGCATGGGAATTATCTCAAATTAGCTCAAAAAAGAGAACAATCCCGGGAAAACCGGGACGGGTGGCAACGCTACCGCTAGATGGGGGAAAATATCACACAGTGTAGCTTTAAACTTGTGAAATGCTAAGGTGTAGTGTAAGTGATTTAGATTAAAAGCTAGCAATGATAGGCAATATTAGATAATATCATACATATGGTGATGATTGTTATATTTAGAAAAATAAACAACAAGGAAGGATTGTATAATAGAGATTCAAAACAAAGTTATACAGAGCTACACAAACACAAACCCCTCAGCAGTGAGGCAGACAGAAACGCCCAGTGGAGCTTTCTGCACTTAACTGTGCATGGGAAGAGAGACCGCTGTAATGCTCCATTCAGATTCCAACAGCTTTGCTTTCTTCAGAGGTGAATGGGCTGTCAGCGCTGATGCGACTACACGGCTCCGAATGTAACCAAGGGTGACCCTTTTTCCACCAAAAAGAAAAAAAGAACTTGTATCTCACAAAAATAATTTGTTTTATTAATACAAATAAATTATTTAATATAACAAACGGAATTTAATCTACAAAAAATACATTGTATAAGAAAAGTTAATTTCCCCCTCAAAAGATATTGATAACCAGCCAACCCTCCATAACCCCAATACAATCCCAGCTTCGTCACACAGAATTCGAAATAAAGAGAAAAATAAATTACAAAAATACCCCCAAAATCATATTACACAAAATGTAAAACACTCAAACAAACCTATGCTCCAAACAAGAACACCTAATTCCACTGTAAACATAAACTCATGCAAATGAATTAATGTGTTTTTAAAGCATCAATATGGTAACAAGATTATAAAGGTTGGCTGGCAACACGAGGCTGGGAAGTGATATACAAACAAAAGAAAAGTAGAGACAAAGTAAAAAAGGAAAACGCCTCACTAGCTAGTCCAGTTCACAACAACCATAAATTCTTACTGCGCTGGAGGCATACAGTGCACACATGCAGGGACTGGCTAGCAGAGATGTAAAGAGCAGGGGCGTAAATCGCGGGGGGGTCGGGGGTCCTGAGGGCTGTCCCCCCCTAAAAACCATCCTGAGTATTGTAAATAATATAATGATAGATAGTTAAAATAAATGTGTAACTAGTAAAACAATACAAACGCAAACAGGACAAAAAAATGCATTTTAAGTTTAGAAACATTTTGAGTTTAGATTAAATTTACGCCCCTGGTAAAGAGTACCTGAAAACAATACTCTGAGTAAAATTACAGATTCCTTACAGCGAAAATGAATCTATTATAAGTTACAAGTCACCAATTCCAATATGACTTCAGTAAAAGTCTTAAAGTATCTGATTTTAACAGCACTTAAGTATTTTACTCGTACTGAACGATGCACTAGTCCTCAACACCTGAGAGACATGCCAGTGAAAATAAGAAACTATTGATTTGTAAGATAAGAAATTATGTTAATTTTATAAACGCCATATTCACAAAACATTTTATCTTACCACTAAGAGTTCTCCTAAATAGCAGTAAAAGTTCTCAGCTAAGAGTTTTCTCTTAACCTATTCACAAAGTTGCTGAGACCAACTTTTACTAAGGGAACAGAGAGAAGTCTTAAGCTAAGTATGGAATTCCAAAGCTACCAAAATTAAAAAAAATAAAATAAATACATAAATAAATATACATAGAAAAGCAAAAAAACTGAAATAAATTATTTATACATGTTTCCTTATTTATGTATATATTATTGTTTTCCACATTTACTTATTTATTCTTTTATTTATTTACACATTTCTATTTTTATTTATTTCCACATTTATTCATCTCTACATTTATTTATTTATACATTTCTTTATTTTTACATTTAAGTATTTTTACATTTCTTTGTCCGTAGGGTAATGTGGAGGGTGTGGTTTACCTCCGACATAGCAATCGAGCTCAGAGTAGGCGAGGGCGAAGCCACTGTTGAGGCCACAGTGACACCTTGTGGTGTGGCCGAAATACAAGTATAGCCTACTGACGTTGATACTGTCTGTGATGAATGACTTGGATAATCTTATATCACGGGTTAAGTCATATCACCCTAACTGTACTGTGTAACATGGTAAGGCTACTCTTTATTCCAGACATGGCCGTAGAACATTGTCTGGTCTGGATTTGTAAAATGCCCTGGGCTAACAAACATGAACAGCAACATCTTCAACAGATCTGATAACAGGGACTCTGAAATGGAAGTGCTTGATATTTTCCATTACCAGACAGAACACACGGAAAGGAAGCAGCGCACATATAGGCTACAGTGAAGTCGACGCAAGCCTATTGATCAATGCATTTGAAATGAGAGCACAAATTCACTTCACATTCATATTTCCTATTTTTTACATGCACAACATGTGACAAGCGCTTAAAATACAATGCATATTTCAAAGATCTAAAATAGAATGAGGCGTTGGTTACAGTAGAACATTTTGTCGCGTCACTTCACGTCATAGCATCACAGAGTATAATGGGTTTTTCTTGTTGTGGTCTTATTATTAATAACACGTCTTCTAAGTTATCAACTGTAAATATCCAGAATTAGATAAATCAAATGTGCCCATGGAAACGGAGCTGGTGAAACACACACGCCATGCATTTAACATACACAGATGCATCATCTTTCAAACAGTACCTGTCGCATGCCCTCATATTTTTGAGCAAACTGCATTTTAATGTAACTTCCAAAAACAATACTGACAGCAACAGAAACAAACTTATTTTCATTTAAGCGCTGGTAGTCTTTAGCCTACCTCCATAAACTGAGGTCCAGGGGCAGCCTTATGACCTATGACTTAACCCGTTATATAAGATTTTGGCCTTATACCTATCCAAGTCAGTCATCACAGTAGTATTAATTTTGTCAGTCGTACTTCAGAGTAGGGTCTAACCCAGCACAATAGGAACTACCAGTGACGTAAGTGTACACTGATTGGCAGAGCAAACGCAAAACACCAGCACCTGCCTTTTTTTTTTAAAGATTACACACACAGATTATAGTCTATATATTTACTCAAAAAAATCTATATCTTTACAAACATGGAAAACAATGATATGGACCTCTCAACCTTTACCCTAAGGAGAAAATCCAACACAACAATGACAGGACCAAGCGAAACATGATTATGTATTTCTGCTCAGCTAGCGACATTGGTCATCAACCACACGGCAAACGCTAATACTTTTTCATAAACTGTCTACTTTCATTGTGTAACCGTTCTATCTAATAACGTTTCAGACATGCCTGTTAAACAGATCATAAACTAATGAAGATGGAGAATGTGAGAGCTCAGCCTCTGTCATTCTCATCGCCGTCAAAATAAAGGTCACAATAAGGGCGACTTACATTACTTCAAGGTTCCTACTGGTGGTGTGAATGCAATCAGGAAAATAAACCTAGGGGAACTTTTAGTTATCGGGGAACCACCCTGACTAGTTCCTAGAACTACCCAGTGCGAAAGCCCTATTGTCACATCAGTAGTGTGCAAATTTAAAAGTGCTGGCTAAAGCTAATCGTAAATTCTCTAAGATTATTATTCACGTCGGCACTAATGATGTTCGACTTTGCCAGTCGGAGATCACCAAAATTAACATTAAAGAGGTGTGTGAACTCGCTAGTACGATGTCAGAGGCTGTTTTTTGTTCTGGACCGCTCCCTGTAAAAAGGAGTGATGAGATAGTTAGCAGACTATCATCACTCAATGGCTGGTTGTCTAAGTGGTGTCTGCAAAATAACATAGGGTTCATAGACAATTGGAAAAGTTTTTGGGGCAGACCTGACCTGTTGAAGAAGGATGGCATCCATCCCTCTTGGGGTGGTGCCGCTCTTCTCTCTAGTAATCTGGCATATAGTCTTAGAGCTAAACCTTGACTCACTAGGGCCCAGGTCAGGAAGCAGACAGACTGGCTAAACCGACCGTCTGCTAGCTGTCTCACGTTACCGGAGTCAGATAAATCCCAGCACATAGAGACTCTTTCACCTAGATATATTATCATATAGAGACTGTGTCTGTTCCCCGAATTAGTAAATACAAAAAAACATCAAAACCATTCAACAGTAAAAATTTTATTGATGTCCAACAAATAAACAAAAGATATAATACAGATGAACAATTGATAAAGCTTGGGTTGCTGAATATTAGATCCCTTTCCCCAAAAGCGCTTATTGTTAATGATATTATTACAGATAATAATCAAGATGTGCTCTGTTTGACAGAAACCTGGCTAAAACCTGACGACTACATTACCTTAAATGAGTCCACCCCCCAAGATTATTGTTATAAACATGAGCCGCGTCTGAAAGGTAAAGGGGGAGGGGTTGCTGTAATTTATAATAATATCTTCAGTATTACTCAGAAGTCTAGTTTCAAATATAATTCCTTCGAAGTTTTGGTGCTTTATGTAACGCTATGTAGTGTACATGATAAAACCCGTTCAACATTTGTGTTAGCTACTGTATACAGGCCACCTGGGCATAATACAGACTTTATCAAAGAATTTGCTGATTTTCTATCAGAGTTAGTACTGGCCGTAGATAAAGTACTAATTGTTGGTGATTTTAATATCCATGTAGACAACGGAAAAGACGTATTGGGATTAGCATTTAAAGACACACTAAACTCTATTGGAGTTAGGCAACACGTGTCAGGAGCCACTCATCGCCATAATCATACTTTAGACCTAATATTGTCACATGGAATAAATGTTGATACCGTTGAAATTATGCAGCAGAGCGATGACATCTCAGATCATTACTTAGGATCATGTATACTTAATTTAGCTAAGGTTGCAAAGCCGCCCCCTCGCTTCAAAAATGGCAGGACAATCACTGCCGCTACTAAAGATTGCTTTTTAAATAATCTTTCTCATCAGTATCATCTGCTTAGCATCCCAGATAGTATAGAAGAACTCGATGTTGCAACAGAAACTATTGACTCTCTCTTTTCCAGTACTTTAGACACAGTTGCTCCTCTGCGCTTAAAGAAGATTAAAGAAAATAGTCCAACGCCGTGGTACAACGAGCACACCCGGGCCCTTAAAACAGCAGCCAGAAAAATGGAGCGCAGCTGGAAGAAAACAAAATTAGAGGTATTTCGTAATTCGTGGAAAGAGCACATGATCACATACAGAAAGGCCGTAAAAACTGCTAGATCTGCTTATTTCTCAACTCTCTTGGAAGAAAACAAACACAACCCAAGGTATTTATTCGATACAGTGGCTAAATTAACCAAAAATAAAGCTTCAACTTCTGATGATTGTAAACAGCGCAGCAGTAATGACTTTATGAATTTCTTCACATGTAAGATTGATAATATTAGGAACATTTTTTTAACCATGCAGCCGTCTACTACAGTATCACATCAGACAGAGCATTGTAGTGTCACTGAGGAAAAATTACACTCATTCACTGCTATAGGAGAAGAAGAATTGGCTAAACTCGTTAAATCATCAAAATCGACAACATGTATGCTCGACCCTATACCGACTAGGCTATTAAAAGAGATGCTACCAGAGGTCATAGATCCTCTTCTTAATATAATTAATTCATCTTTGTCATTAGGATATGTACCGAAAACTTTTAAGTTGGCTATTATTAAACCACTTATTAAAAAAACGCAACTTGATCCTACAGAATTAGTCAATTATAGACCAATCTCAAATCTACCCTTCCTGTCAAAAATACTTGAAAAGGCAGTGTCTTCACAATTATGTTCCTTTTTAGAAAGAAATGGTATCTGTGAGGATTTCCAGTCAGGATTTAGACCGTATCATAGCACTGAGACTGCTCTCGTCAGAGTTAAAAATGATTTACTCTTATCATCCGATCGTGGCTGTATCTCTCTATTAGTGTTACTCGATCTTAGCGCTGCATTTGATACTATCGACCACAACATTCTTTTGAATAGACTCGAAAATAATGTAGGTATTAGTGGAATTGCTTTATCATGGTTTAAATCATACCTATGCGACCGTTATCAGTTTGTAGTAGTAAATGAAGATATGTCACACCGATCGCAAGTTCAGTATGGAGTACCACAAGGCTCAGTGCTAGGACCGCTACTCTTCACCCTGTACATGCTACCACTGGGAGATATCATTAGGAAGCATGGCGTTAGTTTTCATTGTTATGCTGACGATACTCAGCTCTATATTTCTTCACGCCCTGAAGAAACTTACCAATTCACAAGATTAACGGAATGCATAGCTGATATAAAACATTGGATGACTGGTAATTTCCTGCAACTCAATTCAGAAAAAACTGAATTTTTAATTATTGGACAAAAAAGCTCCACAAGTAGTAGCCTAGAATACTGTCTAACACTTGATGGCTGTTCTGTCAAGTCCTCGTTGTCAGTGAGGAACCTGGGTGTGCTCTTTGATACCAATCTTTCGTTTGAAAGCCACGTTTCTAGCATCTGTAAAACTGCTTTCTACCATCTTAAAAATATTTCTAAATTACGGCACATGCTCTCAATGCAAAATGCTGAACAGTTAGTTAATGCGTTCATGACCTCAAGGCTAGATTATTGTAATGCTCTACTGGGTGGTTGCCCTGCTCGCTTAATAAATAAACTCCAGCTGGTCCAAAACGCAGCAGCTCGAGTTCTTACTAGAACCAGGAAGTATGACCATATTAGCCCAGTTCTGTCAACACTGTACTGGCTGCCTATTAAACATCGCATACATTTTAAAATCTTACTTATTACTTACAAAGCACTAAATGGTTTAGCTCCCCAATACTTGAGCGAGCTCTTAACATATTATACTCCATCACGTCTACTGCGGTCTCTAAACTCTGGCCAGTTGATAATACCGAGAATATCCAAATCAACTGCAGGCGGTCGATCCTTTTCCTATTTAGCTCCGAAACTCTGGAACAGTCTTCCTAACATTGTTCGGGAAGCAGACACACTCTGTCAGTTTAAATCTAGACTAAAAACACATCTCTTTACTGTGGCATACACATAAAACACTTTTTCAATGAAATGATTGTTAGGCTGCATTAACTAGGTCAGCCGGAACCGGGAACACTTCCCATAACACCTGATGTACTCGTTACATCATCAGAAGAATGGCATCTACGCTAATGATAGTCTCTCTGTTTTATCCCGAGGTTTACTGCAGTCAGCCGGATCCGGGCCGTATCCAGTTCAGATGGTGGACCTGCGCCCAGAGAAGACCAACACAGGACCCTGAAGTGTCTGCAGAGACCGTGATTAGACTCCCCTGGAACTGCCTCATCGACACGGCATCTCAATAAACCCGTCTCCGGCGTGTTGACTCAGATTGTTCGAATATTACAATTAAATAATACTTAAATCGATATGTCATCCTCAATAAACCCGTCTCCAGCGTGTTGCCTCCCGTCATTCGAATATTGCACTTTAATAATTATTTAATCAACATCATCCTCAATAAACCCGTCTCCAGCATGTTGCCCCCGGTCCCTCGAATATTCTGATCTATTATGACCTCTGAGCTGTAAAGCTGCCAGAATAATAATAATAATAATAATAATAATACGCTGTTTGTTAATTGGCCAGAGGAGCTCTGTCCAGTCCTCAAATGACGTTTCACAACCAAACACACGCAATGTAATTTTCAGTCAGAACACACTTCACACAGAAGGAGTTTGAATCGCCGACAGGTCCAGATATTTAGCATGCCTAAATATCTCATGGGCGTCGGCGACTCATCAGCGATTCTCTCAGATCGCAGTGTGAACATGGCATTACCGTAACTGTAGCGATCATACATGTCACACCATCTAACACCATCTATCATACTTGAAAAAATGTCATTAAGCATACTCATATCTTTCCACTTGTCTTGTTGTTGCAGCAAAAAATATAGACAGAGTCGTCTGGTAACTTTTTTAAATATGGTCCCCTATGTTTCGCACGATTACCAGACATTTACAATTCACAAATGGAGAAACTTTATCCCCTTCCTGAAGTTGATGCTTCCCATTTGAGTTATTTAATATTTAATTTATATTCACAAGTTTTAATAAAGCTTTTAAAATAACCTTGTTGTCTGTGGTGATTTGGCAGGGTACAGACCTTTGTTCTTTAAAATAAGATTTGTGTTGCATTCTATAATTACTCTAGAATTGTGAGTGAAGGAGGTAACAATACACATCGAGAGATGTCTTGTACACAGGGGCGGGTCTAGAAAATGTTTCGTGGGGGGGCCAGGCTGGGGCACAGACTCAGAGAGGGGTGGCACATTTAAATACATGTAAACAGTGAACCAGTATAAATAGTACAAGTTGTACAAGCACCATGTTAAACAATTCATCCATTGCCCAATGTCATTGCACATCCTTTGTTTTCTATAAACAAAGTATTTTATTCATTTCTATCATAACACAACCTATGGCTGAAAAAAGTCGGTCAGGTGTTCTCCATACCCAGAGCAAAGCATAAGACTGATGTGTGTAGAAATGCAAATGCAATAAATAAATAAATACATACATGTAACATAATAAATATAAAAAGCCTTTTCATGCACAGGCCAAAGGTATAATCACTATTGTCTGGTTCATCTCAGTCCCGTGATAACATATACAAAACTGAAACACTTGAGTGAAATAGACCATTTTAATCTCAGTCACACTGAACTCATTATCCCAGAAAGGAATCAGAGGAATTTGGAATGTCACATTGTCTTATGGGACTTTTCTTTGCATGCTTCAGGTCACAAATGTTGGTCAATCCCCAGGCTGCTTACAATATTACAATAATGCAACCAGTTTTTATCCATTAGTTCCTCATTCTTGCGTGTTAATTTACAGAATTTCGGGATCTACCACTGGCCACAATTTAATTAAGTTCAGCCAGAGATAATCTCTTGCTATTTTGAGTGTTCCAAGATAAAATGCAATTGATCTATTGCTTTTAAGTTTTTTTCCTAATTTTTGAGTTGAGATATTACTACGCTTACACACTACAAAACATGTTTTTCTTATTTAGCATTTTTGTTTTCTAAATATCAATAAATTCTTAAATCAAGATGCATTTTCTAGTTAAGTAAAATGACATAAGACATTTTTTCTTGTTTTGTGCAATATTAAATCAAAATGAAGTGAGTTTTTGCTTAAAGCAAGCAAACTTATCTGCCAATGGGGTAAGAAAAATAATCTTGTTTCTGATTGAAATCTTGTTTCAGGTTTCTGTCCCAAACAGAAACAAGATTATTTTTCTTACCCCATTGGCAGATAATTTAACTTTATTTAGATTTTTGATTTGATTTTGATTGGTGTAATTTTGCCTGCAGGGAAGAGCGGGTTTAAATGTGAACGTTTTTGTTTTGTTTTTCACAATACCCATTGTTTCAAAGCAGATTTACAGAAATGTATGATGTAAATATTTGTAATACCTTAATGTGTAATTAACCACATTTTGCCATTTAGAGCTGGGCGATAGTTTTCATATGGTGATAATAGTACAGTTTTTTTTTTAATTGCTTATACACAATTTCTGAAACTATGGCTCCAATTCTTGAAACACTACACTCAAAACCACAAAAGACACACAAAAACGTCACACATCTCTTGCATCTTTTTTGCGTAGAAACCATAGACTGTAAAAAAATATGGACGTAGTGTCCGTAACGTCACCCATAGGATTCTGATGAGCAGTTTTGAAGCATAAAGTAGGGTCGAGCTGGCCGTTGCCATCTTGGCAGCGCGTCACTCCCAGATAACAGAAAATGGGCAAAAAGGTGGGATGTGGGCGGAGCTGAAGTGACGTGATGACTAACAGACAGCAGATAAATGGCTCTCCACCTGTCACTCAAAGTGGCCATGCCCTTAATTATGCAGAACTTGAATGCTTTATATAATGTAAGCGAATGAGTTATAAAAAAATTCACCCCCCTCACAGTCGTCATGAAGGGCAAAATTAGCCCTATAGACCAAAACCACAATTTGTACCAGGCTGTAAACATGTGTTCTTCTGCTGTAAAGTTGGGTATTTTAACATGAGCTCAATGAGATTCTGCTCCTTCTGGAGCCTGTCTCTAGTGGCCAGTCAATGAATTGCAGTATATGTCACTTCCATATTGGCTTCAAGAGAAACTGCGAGAGGTTGCCGCTTGGTAGTAATTTTACACGCAAACATCAAATGATTAGCCATATACACCCCTGTCCACCGCCGAAAGCACCAACAGTGGCACGTGAGCATCAGAACTGGACCACGGAGCAATTGAAGAAGGTTGCCTGGTCTGATGAATCACATTTTCTTTTACACCATGTGGATGGGCGGGTGCATGTGCGTTGCTTAACACATGGCACCAGGATGCACTATGGAAAGAAAGCAAGCCGGCGGAGGTTGTGTCCTTTCTCTTCAAATAAAAACACTTAAAGTGACCCCACACTGACTACCTGTTGAAAAAAAAAAAGTGTGTATCTGGATCAGAATGATCCAATCGAATGTTGCTTTGAAAAACTGGTACAAAAGTAAGATGAATTGCCTGATCCTGGATAGCAAAACATGTGATTTCCAAATCTAGATAATTCTGAATAACTAGGCCCTGGTTCTTAACTTGTGAGCGTAACCGTAATTCCATTCATGGATAGATTATATTCTACCGTTTTATGTTTAGAGGTTTTTGGGCTAACCGCTGTTTTGTCATAATTGAGAAGGAAATTAGAAGTGCAAGTCACTCTGCAGAAACATACATAGTCAGGACCACACTATACTGGGCATAAATATGAGATTTGAGATTGGTCTACAATGAACCAGTTCTCCTGGGTCAAAAGAATGTGAAGGTGATATTACAGGTGACACCTATTTCAATAGCTTGGTGGGTAAAGGATCTAGCATAAATGAGGTTGATTTTGAAGCTTGTTGGTTAGAACAAATTATTGTGGGACGCTATGGCACATGGTTGCGTAATTCCGATTTGTTTATAAGTATTTTCTCACACTCCATGATTTCTCAGACTGTGTTTCTCTTTCTAATGATTAAATGGAAAACTTGGTGCTGAAGCCAAGTGATCATAGAACACTTTGAGTGGGCAAAGGAAAATCTATGTTGCTCCACTCCATTCAAATACATTGTTCGAGGCCAGCTTTCAGACTGTGCTTTGTTTTTTACTATTTTTGTTGGAGGAGAACGTAAACGTTAACTTAAGTAAACGACTTTGTTTATACAAATCAAGTGGAGTGTTAGTTCTGGCAGGTCACGTTACTCAAGCTCGTTGACTCGGATCCATGTCTAACTATAGGATGTGACGCCTATCACAGTATTATCAGCAGCTCTATCTAGGGGTGTAACGGTACACAAAACTGAAGGTTCGGTACGTACCTCGGTTTTGAAGTCACGGTTCGGTACGGGTTTGGTACAGCAGTTTTACAAAATTGCTTTTTAATTTATTTTTATTAAACAGTGGTTTACTGAGGGAAAAAAAGTGTCTGTCCTTAAATTAATTAAATTATAACTAAAAGTTTATTGAAGATATTGCTGTAAACTGTATAGGGAGGGAGCCCTTACTTGCACATTTATATTAAAGGTCCTATTTAGGCAAACTATTAGCCTAAATTCAGTTGCTATTTATTTTTAGGTATAATAATCAACACTCAAATAACAGTACGCAAACATGTAAACTTCACATAAGGCAGTTTTATCAATAACTTCTAAATCTAATTATAAAATAGTTTTTCTCCAATTCGTTGTTGAAATATAATAATTTATACACAGTGACTGTCATTTTCAGGACAGGTTTATTTAAACATACATGAAATAATCAAGACATCCCTAACAGGTTCAGTAGAATATAATGAATATAGAGGCTAATATAGTGCATATATTTAGTGAAAGAGTTGATTTCTCAAGGGAATAAAGTTCTGTGGACACTGAATGACTGCCTGAGGTAAATGTGATGCTACATGACATTGTTTAGTTTACAAGCAGTTATATTGAGGTCTTTCCGCCGTTGAAACACTGATTGAGCGATTACACCACATACGATACGTGACAGTAAGTTGCAATGTATCCTCAGCATACCTTCAGATGTTCATTCATGTTTATTCTTTAGGAAGATATGATCGATCGCGTTCACAGATGATCGCGTTCACACACACATCGCGCGGCCGCTTGAACTGTGATCAGCGATCAGTCACGCCACATAGAGCGTCAAAACGGCATTTATCGTTTGAATTTCGTGATAAAATGGACAGAATACTTAATATGTTCATGTGGGAACTCAGATTGAAGTGTGTTCCGTGCTTAAAACAAGCCGACTGTTAACTGTTAAAGATTGCATTCGGAAACCGTTCACCGAACTGAAAGCCCTGAACCGAAACGGTTTGGTACGAATACGTGTACTGTTACACCCCTAGCTCTATCACATTACTCTAATGCGATAATTACCCTCCTCTATCCCCAGCTCCTCCTCTCGTCCAGTCAGGACTTGGCCCTCTGATATTCCTCTTAGATTCAGACTCATGTTTCTTGAATTATGCTGTACATTAAATGATTGAACATTAATGATATCTGCAATGGATTATGTTGGTTCTGTTCTGTTTACTTTAAGGGGTTTTCATTGCTCTCCCTGCTCTTATCCATGCTAGGCTGCATGAGAACTTCTGAAAACAGGCATGCCACCAATTCAAACTGTATGCTAATTGTCAATCATCTTTGAATGATGGTGGTCCTAACAGAACTGTTGTATAAAAATTTACTTCAATTGACAAATTTAAGTAAAGCAGCTACTTCATCTTTCACACTCAGTGAGGCACTTTCATATGTTTAGGTAGAGCAAAAAGATGTTGATTCAAGCCATGGTGTCAGTTCTCAGAAGCAAATAACTTGTTTCTACTGATGATTTGATCTTACTGTAATCTTTTTACCCAACAGAAAACAAATATACAAATCCATCTAAGCTCTTTAAAGTTGATCTTCTCGACATTTTTTTAAAGATAAGAATTCAAAGAACCAGAAAATTCATCAGACAGTTTACTGCATATCAAACCAAACCTGTCAAAATGTCAAGCAGTCAGTGACAATTGCAAAAGAGAAGTAATAGAGAAATAATAATAGTACAATATATAGAACAATAATAAATAAAATAAAACAATATTAGTGTCATGTTAAGAAGACTGATCATCTAAAATATTATTGTCATGCCAATATGTTGAAAAACTTCATTAGTAACATATACATAGTTAAGGGATAGCAATGGATACATCATCAACCTCTTCATTTATGATTGACCTTTAAAATAATATAGTCCAGTGTTTCTTAAGACCAGATATGGTCATAATAGGAATGCCTGTACCATGATGGATTAATACAAAGTGTGCCCTTTTTAAGACAAAAAGTGGTGCACTGTAAACAACAGAAAAACCCCTGAAATAAATAAAAAAAAGAAATTATATAACCCAGTTAACCAAAACTGATGCATAAAGCACTGTTGCATTCTACATTAATCTTATAGATTTTGCTTAAGCCATGTTACATAGTTGTCCATCATCCTGTGTCCAATATCAAAGTCTGTTGGCCACATAATGAACATTAGTGCACCATGAAATCCACCGGGGTAATGTTCATGTGTGACATCAACTCCAGCATTACGCAAACGTGTGACATACATCAAACCATCATCCCGCAGTACATCATACTCGCAGGTCAACACATAGGCCTTAGGCAGTAAACGCAGTGTTGTGTCTGGCACCAGCAATGGCGATGCTCGTGGATCTGCAAGAGAATGATGTGGACCAATAGAATGCACTGGACTTTTTCCAGTGACCACAGGTGGAGCACTGTAATTGTATGCCTGGCGATAGGAATCAGGTAAGTATGAACTCCAATTGACAAATTTAAGCAAAGCAGCTGATTCATGGTTATTGTGTCTGTTTGCCATCATGGCTCTGAAAAATGACTTATCGCTGGTGAAGTACTCGCTCCAAAACCTGACCATCAGTGTGCGAGGCAATATAGGCATGTTTTGGTTCTGCTGGTAAGAAGGGGTGTTAAGATCCAAGGCTTGCAGGACAGGGTAGATTAGAGCCTGGGCCTTTAGCTGGACATGCTGCTGTGGGTCCTTCTGCAACTGAGTATACGTACATACATATTAAACATATCAAGATTATATATTACTCTGTAAAAATTCAACTCTTTTTTTATTTTACCTGCTGAGTCACTGCAGCTGCAAGGTTGCCTCCTGCACTGTCCCCAGACACAGCAATCCGTTCTGGATTGATATGGTAGCCCTTCAGGAACTCAACACGAAGAAAGTATTTCATCACACGATACACATCTTCAAATTGGACAGGAAAATGATAAGCTGGGGCCAGACGATACCTGCACAGAGCAATTTATGTTGGTACTGTTCCTCTTAATTCTATTTTTCTGTCAGAATAAATAAATTCTTAAAATATTGATTAACCTAAGCAATACCACATGAGCAGAAGTGATATTGTTGATAGCACGGCTGTCCATAGTCAGCACAAACTATATATATATATATATATATATATATATATATATATATATATATATATATATATATATATATATATATATATATATATATATTGCAGTTTTAATTAGTGCTGTCAAATTAGCACTTTAACGCATGCGATTAATTTTTCCAGTTTAACACATCAAAAATATTTAACGCAATTAATGCAGCATCCATTTTTTCTATCATCCTTTGGCCAGCATTACATTATATGACCATGCAAATGCAAATGCAAATGCTTTTAAACCATTCAAGCACGACAAGACAAAAGAGAACGCACTGTCTGTGAATGTCCTGACTATGACACACACAACGCTCAGAAAGAAATGTCTCTGTTACTCTATGTAAATATCTCTGTAAAGTGTAAACTATTAATCACAGATATATACAGTATAGCATACCATGTATTAATAATATATGAACATATTAACTAATCATTAATAAATTACTTTTGACTGAATTGACAAAACATTCATCAAATGTAAGCATATCACTTGTTAATAATTTATGAATGTATAGTCGGGTTTTGTAAATGATTAGTTCATCATTAACTAATAATTTATAAATTACTTATAATTGAATTATCAGAACTCCAGAACTCTGTGCCTCAAGAGGAAATCTGCTCCCAGATTTTCCACTTCTGGAATATGCACCGCTCTCAGGGACAGAAAACTGTCCAGAGCCCTAAGAAGAGTGTGTTGGGCTAAGAATAGCTCCATATGGGCTGCAAACAAACTCCTCTGTAATTTCTGTATGAAATTACCAAATTATGTTATCTGTCCTGATGATGACATGACAGTTCCGAAGGTCTGGAAGAAAATGACCCACAGGCCAAAACCACTGCTAACATCTCTAGGAAATGTATGTACCATGAGAGATGCTCGCTCTTCCAGATGTATGCCAAACAACCTTCATACCGGGAGGTATATGACCATGATGTGCTTCAACGTCAGCATACTAAAAATGCACTTTAGAACAGTGTAGGTCAGATCATGCAAGTCTAAAATGGGAAGCAGACATCCATCCTTTTTCAGCACTAGAAAGAACTGGCTGTAAAAGCCAGATTCCATTCTGGGAGGAAGCACTTTCTCAATGGGTCCTTTCTCCAAAAGGGAGAGGATTTCCTGTTTCAAAACCAGAGCCTCTCCAACACCAGCTGTCATGGGAAGCATGAAACGAGGTGGACCGTGCCAAAAAAGGGTAGAAAATCCCTTTCCTACGGTTCATAGGACCCGGGATAACACATTTGGCAGCAGTTTACATGCTGAAAGATGGACAGAAAAAGGCATCATGTGCTCTGCGGCTGACACCCATAACATAAAGCCCTGACAATTTGCCCTCCACTTCTTGACTAACAGGTTAGGAATGCCATCCTGAGCCAAAGGCCCAATGGCCCCAAGCTTTGATAATAACTGCACAAATAACATATTTAGTGCCTGCCACACAGGTTTTAATATAGGCTATTAATTACCTGTTCCCTTTCAAGTGTAACTCAGCACTGCATCATGGCTCAATGCTATGGGACGGTTTGCGTGAGTCGATGAAGCTTGGTACGATCCAGGAAGTGAGAGGTGGCAGTTTTGGAGAGAAAGGCTCTCCTACATTTTTGTGTTTCTTTATTTTGATTTAATTTGATAAGTTCTTATAGTTTGTGCGTTTAATTTATTTTTGTTTTGTTTAAACCTCAGACAGTTTTTACTGTCTGAGGTTTTATATTTTCATAATGACTGATCTACGGCTATGGAACAGGAATGGATGTTAGACCAAGAGACTGAGGATAATGATTACACTGAAAGGAACCAAGAAAAGGACAATGGAAAAGACAAAGAGGACAACGAAACATGGGCTATGGTTGCCATGAGGAGAAAACAGAATGGAAGGGATGCAAAGAGTAGAGGAACAGAAGAGCCCCAAAAAAGTCAAGGTACACAATCAAGATACAATATGGATGGAAGACGAGTAGAAGGTCAAAGAAATGAGACAATGAAAGAGATAAAAAGCCAATTGAAATATCAGAGAGATTACAAAAAAGAGGCAACGTTAACGATGACTGTTAATGATCCAGACAAAATAACTGTGATGATGATAATAAAGACTGTGGAAGAGAAGACTGGAGTTGGAAAACTGTTTGGACTGAGAAAAAAAAGTAACTTTGAATATGAACTAACAATGGAAAATCAGACGGACTGCGACAAGCTAAAGGATGGACTACTGGTGGATGGACAATTTTGTACGATCAAAAAATTATGTGAAATTGAAAGAATGGTCTCCTTTTTGCATTTGCCCAACTATATTAAAGACGATGAAATAATTCAGAAGCTGGTGGACTGGGGAGTAAATCCAATTCTTCCGTTAAGAAGAAGATATCATCCGGGCACTACTGTTGCTGATGGAACAAGGTTTTTAAGAGTTCAATTCCCACAGGACATTGCGACTTTGCCATACAATGTGAAGTTTGACACGGAAGAAGGACTGAAATACTTTAGAGTAATTCATGATGACCAACTTAAGACTTGCAGATTATGTGCAAGCACAGATCATGAAAAAAAAGACTGTCCTAAATATACCTGTAGAGATTGTTTGGAACAGGGGCATTTCGCGCGGGGCTTGCCAAAGCTGTGAAAAGACATGGATGAGGTGCATATGTGAATCTGAAGAGGAGGGTCATTCAGAAATGGAGACAGAGGTGCAGGAGCAAATGGAAGAGACACGCAGTTGTACAAGGGAAGACGACATCCAGGAGGTGCATGGAATTTCTGAGGATTTATGTCAACAAGAAAAGGAGGACTGCATGAGGAGAGAGGATAACGGAGAAAAAGAAATGGAAGTGCACACGGCAGAGACTGAGATACAACAAACTGCTGTTAATGATGGACAAATTAAAGAGAAAGACGACATCCAGGAGGAGAATGGAATTTCTGAGGATTTATGTCAACAAGAAAAGGAGGACTACATGAGGAGAGAGGACAACGGAGATAAAGAAATGGAAGTGCATACGGCAGAGACTGAGATACAACAAACCACTGTTAATGATGGACAAATTAAAGAGACGGAAGGTGCAACATTGAGTGAAACTGAAGTTGGGTGGAACAAAGAGGTAAGAGATGAGGAAACTGAGTTTGAAAAAAGAACATTGGATCTAAAGCGATTGGCTGAATGTGATGATGCGATGCAGCGTAGTACATCACTGAAAACAGCATAAGAAATTAGAAACATCCTGTCAGGAAAAAGATTTAGGAGTTATGTGATGCAACATCCATAAGCTCAGATCCTGCTTGTTTCTTCTTTCAAAGAGACTTTGCTCATGGGGCCCTTTCTCTTGCCCTCTCCACTGACTCTGAGGATGCTTTCTGAAATCTGAAGCTCTCTCTGTGATTTCTTCAGAGCAGAAGTCTGACTCTGAAGATAGCTTGGCAACACTGCTCAACAAAGTTTCCCTGTGTATCATCACCTTTACAGGTTCAGAGACTGCTAGGTCTCATGGCGGCCATCGTCTTTCCACTAGGCCTACCTGCACATGAGATCATTCCAGTTCTGGCTCAAAAGCATAAGATCCAATTCTCTGAACCATCCCTCCAGGGTCGTAAGGGTCACATGTGACTTTGGAAGGAGCCATGGTTCCTAAACAAGGCCCAGGCTCTCAGGGCATGCTGCCATCACATACATTTTGCCTAGAAATGAGGGCAGTTTTTCTATCATTAAAATACTTCCTTCCACATGCGTTGGTCCACACAGACAACACATCAGTAGTCACTTTAAATCACGATTCTGCGTTCGTGCCCCCTTTTCAGGCCTTTTCTGGGCGGAAGAGAAATTCAAGTCATTGAAAGCAGTTCCCGAGTGCAAATTTGAGGGTATCCTGTCGAGGCCCGGGGAATGGTGACTCCATCCACAAGTAGTTTCCAGGTGGAAGCGGACTTGCCCCCTCTGGTTCGTTCTCACACCTCCAGTTCCTCTGGGGCTGGATGCCATGGTACAGACATGCCCAGGGCAGTGTCTGTACAATTTTCCTCCAATAGCTCTGCTAGCAAGGTTCTAGCAGGGGTTTGCCAGGACTGAGGCCACCTTCTCTTAGTGGCTCCGTTCTGGCCGGTCCGAGTATGGGTCTTGGACCTGATATCTCTCCTAGATGGCATTCTAAGGGAGATTCCGTTTCAGAGAGACCTTCTGTCTCAAGTGCAAGGGACGATATACCACCCCAAGCTGGAGATCTGGACAAGTTGGGTCTGGCTCCTGAGGGGTACCAGCTCATAGATTCTCATCTCTCAACCGAGGTTTTTGAGACAATTAGGATTTCTAGAGCCCCTTCCACCAGGAATCTGTATGCCCTTAAAGGGAGACTCTTTTTATCATGGTGCGGGCAGCACCACCTGAACCCAGTCTACGTCCCTGTTGGTTCAATTACTTTAAAAATGCCTTTCAACGGGTTTGACCCTGACTACACTAAAGGTTTATGTGGCCGCCATTTCGGCTAGCCACATAACTTTAGATGGAGATTCTGTTGGGAGACATTGTCCGGTGTCTCGGTTCTTGTGAGGTGCTAGATGTCCAAGGCCTATCTGCCGGTTGAAAGTTCATTTCTGGGACCTAGCATTGGTCATGGGAGCATTAGCAGAAGCCCTATTTCAGTCAGTCTTGGAAAAAATGTTGACTTAAAGTGGCTCTCTTACTAGCATTGACTTAGCTCAAGAGAGTAGGAGACTTGCAGGCCCAGTTAGTAGCCTCTTGCTGCTTAGACTTTGTGAACTGGACTATGTTCCAAAAAGTTCCTTCTATGGCTATTCAGCCAGTGGTCTTGCAGGCTCTTACCTCTGTCTCATGAGATGCAAAAGCAAAATTGTCTGCACTGTTATGTCTAGTCTGGGCTTTGAGAATCCATGTCTACCACTGCTTTGGTGGCCGCAATTGAGGAAACACGGTCACCAAGCAGCGTATCTCGCATTGGATCACTGATATGATCTACGTCTCCTACAAGGTGTGCAGAATGACTTTACCTCAAGGGGTTAGAGTCCACTCCACTAGGAGTGTTGCATCTTCCAAAGCTAATGCTAGGGGTCCATTTCATTTTGATGAAACCATTGGCTCACCACTTGCTCATTCAGTCCTGCAGCTCTTGCAGCTGACAGCGCTTCTGGCTTCCTCATGCTTAGGATTTGCATTGCGTTTTGCAAGAAATTTTGGAACCAATAGTAACCTGCCTTGCCAGTTTTCTGTGAAAACCCACTGATGTTATTCTCTTTGGTGTACTGCTGCTGGACATCCTTTTTGGTAAGTGGGAACCCTCTTTCGTAAATTGTCTATGCCAGTGATATTTCCACTGATACGGCTTTGCAGCATGGCTCGTGGAATATCCCAAGCTCTCGCAAAAAAGTGTGCACTTGCTTTTAGGCCTCTTTCAACTGTCTCCCTATATTCAGCTAATGCTCCTCTCATCCGCTCCTCTACACACCGATTGTATTTTTTGCCCTTTCCTTGGCAGACATCCTTTCTATATAATTTATGTGACTTTCTGACTTTAATGACTAACACATTCAGGTAAATTGGGTCAGTAACTAAAAATGCTTTTTATACAAATCTGTATTTAGCAAAATATCAGCATTTTATCTCACAGAGGCCATCAAGACATGGGTTATGAATCATTATTTCTAAATGTCCATTTGTTGAAATGTACATGTCAGGCCATTCACCTGCCTGTTATCACCCTATGTTTCAAGTACATGCAGAAAGGGTCTTGTATCACTTCTAGCCAGAGTTGGGCAAGTTACTTCCAAAATGTAATACATTATATATTTCTAGTTACTGTCACTTGAAAGTAATTAGTTACATTACTATATTACTGTCCTTGAATTGTAATGTGTTACACCACTTTTGCGCTAGTTTTGAGTTACTTTTTTGACTAGTGTTTCTTGAAGTTACTTGTGCTATTCCTCTATGTAGAGAGTTCCCTTTGCGTCGTACATATATTGCACTTGACTATTACATTCTTGTCCTTTACTCTGATGACCTGAAAATAATGGGAGTATGTCCATCTCATAAATGTAGAATCAATCTCTGCAGTCATCTCAACTATAAAATTCCAGCAACAGGAAATATAAAAAACTACCACTAAATCAAAAACAACCACTTAATTAACCTAACCCTAACCCAGGTTAAAATGCATTGTTGTAACATGCGTTACTGAGATTATAATTGGTGTAATATTACCAAAATTGTATTAGTAATGTGTTTAATTACTGCGTTACAGCAAAAATGTATACATTACTGTAATGGCATTACTTTTATAATAACTTTCAGAGTGGAGATGGGAGCGATACTCCCAACACTGCTTCTAGCAGGAACATGGGAGTCAAAATGACTTAAATCATGTACACACACACTCTATTCTATATTTATTTTGATCACTCACTAAAATCCTTCCATAAAAGACAAATACTGAAAAATATTGATTATTGATTAAAAAGCAGGCGGTGGGAATATGATGGAGCATACTAGAAACCAGGGCTGCAAAAACTAATTGATAATGAAAATCATCAACAACAAATGTCATTGATTAGTCGCGTCTGCCAACCGTGCACGGAAAACTTCCGCCAGTCGCGTCAAATTACAGCACTGAATAATGCATTTATATGTACAATATGCATCTAAAAATAGTGGATAAAACAGAGTGAGCTGCTGCTGGAAAGGTACGTGATCCAAGCACCAAAAACATGAGAACTCATGAACTAAAGCTTCAAGCTAATACATTAGCCGCATAATGTTTAACATGGCTTGCCCTGTCAGGCGCTTTGATAAGTGCGTGTGATGTTTAATCAAGGATCATGCTAAATATCGCTGTAATTGAATATAAATGTAATTGATGTAATGGATTTTCGTAGGATAAAGACATGACAGTAATAGGTTATAGTGTCCAGAATGAATGTGTGTGTTCCTGTAAAACATTACATGTTAACACTGAGTTTGTTTTTATTTTTCTTTAATTATCATCTTTTTTAAAGTAGGAATGTAAACATTCCTTTTGCACATTTATTCAATATATATATGTATTCATTGCACACATGTTGCTAACATGTTTGTTTGAAGGACAGCATTGGGCAGGATGTGAAATAGTGTTTAGTCAACAAAAAAGAAAAGAAAAAGAAAATTGGGCTTTTTCTAATCCGAGTAATTGATGAATCGAAGAAGTAATCGGTCAACTAAACGATTATTAAAATAATCGTTAGTTGCAGCCCTACTAGGAACCTCACTCCCCCTCCTTGAAAACATTTTAGCAAGGATTAATAGATACAAATTTTCATTGCTCAACTATATAATCAGGACTATATCAAGGCTCAAAGTATTTGTCTGTAAAACAGTTTGGTTCAAGTTAGTTCATTATCTGCATTCCTAGAAATCTGCCTGTAATTTCAGTCAGTCTTTTTTCCAACATTAATTAGCCAAATAATGTTGATGAACAAGTGTATGTTTTGTGTGTTATCCACACTATATTTTCCAACAGTTGGACAATGGGCAAGCAGTCAAATTGTTTAGTTTCACAGCAGCACGCAGTTTGGCAGCAGGAAGCCAGACAGCCAAGTCTACTTATGATATGTAAAGAAGATAAAAAGGAATGCATCAGACTTTTGGTCTGAAGCTTTCAAACATTTTGTTGTTACTTCACTATGTTTTTTTTTTTGGCTTTTATGTTTAAATTTGATCTCTTTTCTACGATCCATTGGAATATCACATGTCCTTGTTTTTCTGCTGTCCATGATAATACAGGGATTCTGATTTAGACCGCCGAAGCGCTGTCACATGCAGAAAGGGCTTGCTCTCACAACAGATTCATTGTTGATGGTTATCAGATCATAGCTGTGTCATCAGCAAATTTATCTATGGCATTCCTGCTGTGTTTGACTAAAAGGTAATATGTGAACAGCAAGAACAGCCTAGAGCCTCTGTTTGTTCAGAACAGAGCATCCTCTTATTGATGTCCTTTTGTTGAAAATGCTCCAACAGAGCTAGTGCTGAGGAAGTGCATTACAGTGCATCTGGAAAGTATTCACAGCGTTTCACTTTTTCTACATTTTGTTATGTTACAGCCTTATTCCAAAATGGATTAAATTTATTATTATTTATTTCAATTCTACAAACACTACCCCATAATGACAACGTGAAAGAAGTTTGTTTTAAATCTTTGCAAATAATTTTTTTATTAAAATAACCACATATACATAAGTATTCACAGCCTTTGCTCGATACTTTGTTGAAGCACATTTGGCACCAATTACAGCATCTAGTCTTTTTGATTTTGGTGCTACAAGCTTGGCCAACCTATTTTTGGGCAGTTTCTCCCATTCTTCTTTGCAGGACCTCTCAAGCTCCATCAGGTTGGATGGGGAGCGTCGGTGCACAGCCATTTAAAAATCTCTCCAGAGATGTTCAATCGGGTTCAAGTCTGGGCTCTGGCTGGGCCACTCGAGGACATTGGACAGTGGTCCCGTAGCCACTCCTTTGTTATATTGGCTGTGTGCTTAGGGTCGTTGTTCTGTTGGAAGAGGAACCTTCACCCCAGTCTGAGGTGCAGAATGCTCTGGAGCAGGTTTCCATCAAGGATGTCTCATTGCTGCATTCATCTTTCCCTCGATCCTGACTAGTCGCCCAGTTCCTGCCGCTGAAAAACATCCCCACAGCATGATGCTGCCACCACCATGCTTCACTGTAGGGATAGTATTGGCCAGGTGATAAGCAGTGCCTCGTTTCCTCCAGACATGACGCTTGCCATTCAGGCCAAAAAGTTCTTTGTTTCATCAGCCGAGTGAATTTTGTATCTCATAGTCTGAGAGTCCTTCAGGTGCCTTTTGGCAAACTCCAGGCAGCCTTTTACTAAGGAGTGGCTTCCGTCTGGCCACTCTACCATGCAGGCCTGATTGGTGCAGAGCTGCAGAGACAGATGTTCTTCTGGAGGGTTCTCCTTTCTCCACAGAGAAATGCTGACCATCGGGTTCTTGGTCACCTGACTAAGGTCCTTCTCCCCCAATCGCTCAGTTTGGCCGGGCGTCCAGCTCTAGGAAGAGTCCTGGTTGTTCCAAACTTATTTCATTCAAGGATGATGGAGGACACTGTGCTAACTGGGACCTTCAATGCTGCAGAAATGTTTCTGTACCCTTCCCCAGATCTGTGCCTCGATACAATTCCTTTGACTTCATGGCGTGTGCTGCGTCCCAATTCGCATACTATCCATACTAAATAGTATTTGAAAAAAGAATTAGTATGTCCCAAATCGTAGTATGTTGAATAGAGTATTCCAAAGATTCCCGGATGGTCTACTTTATCCGGTCAGAATTCAAAGTGCAGGTTGATATTGCCCACAACCCATTGCGAAATGGACGAGGATTTGATTAGAACTACATACACAGATAAAAAGTGTTAAAAAACTATAAACATGACAGTTATGTGAGTCGGATGGTTAAGTACAGAGGATTAGATAAAGGGGTTTGAGTGAGCAATTATCAGTATTTAACCTGACGAAAAGATATTTATTCAATATTATCCACATTGTATTTCACCTGCAGCAGCATTGATAACTTTTGTAATGATATGTATGGCCATTAACTTTTAAATGCATCATTATATTTCAACTGTAAACACGTGAGGAGTCTCTGCATTAAAGACCCACGAATGGCAGATCAACGTGCGTCTACATTTCTCTCTGATACGGTTGGAAATTAAATTGAATGTGGAGGATTTGAACTGTGACGATGATTGACAGGGCAGTTTAAACAGTGAAGGCATGCATGTAACTAAGCAACAGAGTCTGTTAAAGATGACGAAGTAGTATGTCCCAAAGCTTGCATACTCTTCTGCTACATACTCAAAAGTATGTACTTTTTCTACACAAAAAGAGTACATACTTTTAGGACGTAGTACAAGTAGGCGAATTGGGATGCAGCACTGGTTTGTGCTCTGACATGCACTGTTAACTGTGGGACCTTATATAGACAGGTGTGTGCCTTTCCAAAACATGTCCAATTAACTACATTTACCACAGGTTGACTCCAATCAAGTTGTAGAAACATTTCAAGGATGATCAGTGGAAACAGGAGCACCTGAGATCAATTTTGAGTGTAATGGCAATGTTTTTTTTTTATTTGTATATATTTGCAAAGATTTAAAACAAACTTCTTTCACATTGTAATTATGGGGTATAGTTTGTAGAATTGAGGGGAAAAATAATGAATTTAATCCATTTTGGAATAAGGCTGTAAAATAACAAAAAAAAGTGAAGCGCTGTGAATACTTTCCGGACACAATGAATTTGGCTTTGTCAGCAAACTAGGGCAGGTATAGCAAGATATAATTGATACATGTAAACCAATCAGTGAGTTCTGTCATAGCTATTAGGGCATGCAACTTTGTTAACTCTTTCCCCGCCAAACAGAATTTTCTGCTATATGTGAGAAAACGCTTCCCTGCCAAACATGGAATTTATCGGGTTTCTGTGTTTTCACTGTTAGAAGCTTGGGGGCACTACTACGCATCTTCTGAATGAGTACAGAATCTCCTGATCAAAATACAGGTGAGGAAGACGCAAACAAACAAGCGATCATATGTAATAGGCCTTTATCACAGAGGAATTGAATACCGGAAGTGCGCGTCGAAGCAGTGTGCTGATTCTTCCGGTTATGCATGTTTTCAATGTGCTCTGAACACCTAGCTGAACAAATGACAATTAAAATAAGCATCTGGAGGATGATTTAAAAATCCAGACATTTTCCGAGACAGGAGAAGAGATAAACTGATCATTACTGTGTACAGGATTTTCCAAACTCTGTTGAACTTGTAGTTTTTTAATCCGACATAAGCCGAGGGTCGTCAACATACGTGATTATTTCACCACACGGTGTCAGTGCTCGTCTAAATAGTGTCCGCGATTAAGTGTGTGAGACCTGACGAATAAGATCTGAATGAACATATTGATTTGTATTAATATTTTAGTCATTGTTCTGTCACTTTTCAGTGACAATCATTTCACTGTAGCCTACAGTATATGTAATTCACACATTTATGCCAAAATTCAGTCACGCTGTTAACGTATTACTGTTTAAGATTAATTAAATGCTTAACATTATTTACTTTCTTTAAGGCAGTTACCGCGCATTCATTAATCTATTTATTACATGAAAATGAACCATAGTTTTTATTAAAAATAAAATAAAACATGGTTATTGTAGTTTATCATGGTATTTGTAGTAAAACTAATACAAATGGTAGTCAATCCACGAAAAAAAAAAAAAAAAACTATAATAAAACCATGGTTAACTTTCGTAAGGGTGTTTATCAGTCAAATTAATTAAAAAAATTTAACAACAGGTATGAAATATGATTAGCAAGAGAAACACTGTTAATGAGAAGACAATCACTGGACTGCGGCAGGTTAGAAATGTATTTATTATTCAGAATGCACATTTGGATGGGAACATTTCAGCAGGCTGACGATATGAGACGTAAACATCCGCAGTTTGGAAATGCATAGGCCTACAACACACAAACATACAACTTCATCCCACCATATCAGTCTCACCCATGCTCTCCTCTATTCTTTTAGTGTCAGGAAATGTTCAAATCTGAGGTAAGGATGTCATTAATTAGTATTAGAGCACGGGATCGCTGCAGTTACACCCGCGTTTTGATTGAGTCGCGATGGGACCGGAAGTAGAGGTGCACTGCTTCACTTTCCGGAAATAGGAAGTGTGATAAAGGCCTATCAGATGCATGTAAAATAACGTGATCATCAACATTAAACATCATATAAATCAAAACTGCCTAATGTTACTGAATGAGTTGTCGACCCAGGATGAGCTATAGGACTGTGCGACCATTAGGAGTGTTGATGGACTTGATCTACTCCATCTGTGTTTGATCATCGTTCTGAATATGATCTGGATGTAGTCTTTGACAAAAACTTGATTTTCTCAGCTTTTTGTTCAAAATGTTGCTTATTTCATGAAACTTATCCATATTACAGTGTTGATAAAAAAGGAATGCATGAAGCTAGAATAAAAGTTTTTTTTTTTTTTAAGCAGAGGGTCTATTCTTTCATTTGACATATTGCATGTTCAGATATTCATACAACAAAATATTCTATGGGTAATTACACTTTTGTGAAAATGACCAAAAACCCTGGCGGTGGCTGGCAATTTTTTTTTTTAAATGCTGGCGGGGAAAGAGTTTAGATTATCTCCCAGAAATAATGTGAGAATCTAATAATGTTAGCCTATTCCACATTATTTATTTTATAGTGAGAAGTAACGTCACATTTTGTAACATTTTTCTTTTTTAATCCTTAAATTATTCTTCACTTATTGACAGACTCAGCTGTAGTTGTCTTTTTCAAATGAAGGGTGTTTTACAGTAATTTGGCAGTCTCTATCATAAGTAAGGCCTCTGATCATTCGCAAGATCTCTGTTTACAGTATGCCTGTATTTAATGCCTATATCAGAACTTTTTTCTGAAACACGTCACAAAAATGAACCGAAACTCAGCAAATACTTGTCATACAGACAAAACAGATGTCTTTAGAAAGCTTGAAGTGGCTACTTTTAAGTAAGTCACATCGGAAACAAATATTCTCTGTTTATGTAATCCGTATGAAGCCAACAAAAGAGAGGTACAGTTTCTCACGTCTGCTGATTATCTGTAATGTGACCACACCCATGTGCAGGCTATTTACACGGTAATCATTCACCCGAGCCACACAAGCATGTAAATACCTTCATCACCTTGATAAACAAACTCTGCTTTTCGTCGAGTTTGTAAAAAGATTCGCTATGAGGAATAAGCCTTGAATTTACCTCAGAAGAAGAACGCGATTGATCCAACGGAAGATATTGTTTCTGATGAAGTAAGTTTATTCTAACATATACCACTATAAGTAAGCATGGTGACAGGATGTATGTTACATTATCTATTGATTTTAGGTTAATTTGATTAATAACACGATTTCAAGTTGGTAGGTAACAGTACAGTGACAGTACCCTGAGTCTCTCGCTGAAGTCTGACCTGTTGACCAACTCAATAAAAAACACCTCAGAAAGCAGGTCTATTTTATTGTTTGCAGATTACTGTAATTATCTCAACTACTCACACATTTTGTCACAAATGACTTCAGATTTCTGCACTCAGTGTTGTGTTTTTGATGCAATGTGTCAGAATTATTTTAAGAGTTCAATGCATCCTGTCTATGCTCTACCAAGAATAATGCCGTAACAATCACAAAAAAAAAAGGTCCCTATTGAATTTGTAAAAATTTTGAATTTATTAAAAGGTCACATCTTGCATAATCATGCCTGATTATTTTCATGATCAATCATTGGTTTCACTTTGGTGTTAATTGAGTTCTCAGGGCTGTTACTTGAGTACTTGTGCACATCCCTAATTACAAGAAGATTTTGCTCATTTTAAATCAAAACAAAGTCATATATAATATTATGGGCCATTCACACAGAACACATTTTTCCATTCCACTGCACTATTTTCCATAGTCTTTCTATGTAATCACACACTAGACTAGGGCTGTCAACGAATATTCTAAATTCGAATATATATTCAAATAGTTTTTAAAAAACGAATTTCGAAGGTGAAAATGAATATTCGAATAAATAAATAAAAATGTGGGGGAAAAAACGCCCGCGGTAGTAGAGGCGTGGCTGTCTGCTTTGCGAGTGGGCGCGCTAGCGCGCCTGAAGCCTTGTGTACTTTTGCCTGTCTCTGCTGCGCGAGCCCCCGCTGACTGCGCGCGCTCCTCCCCAAACGGACGAGGTGTTTATATTTGACGCGCTCGCCGTTGTGCTTTTCTTTGAAACGACAGATGGTGACTCGGAGTAATTGTTCTATAAACTATCAGGAAAAGCGTCGAGAAGAAGTGGGCTAATGTACACAGGTGACGATATTCATTTTAGTACACTTCACCGAAAACCACACTACAAAAGAATCATGTAAAACAGATCAAAATAAACCTTGATATTACTTGTGACATGAGAACAAAATGTATGTAGAAATGTAACGTTAACTTATACAACTCAATGTATGATATCTAAACACTTTAGTGAGTTTTCACTTAGTTTCGTGAACTTTTCTTTATTAAACGGGCTTTTTTATGCTTTTGTAGGCTCGTTTTGTAAATATAAGCAACTAATTTGTATGTGCAAACTGGACCAGCCTTACTTTGCATCGCCCGCCACAAGCTCTCTGTCTGCAACACGACAAGAGGCCATAACGGAGAAATTAATTTAAGAGCGATCAGTGTGGTGGATGGGGCAGGCTTCATGGAGTTCTGTCAAGCAATGGAACCGAGGTACTGAATGAATAGATATTGCATGAATGAAGGATAATGCACTGCTTCCACTGGTTTGATTATTTACCGTTTCATGTCAAGGAAAAGTTCCATGTTTACCACAGCACAGCTCGCTCGGAGCGTTCAATAATATGCTGTAAAACTTATATTAATATTTGTTTCAATCACTGAATGAAGCCTGCTATATTTGGGACAAGAGTCGCGACCTTAAATTGCTTGCACAAAACTCTTGATCAGCCTCAAAATGTGTTTGTTCATTTAAACCGTTATGCGCAGAGAGGGTGAGGGCGAGAGAGAGTGAGGTCTGCGGTCTTAGCCATTAGTTGATTTACTTGTTTTTGTGTAGGAAATACGTTGTCAAATATGTTTAAACTTAAATAGACTACCTATATAAGTAGTTATGTCTCTTTGTATTCATTTGTCCTGTTATTGAAGTAATGCGCGTCATTGAAAAAATGCGCAACCAGATGTTCGAATAGTTCGAATATTCGTGCTTTTTTTAGAGGGAATATTCGAACGTCATTTTTGAGCAATTTTGACAGCCCTACACTAGACTGGCATGTTTGAAGGTTGCATGCCGCGCTCAAGTAGTAAGTTGTAAAAGTAATGAAGAAATGATGGAAAATAATGATGAAGGTGGAAAAAAAGAGAGGGGATAGAAAATACGGTAGAAGCAGAAAAGGGAAAAAGAAAAATACACTTACAAAATATATACTTAAGTGCCTTGTCCTTGCTCGTGGGACTCGTGCAGGTACACTCACAGGTCTTCCGCGCCAGCACACAAATTCCAGCAAAATACACAGCTAATAAAGCTCCACAAACCTTTCTTATTAGCAAACTAAAAGCCTAATCAAGGTAAATGGTAAATGGACTGCATTTATATAGCGCTTTTAACAGACCAATGGCCATCCAAATCGCTTTACACATGGCCTCACATTCACCCATTCACAAACCGACGGCGGTGTCTGCCATGCAAGGCGCCATCCAGCTCGTCGGGAGAAGCTGGGGTCTTCAGGATCACTAGAAAATAACAGGTAGGTGAGTTTGATCAGGGTTGGAGCTAAAGTCTGCAGGACACTGGCCCTCCAGGACCGAGTTTGGGGAACCCTGGTCTACGTAAAATGTGTCTTTGACAGTTGTGGCACAGTGCCTTTTACTCACTATTACATGATGGAAACAAAAGGAAGTGTTTTACCATGTAGGCCAACTGGTTCATGTCTTCACATTTGGTGACAGCGGTGGGATGACCATTCGGAAGACTGTCACAGCCCTTGGTCACTTCGACCAGATGCGGCAGACTTGGAGACGACCGATGGAGGAGTGGAGTTGCAGACTGGTGCTGCTGCTGCTAACAGGCCAGGTGTTGGAGGCATATCTGTATGAGCTCCTTGAGAAGTTCTAGATCTCACCTTGAGACATATCAACAGCGATTCTGGGTGACAACAGTACCAGCTGGTTAGTCACCAACGGAGACTTATCATCACCTGCAGAAAATATATTGTCGCTGGGTGAGACTAGAACAGTCCACAAAGGAGGAGAATCAGGAGCTGATTGTTATGGAGTGACAGCTGTGTGTGCTTCCCTATGAGATAAAAACATGGAGATGGGAGCATGAGCCAACGAGTGGACTAACAGCAGCACAACAGTACACAAATGCTCTCTGGGGTGGTCAACGCTCACCCAAGAAAGGAAGTCAATGATATTAATGTGAGGGCTGACTCATCTCAGACACTGGATGTGACTGTGAATGCATAAGAACTGAGCATTGGCATTTGGTGTTGCCAAAATGTTGTTGTCAAATTGTCCTAAACATAGCACACACTGCTCCTTGGGTGGTCACCTTGGCCAACCATGTACACAGATGTTTGCAATCTTGCTTGCGACAAGATACCCAGAGGCATTTCCCCTACGCTCCATCATAACACCTAAGGTAATGCATACCCTAATTCAGTTGTTCTCCTGAGTTGGAATTTCAGATATTCGGTTTTAGCAGTAGCTTGGAATCACAGACATCTGGACCAGCCTATTCCACCCACAAACCAACGCCTGGTTGAGAGGTTCAACTGGATGCTAAAATCCATGTTGAAGAAATCCATGTGTGTCATAGACACAGAACAAGATAGATTCGCATAAAGAGAAGTTTGAAGTTTTCCACCTTCAAGTTATTCTATGGGTGTTAAGTTCAAAGATCCATAGACTTGCTGAGGAAGAGCTGGGAAAGGCAGCCAAACCATTGGAGAGAGCATAGTCAAATACATCCTGGAGATGAGGGACAGTCTAGAAATGTTGGCTGGACCAGTAGATGTTTCTACTCCAGCCCTGATAAACAAAAAAGCTGTTGGGAAAATGTCAAGGGTCATACACCATATCCCAGAAGACCGAACCAGTGACCTAAGAAGTTTTGCATCCCGACAACGGGAAAGACAAACAAGATTAACACTTGAACCTCCTGAAGAAGTGGGGGGAACAGCCAAGGGAGCACTGATGGTACAGAGATGGAAAAGGAAGAGACCATGGTACAGGTAGAGAAACCTACCTCATCTGTGTAGTTGAACCACCTACAAGAATCTGAACAGACCCATAAACACATTTGTTCCGTTAAAGGCCTTGATGGACAGCTGTTGTTCTCCACCATATCCACTTGATTGATTGGAGTTTAGCGCCAACCCTAATCAAACATACCTGAACAAGCTAATCAAGGTCTTCACGATTAGTAGAAGGCTACAGACAGGTGAGTTTTATCAAGGTTGGAGCTAAACTCTGCAGGACAGTGGCCCTCCATGACTCACTTTGCCCATCCCTGATCTCAGGCCCGGAATGGCCATCGGGAGAATTGGGAGAATTCCCGGTAGGCCGTTCTGTCCACTCAATAAATTGGGCCGACAAACTCGCCTGCTTTCTCTTACATTTTTTTGCATGTCTATATGTGTTAAGTTCCTGTGGGACTATTTGAGCATAAGAAACAACATTTATCGGACAGTTCATGTCAGATTTTATTGCTGATTGGAAATATGTCATTTAAATTGTTTTTCTTTTGATTATCTGTTTCAATTAAATTTCTGTGATTTTAGCCTTTTGACTTATTTTAACTTATTTTATTTTAACTCCTCCATGAACTGCCACCTTAACGTGGTGGAGGGGTTTGAGTACCCGAATGACCCTAGGAGCTATGTTGTCCGGGGCTATATGCCCCTGGTAGGGTCTCCCAAGGCAAACAGGTCCTAGGTGACGGGTCAGACTAAGAGCAGTTCAAAAACCCTTATGATGACAAATAAAACGAGGACCATGACGTCGCCCGGTACGGCGCAGCCGGGGCCCCACCCTGGAGCCAGGCCTGGGGTTGGGGCTCGTATGCGAGCGCCTGGTGGCCGGGCCTTCCCCCACGGGGTCCGGCCGGGCTCAGCCCGAAGGAGCGACGTGGGGACACCTTCCCGTGGGCCCACCACTCACGGGAGGGACCATAAGGGGCCGGTGCAAAGCGAATCGGGCGGCAGTCGAAGGAGGAGGCCTAGACGACCCGATCCCTGGACACAGAATCTGGCTCTTGGGACATGGAATGTCACTTCACTGGCGGGGAAAGAGCCTGAGATTGTGCGTGAGGTTGAGAGGTTCCGACTAGAGATAGTCGGAATCACCTCCACGCACGGCTTGGGCTCTGGAACCACACTACTCGAGAGGGGATGGACTCTTCACCACTCTGGAGTTGCCCATGGTGAGAGGCGGTGGGCTGGTGTGGGTTTGCTTATAGCCCCCCAGCTCTGCCGCCATGTGTTGGAGTTTACCCCGGTGAACGAGAGGGTCGTTTCCCTGCGGCTTCGGCTCGGGGATAGGTCTCTCACTGTTGTGTGTGCCTACGGGCCGAACAGCAGTGCAGATTACCCGACCTTCTTGGTGTCCCTGGGAGGGGTGCTGGAGAGTGCTCCGACTGGGGACTCCGTCGTTCTACTGGGGGACTTCAACGCCCACGTGGGCAATGACAGTGAAACCTGGAGGGGCGTGATTGGGAGGAACGGCCCCCCTGATCTGAACCCGAGTGGTGTTCAGTTATTGGACTTCTGTGCTAGTTACAGTTTGTCCATAACGAACACCATGTTCAAGCATAAGGGTGTCCATCAGTGCACATGGCACCAGGACACCCTAGGTCGTAGGTCAATGATCGACTTTGTGGTCGTCTCATCTGACCTGCGGCCGTATGTCTTGGACACTCGGGTGAAGAGAGGGGCGGAGCTGTCAACTGATCACCACCTGGTGGTGAGTTGGATCCGATGGCGGGGGAGGAAGCTGGATAGACTCGGTAGACCCAAACGTACTGTGAGGGTCTGCTGGGAACGTTTGGCCGAGTCTCCTGTCAGAGAGATCTTCAACTCCTGCCTCCGGCAGAGCTTCGACCAGATCCCGAGGGAGGCTGGAGATATTGAGTCCGAGTGGACCATGTTCTCCACCTCCATTGTCAAAGCGGCTGCTCGGAGCTGTGGACGCAAGGTCTCCGGTGCCTGTCGAGGCGGCAATCCCCGAACCCGGTGGTGGACACCGGAAGTAAGGGATGCCGTCAAGCTGAAGAAGGAGTCCTATCGGGCCTGGCTGGCTTGTGGGACTCCTGAGGCAGCTGACAGGTACCGGCAGGCTAAACGGACTGCAGCCCAGGTGGTTGTGGAGGCAAAAACTCAGGCCTGGGAGGAGTTCGGTGAGGCCATGGAAAAGGACTATCGGCTGGCCTCGAAGAGATTCTGGCAAACCGTCCGGCGCCTCAGGAGGGGGAAGCAGTGCCCTACCAACGCTGTTTACAGTGGCGATGGGCGGCTGTTGACCTCAACTGGGGATGTTGTCGGACGGTGGAAGGAATACATCGAGGATCTCCTCAATCCCGCCGTCACGTCTTCCATTGGGGAAGCAGAGGCTGGGGGCTCAGAGGAGGACTCGTCCATCACCCAAGCTGAAGTCACCGAGGTGGTCAAGAAACTCCTCGGTGGCAAGGCACCGGGGGTGGATGAGATCCGCCCTGAGTACCTCAAGTCTCTGGATGTTGTGGGGCTGTCTTGGCTGACACGCCTCTGCAGCATCGCGTGGCGGTCGGGGACAGTGCCTCTGGGATGGCAGACCGGGGTGGTGGTCCCTCTTTTTAAGAAGGGGGACCGGAGGGTGTGTTCCAACTACAGGGGGATCACACTTCTCAGCCTCCCCGGGGAAGTCTATGCCAGGGTACTGGAGAGGAGAATTCGGCCGATAGTGGAACCTCGGATTCAGGAGGAACAGTGTGGTTTTCGTCCTGGTCGTGGAACACTGGACCAGCTCTATACCCTCTACAGGGTGCTGGAGGGTTCATGGGAGTTTGCCCAACCAGTCCACATTTGTTTTGTGGATTTGGAGAAGGCATTCGACTGTGTCCCTCGCGGCGTCCTGTGGAGGGTGCTGAGGGAATATGGGGTCCGGGGTCCTTTGCTGAGGGCTGTCTGGTCCCTGTATGACCGAAGCAGGAGTTTGGTCCGCATTGCCGGCAGTAAGTCAGACTTGTTCCCGGTGCATGTTGGACTCCGGCAGGGCTGCCCTTTGTCGCCGGTTCTGTTCATAATTTTTATGGACAGAATTTCTAGGCGCAGCCAAGGGCCGGAGGGTGTCAGGTTTGGGGACCACACGGTTTCGTCTCTGCTCTTTGCGGATGACGTTGTCGTGTTGGCCCCTTCTAACCAGGACCTTCAGCATGCACTGGGACGGTTTGCAGCCGAGTGTGAAGCGGCTGGGATGGGGATCAGCACCTCCAAATCCGAGGCCATGGTCCTCAGTCGGAAAAGGGTGGCTTGCCCACTTCAGGTTGGTGGAGAGTTCCTGCCCCAAGTGGAGGAGTTCAAGTATCTAGGGGTCTTGTTCACGAGTGAGGGGAGGATGGAACGGGAGATTGACAGACGGATCGGTGCAGCTTCTGCAGTAATGCGGTCGATGTACCGGTCTGTCGTGGTGAAGAAAGAGCTAAGCCGTAAGGCGAAGCTCTCAATTTACCGGTCAATCTACGTTCCTACTCTCACCTATGGTCATGAGCTTTGGGTCATGACCGAAAGGACAAGATCCCGGATACAGGCGGCCGAAATGAGCTTTCTCCGCAGGGTGGCTGGGCGCTCCCTTAGAGATAGGGTGAGAAGCTCAGTCACTCGGGAGGAACTCGGAGTAGAGCCGTTGCTCCTCCACATCGAGAGGGGACAGCTGAGGTGGCTCGGGCATCTGTTCCGGATGCCTCCTGAACGCCTTCCCGGGAAGGTGTTTCGGGCATGTCCAACCGGGAGGAGGCCCCGGGGAAGACCGAGGACACGCTGGAGGGACTATGTCTCCCGGCTGGCCTTGGAACGCCTCGGTGTCCCCCCGGAAGAGCTAGAGGAAGTGTCTAGGGAGAGGGAAGTCTGGGCATCTCTGCTTAGACTGCTGCCCCCTGCGACCCGGCCCCGGATAAGCGGAAGAAGATGGATGGATGGATGGACTTATTTTAAATGTGATTGTGGTTCAATACAGATAATTCTGATGCTGAGGGAACTCAGAGAAGTGAGAAAAAGAAAGCGACAGGGACAGAGACATTGATCTTCAGGGAGACAACAGCAGCCAGGCAGAAGGAGCCACAGGCAATTCGTGTAGATGAGGAGACTGATAAGTTTGATTATTTTGCTTATCCTCAGTCAAAGGATATTTACATGTTTTTCAGTTATCATCCTCAACAGCCACCGAAACATCACATAGCAAAAGTTTATCACAGAAAAGATCCAACCAACCGCAAGTGGTTGACATAAAATAAAAAAAAATAAAAAAGTCTCGGTTACGTATATAACCTTAATTCCCTGAATAGGGAACGAGACGCTGCCTCACCGCTGTGGGAAAGCCTCTGCGTGATTGCGTCATGAAGCACGTATTTAATCAGTCCAATGGAGTGACAGAACGTCATAGGCGGGTGACGTCATCCACTAGGAAATTATAAAGCACACCTGCACCAAACACAGTCAGGCTGAAGCAAGACGATCACGGGCATGCAGGGAGTATGGCCGAGTGACACAGCGTCTCATTCCCCATTTAGGGGACCAAGGTTACATATGTAACTGAGATGTTCCCTTTAAAGGGAACTCGCGCTGCGTCACCGCTGTGGGAGCGTTATCCCTACGTCCCCATAGGCGCCAGATGTCCGTCTGTGTGTCATTGTCTATGGAACGAGCACCCGTGCCCCCAGAGTAGAGTTGAGGTCAAGTTCGTAGAACCTCACAAATGTATGTGGCAGGACCACTCTGCTGCCTCACAAACTTCTTGCAGGGATGCCCCTGATAGTAGCGCTTTTGAAGCAGCCATACTCCTTGTAGAGTGGGCCCGTACAGCCAAAGGTGAAGTCTGACCGGCCGCCTCATAAGCCAGTGAGATGGCCTCGACCACCCACTTGCTCATTCTCTGCTTGGATGCTGGGGGGCTCGGAACATATGAACACCCGTTCAGTCTTTCTCCACAGGGAAGCTCTGTGGACATAAGCATCTACATTTACATTTTACATTTAGTCATTTAGCAGACGCTTTTATCCAAAGCGACTTACAAATGAGAGCAATAGAAGCAACTACAACAGTCAGAGGCTACAGTATGCAAGTGCTGTAACAAGTCTCAGTTAATCTAACACAGAACACATAGGATTTTTTTTTTTTTTTAATAAATTAGACAGACAGAAAAATTAATAGAATGTTAAGTGCTATTCTTGATTGGTCAGGTGCTGCTGGAAGAGATGCGTCTTAAGATGTTTTTTGAAAATGGCTACAGACTCGGCTGCTCGAATTGAGATAGGCAGGTCATTCCACCAGGTGGGGGCAGTCCATCTAGAGCCCGATCCGGGCAAAGCAGATTAAGGGCGTTTTCACACCTGAAAGTCCGCACCAAGGTCTGAACCGAAGTTCATGTTTTGATACTTTTTATACATTCGGTAAGTTTTGGTTTGGTTTCACATTGCAATTATGCGAGGGGACTAAAGAACTTTACATGACACACTTGCGTCCTGGCATCATCATCTATGTGGGCGGCATCTGGACACTGATTGGTTTGTAAACGGACGTGCGTCTGACGTCAGCGTCTTTGACAAGAATGAATGAACGGACGCATATCGTTGCCACTACTGAACACTGCGCATTGCTGGACTAATTTTTATTTGTTACGTTTAAAAGTGGACATTTCAAGCTTTATATTTACATACTTTACATGTTTGTGAGACAACTAGCCTGCTGAGTTTCGGTTTATTTGAGACCCGCTCCAGTTCATGTGCAAAGCATGTGATCGCTCCCGCGATTATTGTCTGCTATAGACTATTTGCTTCTTATTTATTAAATCCAGGCTATTATCTGATTAAAAGTTAATTACAATTAAGATACAATTTATACAAAACGAAATTCCCATTAATTTAATGCTTTCTAAGCAAAATCATACAAAATTTCATTCAAAATTATTTCTGACTTTCTGTCTTCTGACACATTGCGCATATTTTCACTTTTCATAATCAATGAGGCCTAGATTGAATTTAAAAATAACATTATAATATTAAAAATAAACAGGAACTTCCTGTAAATGCTCTGAAAGTCCGAACCATACAGAAAATGCTTTCACACTAGAAACGAACCGAACCTTTGTTCAGTTTGATCCGGACCGAGACTACCTCTTTTTGTCGGACCAAATTTCATCTGTTTGGTCCGGCCCGTGGTACGGGGGAGGTTTCACATCTGTAATTTTGATTCGAACCAAACTGAAAAGTCTGAAAATCCGGACCAAACAAGGTAGGTGTGAAAACGCCCTAAGTCTTTCCTGGTCTGACACCTGGAAGGGAGGGGGACAAAAGGCCTGCAGTATGACTGGTCTTACAGTATTAGTATGGACCTTAGGAATATAGCCCGGCCTAGAGTGTAGTAAGGCCTTAACCATACCAGGGGCAAATTCCAAGTACGAGGGTGCCACTGACAATGCTTGTAATGCCTCATATTCTCTTTAGAGACCAAATAGGAAGCAGAAGGACTGTTTTTAACGTGAGAAACTTCTCAGGAACTTCTTTGATCTGGCACCCTAGTGCGAACCGCAGGTCTTAACCTCAAAGTGCCATGAAGGAAACAAGTAATTAGAGGGTGTCGCCCCAAAGATACACCAACCAAAGGAGTGTGGTAAGCAGCTAAGGCCGCAGGAAGTCCAGCACTGCACCCACTGGGCAGTTAACTGGGTCCCACTGGCAATCTCCGCACCATGAAGTGAAGAGTTTCCACTTCAAGGCATACATTTTCCTCGTGGAGGGAGCTCTAGAGTGTAGAATGGTCTCCACAAACTCAGTTGAGAGACCTGAACTTATGAGCTGGGCCCCCTCAGAGGCCAAGCCCACAATTTCCACAACTCCGGGCAAGGGTGCAAGATTGCCCCTCTTGCCTGAGAGAGTAGGTCCCTCCTGATCGGAATCTCCATCGGAGAGCCGTCGAGGAGAGACACTATGTCCGAGAACCATACTCGGCCCGGCCAGAACGGGGCAACTAGCAACAGACTGGCCCTGTCCCGATTAGGGTTGGGTATCGTTTGGGTTTTTTTCGATTCCGGTGCCAAACCGATACTTTTAAAACGGTTCCGGTGCCTAAACGGTGCCTGAACCGATACTTAAAAAAAAAAAAGGCCACAAAACGAGGTGGACGACATTAAATGGCTTTTTATTTATTTATTTTTTATTTAAATTGAACCATTTATTAAAAGTTTAATGTATACTTAAATGTATGAATATAAATAAATACAAAACACAATTTACTTATTTACAAATTATAATTTACTTATTTACAAATTCACAGTAAAACCTAAGCCACCTAACCCAACTACAACAAGCCTAATATAACTCTAAATAAAAGTTACAGTAATAACAGCAGTCGTCTGTGTTCTTGCTCTGCTACAAACCAGCTTCGAGCTTCAGCTTTATTTTGAAATATGATCATATTCTCTGGCTAAATATTTTAGAACGCATCGCCTTAATGTTTCCATGGCGACGAGTCATGTTTCTCACATGACACACAGCAGCCGCAATAGCGCTGACAGCTCAGCTGTATCGGGTTTATTTAGCTTTTTCTTTTTATTCAAAATATTCACAAACTTCTTAACTGTGTCACGAACTATCTGATGTTCAAATGTGTGAGTGAATGTGTGTTAGTTGATCTATAAAGCGCAATGGGCGGCGCCATGTTAGTTTATGCCTCAGAATCGGATCTATCGGATTTACAACACTTGAGTTAATTCTCGTCTCACGAAATACATGAAAGTAAGTGACCAGTGAACTGGAAGAAGAATAGAGTAAACAATATAGTTACTATATAATGTGCATGTATGTATCTGATGTGAATAAAACATGTAACGTTAGTCAAATTATAACCGCCTGAAAGGATTGTCATTGCCGCTTTCATAGACATCAGTGGGTGTTTTGTTGCTAGTAGCCTACTTATGAGCATTTAAATGTCTGAAACCTGGAATAAACATGATGTGGTTGAAAACACTGAATAGTTGTCATGAGTTGTGATGTGACGAGCGCTGAGCGTCTGTCTCTGGCTCAGCCAAAGCGCGAAAGCACGTTTGAATTTTGGCACCGAAATGAGGAACCGAAATCAGCGTTCTGATTCGGTCCGGTACATACCGGTTATATAATTACCGGTGCCATATTGGAACCGGATTTCGGTACCCAACCCTAGTCCCGATGCACTCTCTCTAGAACTCCCGGAAGCAGAGCAATCAGGGGACATGCGTACAGGAGCAGCCTCTGCCACTCCTGTACCATGGCGTCCAGTCCCAAGGGAGCTGGAGGCGTTAGGGAGAACCACAGACAAGTGAGAAGTCTTTGATGACACGAACAGGTCTACTTCCACTCTGCCGAAGTTCTCCCAAAGGAACTCCACTCCCTTGGTGTGGAGTCACCATTCCCTGGGCCTCAGCCCCTGCCTCGACAAGATGTCTGCTTCCAAATTGAAGTACCCTGTGATGTATCTGCCCTGATGGAACGCAGTTTCCCTTGGGCCCACAGGAGGACCTGGCAAGCCAGCTTGTATAACGGGCGCAATCTCAAACCCCCTGATGGTTTATGTAGGAGACCACAAATGTGTTGTCTAGCACATGATGGCCCCTGAGGTCTGGCAGGAAGTGCCTCAGATTCTGAAACACAGCCATCATCTCCAAGCAATTTATGTGCCAGGAACGATGTTGGTCCTGCCATTGGACCTGGGCCAAGCAACCACTCAGCCTTAACACATTTATCAGAGACTTTGAGGGAGTGAAAGTAGCAGCTGATGAGTTTGAGGATTGGGCCAATCAAAATCTGCAAGAGGGTGACAGCATTGAGATAGTTCAGACTGCAACTCTAAAGAAATGGGTTTGAAAAAAGAAAATCAATGTACACAATGTTATTCTGCACACTGTGGCAGGAAGCATACATAGAAGGTTTTCAGCAAATGCAGAACTTTTCTCAGATTTTGCTTGTCTTGACCCTAAAACCTTTGGTAAAATTAAGGCAAATGGGATCCCTAGCTCAGCTCTCCAAGAAATCAGCAAGTGTCTGCTTAAATTTGATGATAGAGCCATTGTTGGCACATTACATGCTGAGCTGCCTGGCTGGAGAAGTCCCCTCTGGAGGGCTACTTTGTAAGGACAAGTAGTGAGATGCTGGTAGGAGGTGAGGAGGATACAGGTGGACCATTGTATATGGAAGCAGAGGTAGAGCTGGAGAACAGGACCTGTTCCTGCTGCAAAAACTGTGCCTTTTTTGTGCATCTCATCCTCTCACAGTACAACCTTCTCATTGATGCCTACCATGTAATTGGTTTGGCATTTAAGTTTCTGTTGACAATTTCAATCACTCAGATTACTTGTGAGAGAAGCTTCTCAACACTGAAATTTGTTAAGAACAGGCTAAGAAGCTCAATGTCTCAGGAGGCATCCATGCTACTGGGCACAGAAAAGAAAATCCTCTTGTCTGTAGACAATGAGACAGTTCTTTCTTTCTTTCTTTCTTTCAAGATGCATATTCATTTTCCACTTAGTTATTGATGACTGCTTAGCAATTTTCAATTTGGAATGCAAATTTTCCCCCCATAATGCTACTATTGTATGTTTTGTAGCAGTGCAAAAATTATACTTCTTACTGCAATACTTAATTTTTGTTTGAATGCAAACCATGGGGTTGGTCTCAGGAATCAGAGACAGATTCAAGTGCGAGTGAAGAATTAGGAATGTTTATTAGAAGATGAACCTCAGGAAACCTCAGCTGTGTCGTTAAAGTGTTTGATAGATATGACCACCAACACTAAGTCAAAGATCTTGAAAGACAAAGAAGAGGCACCATTCACACCAGAAGGGGAACACATATCATCACAGGACAAACAAGTGTTCCAAACTACAGAAAATACCTCAGGATCAGCGGAAACAAGGCTGCTCTATGTAGCTTTGTCAGCACCTTCATCGCCAGTACTGGGCCAACTAGAATTTCTTCAGGGAACACCATCATCTTGGCAGGTGGCTTTTTAAATGGTCAGGAGGTTAAGAAGGTTAGCAAATCAGGCATTGACTGCTTGAAAGATCTTTACAGTGACCAGGAGGAGGCTGACACGAGGCTGGTGTTACATGCAATACACCTTGCACAGTCACATTCTCGTCTAATTGTCAAATGTGATGATACAGATGTACTAGTTTTGCTTCTGTACTATTCAAGCAAAGGAATGTTTGGATCCTCAGCACTGTTTTTGCACTCTGGACATGGCCTTAAGGAAAGATTCGTCCCTATCTGTTCGATCGCTCAGAAGCTTGGAGCAGTGCTTTGTGAGTGTTTACCTGCATGCCACGCCCTCACGGGTTGTGACACCACAAGCAGTTTGTACAGAATTGGGAAGGCCACTGCCCTCACAAGACTGAAGACCCATCTTTGTGAGTTACAGGAAATGACCAAATTTGGACTCTCTAGCCTGGAAGAGGCTTTGCCTGTGGCAAGAAGGTATGCGCTCCTCCTGTATGGCCAAAAGAAAAAGGTGGATGGGCATCCTTGCACTAACCTGGATGAGCTGAGGTACACACTAGCATCTACCACAGATTTGTCAGCTGCAAATCTACCCCCAACAGAAGATGCCTTCCAGCAACAAGCTGAGAGCCTTGTACCAAACGGCAGTGTGGCGTCACAGCCACCTGGCCAAAACTCTTCTCTGGAACCCAGTTGGTAGAGGATGGAGGCTCAGAGAAGATGGGTGCATTGAACCTGTGATGTTCCAGAAGGCACCAGCACCTAAAGAAGTTAGAGACATCACCTACCTCTAATGTAAAGACGGAAACGGCAACGATGCCACCAAATGCCAGTGTCTTTCAGTGGGCTTGACCTGCACAGAGTTTTGCTCTTGCCCTTTCCCAGACTGTCCAAATATGACCCACTTTGTCACTGATGACAATGTGGATGAGTGACAGTGGTGTGTTGCAGTTGCAACATCATGGTGGGCTGACCTCAGAATGGCTACCAAAAGCAGTTCATGTTCCAAATGGTTGCTGATAGAAAAATATAGATAGCCTTTTATTTGATTTAAGACAGTAATTTAATTTGTATTGTGTGAAGTTAAGTTATAGTTTTATTAAAAGGCCGTACATGGCATTTCTGACTCCCTTTAGGACCGTATTTTTTTATAGTGATAACCTTTGGATTGTGTTATTTATGTTTGACGCATTTTAGGTTATGTTGCTAAAAGTTTATGTTCTTTTTTGTGCTGCAAAATCCTAACTAAACTAAAGTAAACTTAACTAAACTGAATGAGGCACCTGTCATGTTCCAACACCTGATGGACTGAATCCTGCATGAGTACCGTGAGTGGTGTATTGCGGTTCGGTATGAATATTGTTACACGCCTATGAAGTGATATATAGCACACACTGCTGCATTTGCACATGCAATTGAAGAGTGCATGCCGCGAACACAGTATAATATCTGACAGGATAGGAAAGTTTAACAAGTTACGAAAAATAACTTTAGAATAATGACACTGACACATAACTTGACAAAGTCACATCTGAGCACAGATACTGAATTAAACAATGCATTTTTCTCAGGCACTCTTTACTTAAATTCCGTCTGACAGAAGTGTCAAGAGCTTTTACACGTCTTTCAAAATAAAATTCTTGCATCAGAAAAACATAGAATTACGTTTGTTGTTTCTTTTACGTCCTGCAATCCACTCATAACGGTCTTACGACCCACCAGTTGAGAAACACTGATACACTCCCTAAGCAGATATCTTCCAACAGAAGGTGAAGTTACCCAAGCTTCTATGGTAAATAACAAGGCAAGTCCCGGCCTTTACAACCTTCCTCCCCCTCCCTTGGAACTGAGAAAAGTCTTTAGGGCAGGGGTCGACAAGTAAATTTGGCATTGGGCCAAAAACTATAATTTACCACTAAATGGCGGGCAAGAACATAGTCAAGGGATAATTTAAGAAATTAATTGATGAAAAATGCAACTAGAATTGCCTGTTGACATACTGTTAGTGTCTTTTGTAACTGGTAGTGAGCTGTTACTCTGTTAAAAAAATTGGACAAATGAATAAAGCAGTAGTGACACATAACCTAAGTATCTTCATTCACCAACTTGCCACACACACCACCTTGCTAAAACACATATGTGGGAGATGCGGAATGTATAAAAATAACTCAAAAAATAAAAGAGTACTTGAATAAGCCCATTAATGGCATGTTTGAGTCATGCTCTTAACGAACTATGTTTTATTTCCTCTTTCCATATTGTGAATAATAAATGTATTTTAATTAGCTTGTTACACAATGGAGCCTAACTTATTGTAATAATTACTTGAAGTAGCCTGCTTTTAAACTCAGAATTATAACAAATAAAAGTATGACAAATAAAAGGTATTGGACATATAACAGTGATCTGATGCCAGTAGTTTGCGAGTCACCAATAGTAGTTCTCTCTTGAGTCACAAGGTCGGTTAATGGTTTCAACAGTTCTCGAGTCACCAGTACACTGAATTGAGAAAAATGTCCGTGAAGAACCAATGACCTGCTGATGTGAGCATCTGCGTCGTGTGAGTTGATTAAAACTACACTGTAAAAAATTTCAAGGAATTTACAGTATTAAAGGGTATTATTTTACAATAAATTACTGTAGTACTGTAGAAATTTTAAGTGAAATTAATGCATGCTCAGCCTCCCCGGGAAAGTCTATGCCAGGGTACTGGAGAGGAGAATTCGGCCGATAGTGGAACCTCGGATTCAGGAGGAACAGTGTGGTTTTCGTCCCGGTCGTGGAACACTGGACCAGCTCTATACCCTTTCCAGGGTGCTGGGGGGTTCATGGGAGTTTGCCCAAAGGCGAGAATGCATTCGACTGTGTTCCTCGTGGCATCCTGTGGAGGGTGCTCTGGGAATATGGGGTCGGCGGCCCCCTGCTTAGGGCTATTCGGTCCCTGTACGACCAGAGCAGGAGCTTGGTCCGCATTGCCGGCAGGAAGTCAGACTTGTTCCCGGGGGAAGTTGGACTCCGGCAGGGCTGCCCTTTGTCACCGGTTCTGTTCATAATTTTTATGGACAAAATTTCTAGGCGCAGCCAGGGGCCGGAGAGTGTCCGGTTTGAGGACCACGCGATTTCGCCACTGCTTTTGCGGATGATGTTGTTGTGTTGCCCTCCTCGAGCCAGGACCTTCAGTGTGCACTGGGACGGTTTGCGGCCGAGTGTGAAGCGGATGGGATGAGGATCAGCACCTCCAAGTCCGAGGCCATGGTTCTCAGTCGGAAAAGGGTGGCTTGCCCGCTTCAGGTGGGTGGAGAGTTCATGGAGGAGTTCAGGTATCTTGGGGTCTTGTTCACGAGTGAGGGGAGGATGGAACGGGAGATTGACAGACGGATCGGTGCAGCTTCTGCAGTAATGCAGTCGATGTACCAGTCTGTCGTGGTGAAGAAGGAGCTGAGCTGTAAGGCAAAGCTCTCGATTTACCGGTCAATCTACTTTCCTACTCTCACCTATGGTCATGAGCTGTGGGATACAGGCGGCCGAAATGAGCTCCCTTAGAGATAGGGTGAGAAGCTCAGTCACTCGGGAGGAGCTCAGAGTAGAACCATTGCTCCTCCACATCGAGAGGAGCCAGCTGAGGTGGCTCGGGCATCTATTTCGGATGCCTCCTGGACGCCTTCCCAGGGAGGTGTTCCAGGCACGTCCCACCGAGAGGAGGCCCCGGGGAAGACCTAGGACACGCTGGAGGGACTATGTCTCCCGGCTGGCCTGGGAACGCCTCGGGGTTCCCCCGGAAGAGCTGGAGGAAGTGGCTAGGGAGAGGGAAGTCTGGGCGTCTCTGCTTAGATTGTTGCCCCCGCGACCCGGCCCCGGATAAGCGGAAGATGATGGATGGATGGATGGATTCATGCATGCTGGGTAATTTTCTTACGAATTACTGTTAATCAACAGGAAAATTATGCTGATATCAGTAATTTACTGCTCTTTTTTTACTGAGAATTCACATAATAAAGTTGTCTTTAACCATGCCACTGAAAGAAATGATATCATTTAGTAGTGTAATTGTTTCAGTGTTGCATTTGCTTGGGATCTTGGACCTTGTATATTCATATTCAAATTTCTGAGCTAGCCAAGTTAGAAGTGTGACAAATGAAAATATTTGTTAAAACGTTGACAAGCTAGAATATGGCTGATTATAAGTTAGTCAAACAATACAATTATTATCGTTATTTCAGCATAAACAATTACCAATATCGTATTTCAAATTCATAATTGTTTGTAGATGGTCATTTCACAATAGTAAAGCAGCTGCTGAGACTTTTCTTGCAACACAAAATTATTTTTTCTTCCATCACCTAATGATGCACAGACATCAATACTCAACATACAAAACACAACAATGGTGACACTCCAAAAAAATAAAATAATAATAATAATGATAACGATAAATTCTGAACATTACAAATCAAACAAACTGCTTTAAGTGAACCAAGAATCAAGAAACTCCACAGCATGATCTATTCATGCCGCACTGCATGCTGGGTACATTCATAGTACATATGCATTATAGAAATACAGTCTGATATTCCAAGAGTGCAGTTAGAGAATTACTGTGAAAGTCATGCAATTATTAACCTGGAGTATACTGTCATTTCACACTAAATTTTAACCAGTTTGCAGAAAAGTATCGGACTTCCCATCATACATGATGGTTTCAACTGATGTTGCTGAAAATAACCCTTTTTTGCCACTGATAGTAAAATGCAAAACACATTTTTGCATATTTTTGTGTAGTATACAGATAAAGCTCCTAACAGGACCTGCTTAAAATGATTTTTTTTTTTTTTTGAGAATTCTATCACAAATTATTACCATTTTATTACAAATCGGGTTACAGATGATATTTATTGAGTTGACAATGTAATGGCTGTAATAAACAACATTAGATACTTACTCTACAGATACAATAACTGCATTGAGCTCTGTAACCATGTGCCTGGCTAGGAGATCGTATGGGCCCATACCTAAGGCGATAAAGAAAAAAATCATTTTGACTTTCATTTCATTGAGCCTCTATGAATCAGTACCCAGGGATTACTGTATTGATTCTGGCTGAAAACTTAGGCTAGGACATATTCCTTTATCCATCACTTTATTTTAATCCGTGAGACCAATAGCATTTTAAAGGTCCCGTTCTTCGTGATCCCATTTTTCAAACTTTAGTTAGTGTGTAATGTTGCTGTTAGAGCATATATAATACCTGTAAAATTATAAAGCTCAAAGTTCAATGCCAAGCGAGATATTTTATTTAACAGAAGTTCCCTTTCAAAGCCTACAGCGAACGGCAGGTTGGGACTACATCTCTGTACATCCTGCTTTAATTACGTCAGTAGAGCAGTTTGTCGACTAACCTCCGCCCACAAGAGTACACGAAAAAGGGGGCGTGGTCTTGTTGCTCCCGTGTGGATAAGAGGAAGTGTTGCGTTCGTTGCGTTTGTATATAGTTTGTTTGTCGCCATGTCGTCGAGACGCTGTTATTTTCATCCCGGAGTCAAGTCACCTTTGTTTGGCTTTCCCAGGGACGCTGTACTTAGAGATCATTGAGCGCATGCATCCCTGTTATGGTGAGAGGCGTGACCTTTCCGGTAACGTGCGCTCTGCGTGCGCTAAGCTGCTGTCGAATCACAACACGGGAACCGCTGGCACAATCAGAACTCGTTACGTGTTTCTGAAGGAGGGACTTCATAGAACAGGGAAATCTTTCAAGCCGTTTTGAGGACAGTGAAAACAGCAGTATACAGATAAGTAAATTGTGTGAAAAATACTGTGTTTTTTTACACGCGAAACATGAACACGTTATATTGCACACTGTAAACACAATCAAAGCTTCAAAAAAACACGAAAAACGGGACCTTTAAAATATGTTTTAGAACAGCTTATCTAAAGGTTGTGTCATAAGCAGTTTTCAATCTATGAAATACCCCTGATATTGCAATATTGACACACTTTTTAAGTTATACAAATATTCAATAATTAGTTTGTGTTTTTACACATTATAAAAGCAAGACTTCACATTGGTTATCTTAGCAGCATGAAAAACAAAAGTCATCCAAAATGGGAATAAATTGTATACAGAAGAGAGAAAAGAACTTTCTTATCAATGACTTCAGTTCAGCACACTCACAAAAACTTCCGTTCTAATCACTGAAGCTGTCTACACTGCAAAATGAACCACTTACATCATACAGCACTTTGTTGATTATTATTTTAATAGAATTCGTGAGTGCAGAATTCAGTCAGTTAGCGTGCTCTGAAACACACTCTGACATTTTTAGCATACCTTCTTTGATGCAACGAGCAGATCTAAATTTAAATGCTGCAACCCTTTTCATTTATCATCGCATTTCACTTCATTCTCACATCTTGACTTCAGGGGGCATTTTTGTTCATTTTGTTTGAATTTTTGCCCCAAGCCCTTGTTAATTTCTGAACCTGATCTGCACTGATCTCATATAATCCAATTGACAGAAATCTGTTGCAGCAACAGGAGAACTTTAATCCCTGAGTACTTAAATGACATTCCAGTGGTCAGTTTGAATAGAAATACATTTACCTTACTATTAAGATATGAAAGCTAGAACATTCCATTATACAGGAGTGTGTGGTTAATGGTACTTACGGGAGCTGCCAAGACACCATCCTCCTCCATGCAGGTAAATGATGGCTCTTCTTAGCTCTCCTGTTTCTTCCTGCTGGGTAGGCTGATACACAATCACCTCTACCCCATCGAAAATCTCATCTGACACTTGCACCCTCTCATCTGATACAGGTACTACTCGCTCTGCAAAGGTGATGAACATCATAACTCTCCAAAAGTCCAAAAGTCCCACCTGCTCACTAAGTTCTGCCTGTAAACGGGGAAAAAATAAAAATGCATTAAAATGGCAGTGTTTGGGTTATTTTGTGCGAGAGCTTCCACAAAAGAGCTTGTAACATGATGCATGGCTGTATTTTCTCACAGAGGTTAGGAGCAAGTCAGACACATGGTTGATCAGCTGAGATCACCTCACTAATAGCCAGAACACCCTAAATATTTGCTTCAGTGCACAACAGCCCTTTGTTAAGCCACTTAATGTTAAATAATGTTACTCCAGCATGTTCACAGAAGTTTGAGTCAAATCTCTTGTTACTAGTCCAAGTCAAAAGTCATCATGAAATCAAAATTGACAATTTTTTTTAATGGAATCTTGTAGTATTTATTATTAATGGTTTATCCATGCACATCATGTATTTTTATTATATATTTATAATTAATGTGCCCTCATTGTCTTTAACCCTCTCGAGTCGGCGGTCGCGCTGGCGCTTTTTTTCTTATCAGTGCCAAAGAGACTCAAATAACGTTTTTTATCATTCAGGCAAGTGTTATACATCATTATAATCTGTAAAGTTTCCTTTTTTTTTTTAGTACAGTCAAAATGAAAACAAATTGTTGTGCTTTTTGCAGAATAAAGAAATCAAACATGATGCGCGATCAGCCGCCTCTCTGTCAAAGACGTTAATTCAGATAGTCTTCAGAAAATGACCTCTAGCTTAGTGAATACTTGTCTCACAAACATGAGACATATGTCTAAAGAAACGCTGAAATGTCAGGTTTTAAACACTGTAAACCAAATCAAAAACAAATATTCTGTGCTTATGTAATCCGTTTGAAAGCAGAGCGATGTTAGTCGTTCCTGAGTGGCTCATTATACACTAATGCGACCACGCCCACGAAGCGCGCGCTCTATTGAGATCCAAATACTGAGGCTCTGGAGGCGACGCCCACACACAACTCAAACAAACACATCAAGTACTGCATTCCTACTTCAACTACATCGTTTTGAGACGCGTTTAATAATCCTGGAATAATTCTCCATGACAAGCTGTTCATTTCTGAAAGCAACGATCCCCTGCTGTGTGTAAGTAGGCAAAGTTTACTCTGTAAGCATCTGTGAATATTAAATGCAAAAACCTGCGCGAGGACGCACTGAAGCTTTCTTTGTTTAAATTAGCTCAAAATTACTGTCAGATGTGAGTAATTACCTTGACAAACTATACATCGTTTAAAAGATCTAAGACTCAAGCTTCCATTTTTGACCTCTGTTTTATTCTTATATAGTGACCGTAATTTGTTAATATGTGTCAGGAGTTATGAATATGAAAACCTTTGATTGTAATATGAGCGTCAGCTGATCTCATTCATAAAAAACTCCTCTATTCTCGTCATGAAGACTCACAACAAAACAACATCCCTCAGGGCTTTTAGTTCAAAAGTGTGCAGATGAGGAGAAATATTGATAGATTCTCGTATGTCTGTGTCAAATTTCTATACAGAGAAGTGTTATTTATTAAATTGCAGATATAATCATTATGAGCGCCCGATACTCTGATGTAGCAGAGTAGCCCGATACTCGCACATGTAGTCGATATATAGCACGCATGAAGAAGATACCATGTGACATTGACATAAACAGCTTCCAGAAATTGCTATAACATGCAGGCAGACACGTCTGAAGATAATAAACACACAATCGCGACAATATATGGCTTATCTGTGTTATTTAAACCATGTTGGGTGTTTTCATAATAGATTATATTTATAATGCAATGCTATTTGAGCTTTTATAATTATGCAGAATATTGTAAAATTATATATTTTCTGTCTGATTTTTTGATCCAAAGCCAAATGAGATCACATAAGGTTATTTAAAACATTTGACTTGTGATATAAAGAAAGTTTGGAGTAAAAACATGGTTTTAATCTCATTAGCTAATTGTTGTGTTTTAATAAATTGGTGTAATAAATCATAAATTGTTGTGGCAGAGAATATAGATTGTTTTAAGTTATCTGGTCTACCTTTATGAAGCAACTCTGCACTGTGCCCAAGCAGACTTTCTCCTTGGGGACAATAAAGTTAACTAACTTACTAAGCAAAAACTCACTTCATTTTGATTTCCCCCCCAGAAATTTTTACTTATCTAGTAGGGCTGTGCAATTAATCGAATTTCGATTTCGATTTCGATTTTGCCTCCCAACGATCACCAAAATAGTACAATCGAGAAAAAACGATTATTTTGCCTTGCGTTCTGAATGAAACGCGCATGCGCTCATCCGCCCCTCCCGAAGCCACAATCTCTCTCAGATCGGGAGTCTCGTGTGCATATCATCCGCTGGAATTTAAAAACTCTGCGCGAGTAAAGATGGCAGAAGGAGGGCAGTTACAGCAGCGTTTGGTGAGCAAAATAGGCAAAACCAACTCCGTTGTCTGGGAACAGTTTGGCTTCGAGGAATCAGACGACGAGCAAAAACATGTTACGTGCAAGATTTGCTACAAGTAGTGTCTGCAACGCAAGAGAACACCACGAATTTGTTTAACCACTTGAAAATTAAACAGAGTGACCTATGACAATCTAATAAAGAAACAAAAACTGACGAGAGCAGGGGTGCCGTGTAAACGTCCTTTTTCCCCCTCATATTTTTCAAATAATTCTCTCTTTGTAAACTTTGTGCAATGCATGCGAGTGCTGCCATATGTTAGAATATGACCAGTCGTTTTCACCGTCGTCACCCGGGTTTAGTGCCAGAAGACGCGAATGAGAAGCCGCGCGCTGTGAGAAAATGTATCTATCTGATAATGTATCATCCGAGAGCGCGCACACGTCTCTCAGCGCGCAAATATTGAGTTCTCTTTCAAGTCTTGCTCTTGAACGGACAAACTCACACAAAACGTATGTCAACATGTCCATCTTGATGAGTATCCTAGCAGACATAGTCTGTATATGCCTTAAGTGAACTTTATACAGTCGAGAAAGACGACGCATATCCGATCCGGATTGAATAGCTTTTGTAAGTTTAATAGGATTAATCTTTTATTTATGCTCTCAAATATGCAATGTTATTTTACATTTGAGACATTTCTGTACCTGAAAACTAATGTTAGACGTACCTGAAAAGCATATCTAGCCGAACCATATTGTTTATCTTATTTATTTGTGATTATCATTTTTACGTGAATACTTTTATACTTTGATTTGAATATATGTTATATTATTTATTTTAATAGTTCAAAAAGTACAACAAATGTTACAATTTCAATTGAATTGTTGAAAGGTGTATTTTTAATAAATACAACACATTCCCAAAGTCATGTGAAATAATCGTGTTACATAATCGTGATTTCAATATTGACCAAAATAATCGTGATTATGATTTTTTCCATAATCGAGCAGCCCTATTATCTAGTAAATTAATCTTGATTTAAGAATTTTAAATATTTGGACTGAAAACAAGAAAAAATACCAAATAAGAAGAAATGTTTTGCAGTGCAGTCAAATCTTTTGATCATTTAAAATATAATAGGCCTTTGTTGACTACATTCCAAATAAAATAAACGACAAAAAAAATGTTGCTCTCTCACATAGGCCTACCAGATGCGTATTCATTAAGCAGATGATTATGTTATTTTGTTATCTCAGGTGTTCTCATCATTATTCAAGAGCTATCACGCCTCCTCGCATATTGGCTTTGCGAAGAGAAACTGTCTTACAAATTGTAAATTAATATATCGTTTTGTCACAAGCCCGGGCTCGAACTCGGGTCTCTGGTGTGGTGAGTGAGAGATCTACCACTTACGCCCGTTTCACACGTACTCTGTTTGCAGTGCGTATTTTTTTCCGTACCCATGTTAACGGATTACAGCTTTCACACTGCATGCGGATGCTGTCCGTCAGTCCGTTCCAGTCTGCAGCAGTCCGGCGACCGTACCAAATCTATTTTTTGCTGTGCTGCACTGCTGAATTAAAGTGACAGCACATTGTTCACATTAAAATAAACATGTACTGACGCGAAAATCTAGTAATTTTACCACAGATGCATATCATTTAAAATATACTATGTTTCAAAGTCAACACATGGCTTTTTTTTCAGGTAAAGCAAGGAAGCGACACCTTACCTGGCATTTAGGTAAACAATTTGAAATAATGGATAGCACTCGTACGTTCTTGGAGGTGGAAATACAAAGGTCTTTATGACCTGCTATTAAAAGGGTTTAAAAACGAAAGAAAAGACGAGAGTCGGCTGTTTTTGTATAGCCTATTGAAAGTTTCTAATTTTAAATGTTTATAGGCTATAACGTTTAAATGTTTTGCCACTTGTGTGAGTTAAATCTAAAGTAGGCTACTAGGCTATATAAATATAAAGTAATGAATTGAATACAGGGCTCCAGAGTGCGACTAAATGGTCGCATTTTGCGACTAAAATTTGAGAGTGTGCGACTGAATTTTACATCCAGTCGCACATGTGCGACCAGTAAATTTGCCTGCTGTCGGTACTGGATAAATTAAGAAAATACACTTACTAATTATAATTGATAGACGTTATGTCTGGCAAATTCTATCTTTGCCAGCCGTTTCTATATGAGATAATATTAAATAATTTGTCCGTGATGCATTTTTGCCATTCGCAATCCAGAAGAGAGAGAGAGAGAAAGCGAGCGAGCTCTCACGTGGAGCTGCAGCGAACACAACACCACAGTCAGCTTAATGAGTGAGGATGGCCAAGAGAACTACACAGAAGTTTAGTCTACTTAAACTTTAGGGATGTGCTGTGATATTAATCTAATTTTATTTTCGATTTTGGCTTCCAAGAATTATAAAAAGATGATATGAGGTAAAACTATTCCTATAGCCGTGTTCGTCGAGCTCATCCTTCCCTTCACAGCTGCGCTGTCATTTCTCCCTAAACCTAAACTAAACGTCAGATTCAGTGATTGTTGTAAACTGCAGTCTCTACTGTTGCTAAACTGCGGGATGTGTGTGATAATAAAGAGCTATTAAATGCACAATAATCCGCGCAAGAGACGCTGTTTCCAACTTCAAGGCGGCTTATGTGTGTGTGCTGCGAAATGGACCGACTTGCAGTTAATATTTTAGGCTTCGTGTGCGCGTCTAAACCATCAAATAACAACAAATAGCCGGTGTCAAATTGACCGGATTGGAGAGTAGTTATTTTAACAGTTTATATCTTAAATGGGCGTAAATAGTTTGGAGAAATAGGAGAATATGATATTATTAGTTCTACATTCGATCGGTCTTAAAGGGGCAGCGTCTAATAAACCTGCTGACGATTGAGCCATTAATTCGAATCGAACAAAAGGCAAATAGAAAATATTCACATCTCTTGAATTAATAACTTTAGCTTTTATAAGCATTAATCTATCAATTTATACAGTGAAAACTATGCAGTGTTATTTTACATTTCATTACTTTATTAGATTTCTTTGTAGGTTTGTTCTTTACTGTAATATTAATGTTAGTAGACCTTCCGAATGCCTGCACACTGGTCCATTTACAAATAGATGTTTTATATTTTTGTTCAAACTTTGCGGTTTCTTTTGCTATATATATTTTACTTTTCAGATTATAAAGCCATGTTAATTATGTTCTTAATTATGTTTTTTTTTTTTATATATTAAAAAAAAAAAAGTATAATAAAAAGAATCGGTAAGAATACTGTTAAAGTACCGGATCAATAAGCAGTATCGGTAAGAGTAGTAAAACCATTAAAACCTTAACGATACCGATCCCTATTAGTAATACAGTGGAAATTAGTAGATTTGGTTAGCATGTTGATTTATGGTGTGCGCCCCTAAAATTTCTGGTTGTGCCCCTAAAATTTTCAGTTGGGGGCCACTGTGCTCCAAGTGAAAAAAGTTAGTCTGGAGCCCTGGAATAAAACGTTGTTTAAATGTACTACGTTAAAACGTGACATCTATGAAAGTGTAAAGAATTGAGAATTGCAATGACAAGCCATGTTCAGTAACAACTTTTGGATTTGAAATAAAAAAAAAAAAGAATAAATGCTGTGTTTGTGCTATACAACCGAATGTGATCAGTTGATCACAAAACCAGAGAACACCAATAACTAAGAACACCTTACTTGAGACCGATTGGAAGGACTCAGCGGGGAGACAGCAGGACACGCTTAGCCACGCTTAGCCAAAAACTGAGTGAGGAACAAGTGAAAAAACACAGCTAAATACTCAAGGGGAAACAAGGCACAGGTGACCTGGATAACGTTAACAAGGACACACGAGGAAGAACTAAGGCAGAGGGGAACACAGGGGACCACTAGAGGCCCGGAGACAAACAACAAGAGGCAGGATGCTGACATTGTTTTATGTGAATGAGTAGGCTCAATGATTCTCACATCAGTTTAAAGAAAAAACTCTATGCAAATACACTCATGAGTCAAAAGTCTTGTGGACACATATCTATTGTGTGTTTTGAGGCCTTAATTTTAAAACAATTTAGAAGCAACTGAAAAAAACACAAATGTCAGAGCATGTCAAAACTTCTAAAGGGCCCCAAAAGAGCTCAGACTCCAGAGAGTTAAACAAAATAACTTCCCTTTTCTTGTGCAGCGACCCTTCTCTGATTATGTGTTTACTGGCCTGAGTAAAATCTAAGCATTTATTAGCCAATGGCTAATGATAGATATTATTAGGTCGCCAAGAGTGAAGATTTACTCGCAAATGAGAATGAGAGGAGGAGCGCTGAAGTAAAACCCTGCCCTCTATTCAATATTCCATGTCACTTGGAAATACGTCACAGCACTGTGATGAAAACTCACTTCCTACCTCCGGTTCATACCATGACCTTCACTGGAACTACAAAGATCTCACATGCTCAATCTCTAGAACTACAATACCCATAATGCATTAAATTGCTCCTGTCAAGTTCAGTACTTAGTTGGAAAGTCGAAATCATGACGTCAGGTGAAATCAAATAACTTTGGTCAGAGCAAGATTGCGATGTACCTAAAAATACAGCAAGTTTTTTTTAACTCTACTTCTGCAAAATTATGAATTATTAGGTTGTATTGCTTTTTTATGTTTAATTCAGTTTATGAAGGTGTTGTAAACTGATTCTATAATACAATTCTAATTCATAACTGTTCAAGACTATCGTACTTTGGTAAATGAAACTTAGCTAGTTTTATTGCATGTGAAAAAACAATGCTGGATTTGTTAATTTTGTCCAACATGTTTTCTCACGTTATAACACACCTGCAACTTAGAAACACTGGGCTCAAAAAACTCCTGAATTTCCACATATATATGTCTTCAACTTTAAAATATATTTATCCGACATGACTTAATGTGCTCAAACATGTCAGCATCATGTTAAAACATTCATATTTGTCCCCCTGTGGTGAAAATCTAGTTTTTAATGTTGTTCATATCAGTGTTAATTTTGACAGCAAATGTTGATTTAATTTTTTTCATAGTCTTTTGACTAAAATGTAATTTAATTTTAGTCATATTTTAGTCACCTGAATTGTTTTTAGTTTTAGTCGACTTAAATCCAATGAGTTTAGTTCAATTGTAATGCATTAATTGAGCATTTAAGCCTTACATAACCGACTGTTACCTGAATACATGTCAAAACTGACATTGACATAATTGTGATTTTGACCATTCAAGCGCAAAAATACACGAAAGATCTCAATTCACTTTTTTGTTTGTTTTTTAAAAACATCTATATAGTTGTTATAATGTTGTATTTCTGTTTTAGTTAGTATATCAGGTTAAGCTAAAGCTTTAAATACGTTTGTTTATTTTTTTTATTTCAGTTAACATTTATTTAATTTCAAGTAATGAATATGTTTTAAGGGTTTTAGTGAACTATTATAACCCTGATACTTTATTGAATAACATGTGTCAAATACTGTTCCTAGTCTTTCCTCCTGACTATGAATTAAATGGGAATGAATTTATAATACAGTTTATTGTGTAACCAAAAACGTTTATAATACGCATGAATTATAAAACAAGCTTAAAATACACATTGACTCTTATTTTGAAATGTATTACTATTGCAGTTGCAGCTGCTCATTCAAGTTCAGATGAGAGAGATAAAATATGCATTGTTACAACCGTCTTAAACATACTAATTTATATTAATATATGTAAACATTGTAAAGTAAACATTGTAAAGTAAACAACAGTTCATAAACAATTACCATTATAAATGTGCGGGTGCGTTATGGGATCAGATTCCCGCCTAATATATTGTGGTCACGCATCAAAAAATAATACGCATGAATAAACATTTTAAAACACATGTGAAAATATAACGCACAAAACTGAAAAATCAATGCAAAGTTAACCAGAATCACAAACAACGTGGTCACGGAAATAAAAATAATAAACGTGAATCAAACATTTAAACTAGTTTAAAATTATACTGCTCAAAACTGAATCATGAATCTCTTTTCTCCTTTGTTCTCGTTTCCACATTCTGCGCTTGCGTTTCAAAATGTTGCCGTTTGAGTTTCATGTAAATCAGGGCGGGTCTTAGCATCGCCATTGGTCCACTAGTTCTAGATTGACAGCTCATCCTCTAGCCAATCAATCGAAGAGGGAAGTTGATGTCACTCCAATGCGACTCATGCCGCAGTTCAGCCAGCCGCTGTTGAGCTACGAGTATAACGCGTTCTATATCACTATATCTGCAAGGTAATTCATTATTGTATTGTTATGAATATAATCTTAGGAATCTACTCTTTTGTATGATAGACATTTTAGGAGGGTTTCTCACAATTAAAGCAGTCAAATGAACGTGATCACGACTGGGCGCTCACGGACGCGGGAATCTGATCCCGTAGTGCGTTTCCCGTACAACGGCGTAACTCACTGCTTAACTACCATAGTACGATGCATCGTTGAAGAAATCAACTAGCTACTGACCACTGTGTCCCGCAAATCGTACTGTCGCAAATCTGTTGTCCAACCACGTTGGTTAAAGATGTCACGCAGGTGGTGAAGTAATAGCTTCTTTTAATGAATCCCTTTAAGTTTGAATTAAAGGTCCCATGGCATGAAATTTTCATTTTATGAGGTTTTTCAACATTAATAGGAGTTCCCCTAGCCTGAATATTGTCCCCAAGTGGATAGAAATGTTGATCGGTGTAAACCGAGTTCTGGCTGTCTTTCTCTGCCTTTGAGAAAATGACAGGCCAGACGAGCCAATCCTGAAGTCTCCTGGTTTGACGTCCAAGCAGGAACGGTTTCCTCCCTTTCCTCCGCCCAGAGAATCTGGCACGCCCATGCAAACGCTTGAGAGATCATTGCTTGTGAACGAGTGAAGGCTGGCAGTTTCTCAGTGTTTGGATGTACAAATGAAAACAGAAGTCTTTTTTCAGTTTCTTCTGATCTGTGATCAGTGATTTCTGATGTGTAGCTAATTATTTATAATTCGTGCACACGCAGCGGCTTCTCTCTCTCCCGGTGTTTTCGTTCTTGTGAGTCAGTGTTTTTGTACGTCCTCGTCGCGTCTATCTGTTCTACCATGTGCATACAGTCGTTTCTGCTCAACATCAGCAGAGTAACATCTTTAGAGATAAACCTCACACACGCCGAAGCTCGGGCTGAACTGACCGGTCGGCCTTCAACATCCCCAACCCCCAGTACTGCATCTGGCCCACAGCGGAGGCACCAAACGCGGCGCGAGATTAAGCAGACGGGGGGTAAGCGTGAGGGTATCCGGCTAGGCTAGCCAGCTTTCCCCACAATAAACTGGATTACATTCGATTACTGCTGTTGTGTCTTTATTTGCGCTGTGTACTCAATGCGCGTCACAGACGCTTTTCATATGATAGGAACATATCTAAAAATAATGTTATTATCAACACTTACTCTTAACTCTTTCATCTCGACAGCTGTAATGGTACTTTGCATGTGTTACAAAGTTGGTAATAATGATGAAGACGGACTCGGTGTGACTGGGACTCGTGTTTATTCAGAACTCTCAGATACAAACACAATAAACTCAGTAGTTACTATAAATAACTCTGTTAGCAATCGCTGAGCTCTGTCTCTGGTACATTAGTGATGTCCGGTTCGCGAACAATCTTTCTTTTGAACCGGTTCTTTTTAGTGAACCGAATCAGTTCACCAAATCGGACTGAATCGTTCTAAACGGTTCGCGTCTCGAGTCAGCGCTGATCCATAATTTACTAAAGTTACTAACTTTCTGACATGAGTGACAGCCCCTCCGACTAAAAATAGACTAACCTGAAGTATATGCTGTAACTACAACAGTTCACTGAACTGAGACTGACAGAACTGATGTGAAGTGAACTCAGGTCCATCCGTCTCTCTGGCAGCAGCTCGTGCCTCGTAGACCTCGTTAAACCACGCCCCCTCTGCTCATTTCAAATGCAAAGATGTCAGCCAATCACAACTGTGGGCGTTTTTACTGAAGTCTCACCACAGACACGCCTCTTGAAACAGGGCATTCAGCCACAGGGCAAACAGCAGTATAGAAAAAATGCCTTTTATTTCTAAATTATGACATTTTATGATGTAAAAATCATACTAACAATATAAGTACACCACAGGAAACATTATAAAATAATTAAAAAATGCCATGCCATGGGACCTTTAATGCTAGATTTTATTTCCAGATTCAATCATTGGCTCGTCCTTACATACTAGAGCACGTCTTTAAAAACAGTGCTTTAAATCTCTTGACAAGCTAAAAGACGTAAATGACATTTGTATGTATTCTAAATTAAAGATATAGATTGTACTGAATGTCAGCTTGCTTATATTGCTCAAGATAAGGATTTATTAAGTCCACATCGTTCTAACCACAGGTCGAGAGCTGTCGATCCAACCACACAACTTTGCGATGCTGTTTGTGAATGTTCGTTGGAACCAATATGCTGATAAGGACGAAACTTGCGACCATAGTTGGCTAACGCTGCTTTCGGGAAACGCACCCCAGAAGTGCTGTCGCGTGAGTCTGTAGAAGTGCAACAGCGCCATGTTTTCCAGCGGTTAGATCAGCACGTCACAATTCAAATGTGCGCATTCTGACTGTTCTGACTGGATCTCTTCCCTAATCGTCCCTCCCTAACATTTTCTTTTCATTTAAAAAAATGATGTTGTTGGAGAGAGCAGAGAGAGACTAGCGCTCTGTAGAGAAGTTTGTCTGTTTAGGGCTACTGTAGAAACATGACGGAGCAAAATGGAGACTTCACAGTAAAGGGACCCGCGGTGTGTGTAGATAGAAACGGCTCATTCTTAGGTAATAAAAACATAACGGTTCATTATGTAAGGTCTTTATACACCACTGAAAATGTGTATTATATTGCATTTCTGTCAATAGATCCACATAAATACTACAAACTACACTTTTAAATTAAATCTTTTAAAAGTAAATCTTGTTAACAAGACGTTGCAACTGATGTCCATATTTTTATAAGTAAAAAATTAACTAATAAAAGTTAATAAGATGTACTATGTAGATTTCAAAACAACTGTAACTTGTAAAAGTCAAACTGATAGTAAGTTTCCATTCACTTTTTCCACTGTTTTGTTATTGACAAAGTGAATATGCGTTAAATAAAAGATTGCTCAATCTGCTGTCTCCAGCCTGTTTCCATCCAATGGGCCTTTTACCGATAAAATGTTGTGCATAATGACCTCATCCCTAAAAAAATGCATTGTTGCATAAGCTATGTTGTGTCGCTAAAAAAAATCTGGCCTTGAGTTGTTTCCGTACATAATTTCGTGTATATAGCAAATTATATTATATCTTTCGCATCCCAGATATTTGTAAAATGCAGAGATGAGAAGATTGAAATTCTCTTCTTACTACTTCAAATACTGCTTACTATTTTCAGAATAATTAAATTTATCGGGGTTCAAGCAGTTTAAGGCCTTTAAGCACATATGCATAAAAAGATATTATGTTTTATTTAGCAAGCATGTAACCACTTCGAAAACCATAGTATCTTATAAAAGATCATATAAGAGATTCAAAGGGTACAGCCAACAGAACTGGGAGCAAGGAGGATTGGGAGGTCAATTGCACATTAAGAATTTAAGTAACAAAAATTAATAGGAAAAATAAAAGAATGTTGTATGTTACATTAAAATAAGTGAACGTAAATATGATGAATACGGTGGCTAATGGTTCTCAGCAAAGTATTGGAAACAATAGTTTGTGAGCAAATGTAAGTTTTTAATAATTTTCAGCATGCACATTGAGAGGGACACTCAACACGAACAGCATTAACACCGATGACAGACGATTGCTTAGCACAGATTGAGGAAAATAAATTAGGAGCAGTATTGTTAGATTTTATTTTACAATTACTTTTCATACTGTACATTGGTTTAAAAGTGATCTGTTTAATAGGGGACATTATGTATTTTATATTAGAAGTTTTTCAGATGTGAAAGAGTTGCAATGTGGTGTTCCTCAAGGAAGTTGTTCAGGACCATTACTATTGTCTATTTTACCAATAAACTTTCTCTTGTTTTAAAGTGAGCACGGACAGTCATGTATGCCGATTAAACAAAATTATATTTAACTGCAACATCAATTAAGCAGTCGTCTACTGCTTAGATGAGGAATTACAATTGGTCAAAGTAGGTACAGAATAATAAGTTGGTTGTAAACTTGACAAAAACCAAAAGCATTTTGGTGATCCATAAATCGGAGTAATATCTGAAATGTCACTCACCAAAGCCAGATATACTATTATAATAACTATTTCACATTAATAATTAAAGGTAATTGAAGATTGTCTCTCTGCTTTGTTTTATAAGAAATCATTTGTCGAGAGTTCCTAATGTCCTGTAATGTCAACCTTTACATCGTAGTACTAGTCATAATTTCAACACCAGGCATGCATCAAAGGGATGTTTTTTACTTCTTGAAAACTACGAAAACTACTGTAAAACATCGTACTGTAACATATAGAGGAATGGAAATATGGAATGATTTACCATTGCATATTACATATTTGAAGTATTTGAAGTAAATTAAAAATAAAAAAAGTGGTAAAAAATCTTTAAAGGAACATTTAGGGTGCTTTCACACTAGCAGTTTTGGTGCGCACCCGGGTTCGATTGACGTCAGTGTTCGGTACGTTTGGATGATGTGAACACGGTCTTCCGAACTCAGGTGCGCACCCGCGAACCGTACCAGAGTCCGCTTAAAAAGGGTGGTCTGGGGTACGGTTCATGTGAACTCCGGTACGGTTCGCTGCTGATGTGAATGCAATCGTACTAAAGCGCGGAAGTGAACCGCTATTAATGACGTATGATTTGATAAAAATGTGTGTTTGTGTGTGTTTCACTCATTTTCCTGACGACCGTGACTGACATACTGCAAGCAGAGAGCTGTAAATCTCATTTCTGCTCGTCTTCAGCATTCTTTAGAGCATTGCAGTACATTTGCGGCATATCAACGCAAGTGCCATTACGTACTGAAGCTTTAGAAACAAAACCAATGGTTAAGAAACAAAAATATAAAAGTGAGGTGAGCCACGCTATGCATTTTGCCGCCTTCACGCTCGCTGTCGTTACTAAGCAACAGGGTAAACAGCTGCTGCTTTAATGACGCAAACGCACCCCGGTTCGGAACCAAATAATATAATATGAACACAGTCCAGCGGGGGCACGGGGGAGGGGGGAGCAATCGAACTCGGGTTCGGTCATGGCAATCGAACCAAGTGTGAAAGCACCCTTAATGGCACGATAGTAAATTGTTGATTTTGATATTTGAAATTAATTTGGGGTTTGTATGTTTCATTTACTTTTTATTGTTATGGATTCATGTATTTTTACTTGTTGGGACCTCAGGAAGAGTAGCCACTGTCTAGGTATTGGCTAATGGGGATCCAAATAAATAAATAAATAAACTTAGATCATAGATGAAAAAAGGCCATTTACTAAGGAATCATTTTTTTAAATAAAAATGTTTAAAATATTGGCAGTTATAGCACCACGTCTTGCCCAATCTCCACCACTTTGTTAGGTGTCCTCAGAGTGTGTCCATACATATGTGTGTCAAATTTGTAAAAAAATATCTCAATTAATTTTTAGGTTATAGACCAGGGGTGTCCAAAGTCGGCCCCCGAGGGCCACTGTCCTGCAGAGTCTAGATCCAAGTTGCCTCAACACCCCTGTCTGAAAGTTTCTAGTATTCCTAATAAGACCTTGATTAGCTGGTACAGGTGTGTTGATTTGGGGTTGGAGCTAAACTCTGCAGGACAGTGGCCCTCCAGGAGCAGGATCGGACACACCGTTATAGACACAGTATATTTATGAGAGTACAGAAATGATTAATGGGCAACATTGATTGGATTTTACTTCCTATCATAGTTTTGACATTTGGACATTATTGTTTAGCTATTGACCTGTGTTGTCAAATTTCTTGTGGTTGTTTTGTCTCATGTGAGATGGTGGTCCAGTGGGTTAAACCATGGAACTGATACGCAGGAACTGATACGCTGATACGCAGAAGGTTGCTGGTTCAATCCCAGCGGTCACCACCAGTGTGTCCTTGAGCAAGGCACTTTACTCCATGTTGCTCCAGGGGGATTGTCCCTGTAATTAGTGCACTGTAAGTTGCTTTGGATAAAAGCGTCTGCCAAATGCGTAAATGTAAATGTCTCGATCAGATCGAAGTTTTGTAAGCACTAATTACACTTTTACACAAACCATAAGGCAAAACTTTATGGACTCTGCAAGGATTCAGGAGTCTAAGGAGGCGACTTTAGTGAAAAATACTGGCTTGAAACTTCTTAGGCTCCTTCAAGGCATTGTGCCGATGATGCAAATTGTGTTTTTTGAGATACACCTATGTTCTCATAGACTATCATGGCACTCTGGACAAAGACACTGCATGCCACTTATTATCAGACTAATGGTTGGGTGTGGTTATAGACATTTTCATGACATTTTTTCAGCTTACAGCGCCACCAAGTGGACAATCGTCGCAATTTTTGTCATGTGACCGACATTTCAGAGTTTAGCGAAAATATCTTGTTCTGTTCACAAGTTATAGTCATTTTAGTAAAAGTGGCCCCCGACACGAACATTTTGATTCCCCTTAGCGACCATGAATTGAAAAATCAATTTTTTTTTCATAATTATTGATAGTCTCTCTCCAAAGAACATTTCTACTGTGGTTTGGTTCCGATTAGGGGAAAAACGTGGGACTAGTTCGCAAAAGTAGGTTTTTCAAAAAAAAACAAATTTCTCGAAATTGGCGCCTGAAGGGCGAGCCAATCCGAGGCATGCATTTTGTCCGTCTTGAGCCAAGGATTCCAACGACATAAGACACTTGAGCCCAAGCCATGGGTGACACTAGGCCAGGCATGGGCAATTCCAGTCCTCGAGGGCCACTGTCCTGCAGAGTTTAGCTCCAACCCTAATCAAACACACCTGAACCAGCTAATCAGTGTCTCGTGGATTACTAGAAGGCCACAGGCAGGTGAGTTTTATCAGGGTTGGAGCTAAACTCTGCAGGACAGTGGCCCTCGAGGACTGGAATTGCCCACCCCTGCACTAGGCCCTTTTTAGGGGGGCTTCAGCCCCCCCTAAACTACTGCCCAGCCCCCCTAAAAAATGTGTGATTAAACTTTATAACATATGAAACTTGCGGGAGGCTTCGCCTTCGTACCGTCTTTTAATCAGCGTGTTCTTCAATCCACAGCAGCGGCGAATAGAGCGCACGTCAGAAGCAGAGGTGTGTGTGTTGATCTGAGCCTCATTGGTCTGTCATCGCTTGTCAATGTCAAAATATTTGAGAAAACCAATCAAATCAGAGTAGGCGGGCTTTATGTTCACAGAAGCTGCTGAGGCTGAGCGTGAATTTTAGCAGCGCGACTCGACGTCAAGTGCGAGATATGAAGCTAAACTAAACATTTCATATTTGACAGCTGCTTCTGTAAGTCAGAAATTTTAAACAAATGACAAAAATATTCAGGCAAATTAATAAACTTTTGTCTAATTTTGCCCTTTTGAATTGAAATAGGCCTATGTAATGTCATTTATAATATAATTAACAAACAAGAAATATTAACAAAGCTGTTTTCTTCAGATTATAGGCATAAGATTAATAGTAATGAATGTTTGCATATTGTAAATTAATATAATTCCATTTGTAGCCTGTATTGGGCATACGATTAGTAATGAATGTGTGCATATTGTGAATTAATTTAATACATTTAAATTAACATGTCTACAAAAATTATTCATAAAAAATATAAATATCAGTTAAACATATGTTTTACTGTCTTCGCTGACTAAAATGGAAAAAACTTAATCAGTCATATCTGCCCACTGACATGGTTTTCAAGCTATTGTTCAGAACATCTTAAAATGCACATATGTAGATTTTTTTAAGGTCTATGTTATAAACATGTAATCATACATTGTATGATTAAGGGATGTACAATATGGTCATGCAGAATAAGGCATTAATATTTGCTTTATAAGTAATAATAAACAGCCAATATCCTAATATACATACTAATAAGCTACTAGTTAATAGTGAGAATTGGACCCTAAACTAAAGTGTTACCATACCCTCACTGGGGGCTGAGCCCCCCTAAAATGAATATCCTAGAAACGCCCCTGGCCCAAGCCTTACATAGCCATTTCGTACTTTTGCTCGCTGTAGCGACCGTCAGGCCGGTCGGGGCGTGTCTCGGTGATGCTGGTAGTCGTTGTGGTAATCCGGACCGAATCAGAATGCAGATTCCGGTGCCACTTAAATTAAAACGTGCTTTCGTGCTTTGGCTGGCAGAGACAGACGCGCTCGTCACATATCACAACTATTCAGTGTTTTCACCACATCATTTTTATTTTAGGTTTCAGACATTTAAATGCACATATGCGTGATGTAAATCCGACAGATCTGATTCTCTTAGGCGCAAACTAACATGACGCCCATCCCGCATTATAGATCAACTAACACACACTCACTCACACATATCTGAAAATCAGAATATCAGATAGTTTGTGACATAGTTAACAATTTTGTGAATATTTTGAATAAAAAACAGAAAACAAAATAAAATCGATACAGCTGTCATAGCACTATTGCGGCTGCTGTGTGTCATGTGAGAAGCATGACGTGTCGCCATGAAAACAATAAGGCGATACGTTCTAAAATATTTAGCCAGAGAATATGGTCATATTTCAAAATAAAGCTGAACCTTGAAGCTGGTTTGTAGCAAACCAAGAATATACTTTGCTGTTATTAGTACTGTAAATGTTATTCAGGGTTACATTAGGCCTGTTTTAGATGGGTTAGGTGGCTTAAGTTTTACTGTGAATTTGTTAAGTAAATTGCGTTTAATAAATTGTTCAATTTAAAGAATTAAAAAAAATAAAAAGCCATTCTTTAATGTCCTTCACCGCTGTTTTGTGGCTTTTTTTTAAAGTATCGGTTCAGGCACCAGTTTGGACATTGAGCAGCTCAATTGTCCTGGAAGCAACATTTTAGTATCCATGAAAAAGATTGGTACAGTAAAGTGTTCAGTCATATAGCAACAATATGCCTTGAACACACAGCCGAGAACATATTCAGATCATTCAAACCAAATAAGATATTCGTTCTGTTTTCAGAGGTCAAAAACATCAAATGTCTGCTAATGTTTTTCTCTCAGAGTCAGATGCAGCTGTAACCTAAACCTTTCATTTGTGTAGGCCTATATTTAACCTTTTTAAATGGTCTATAGAGCTTAACAATTCTACAATTCAGTTAAAGCTTTTTGGATTCAACCCACTTTATTTTCCTAATTTGTTTGAAGTAAAATTGTATTACATATTAATAAATTGTATTTATAAAATTACTTTATTTTTAAATTAAGTGTCATGTTTGTGATTTTCATTTGTCAAGTAGCCAGATCCTGCCCATGAAATCTGATTTTATGATTACTTGTATGTATTCAGACACATTGTTTATTTCACCTTTATTTATGTCAGACTCCAACAGCCTTCCTTCGTTTGTCAGACGCCACTTTTTTATTTTTGTCGAGCTGCAGAGATTTTTAAGGCGCAATATTATCCTCATCCATTTTAAAACAAAACTAGGCAATATTATTAAAATGTATACATAAAATTATTTGAATTAATAAGTGTCATGTTTTTGTACTTTGTTTAGACTATTTAGATGAATACTTGATCAAGCAATATTCAGAAACAGGTGCAGTTCTTTATATAAGCTGTGAGCTATTATTTTTCTGATTAACTTTTATTAGATTGTAAAAAACACAAAATTACATACTGTAAATAAGGATGAATGATGTTTGAGAGGTAACACGTCTTATTCTTACCAATGGTTATAAAATAATTTAATATACAATATAAAAATATAATATGAATATAATAGATTTAATGCGCCTTTTAACTACAGAGAAACGGCTTTAACGAGAGCAATGCCACGTGCAGACGCTTTCTATAATAGGCTAATTCTGTCACGTGATGCCACATTTATTTGCGTTAAAGCCCTTTTTCTTGACAAAAAGTGTTTCCAAAAATTTTTTCGCGACATTTGAAGTATGAACACAGAATTTATGCGCTGAAGTTAGACGAAAAAGATTGTGTCGACATTTGCAAAAAAAATTGCCATTTCCATCAGCTATTGAGTAAATATTTTGATGCGCTAATACTTTTTCCGCAAAAAAAACCCTTGAATGGAAACCTGGCTTGAGACCAGGGAAAGAAAGAAACAACAACACAGAGTTAGACATTTAGCCTAAGCAAATCTTGTTGCAACCCTCCCCCCAATTTAAGGGTAATTTTACACAGTTATTTATTTAACGGTCTACACTAAATTAAATAAATAGCCCACCTTGTTGGCAGAGGCTACATACACCAACTCCGCCCACTGATGTCTGGTTAGGCCAGACAAAATTATGGAAGACACCATATTGCCAACAATAGCAATAGTGCAGGTAAAGCGGAAAGTTTTGACGCAAATCGTTCAAACCCGACTTTTGCCAAACTCGCTCTACTCCCTTTTCCCATCACATATCAGATCGGAAGGCGTATCAATTCACTAAAAATTAAGAAAATACAGAGTCTAACGTGTGTTTAATAATAAAGTATTTATCAGTTTGGGGTCGGTGTAGGGAGGGCTTTATTGTCCCAATGAGGCGGCATCCATAATAATTGTAATAATATAATAATTTACACGGTTATTATTGCATACCTTTTCAGGTACAACAACACTGAGGTGCAAACAGTCACTATTTATAAGTATAAATAGCATCTAACAACTATTTGCACTTATTGCAAAGAAAATAGCTATTTATATAAAATCAATGCTATTTTCACTTAGTGTAAAGAGAATCTATTGCAAGCCACTGTCTTTAGTTATTTTGCATTCCTGCTATAATTTCCTTCTATTATTAGCCACAAAGCTTACGCTACAATGGTCGGATTAAGAATTGACAATCTGTAAACTGTAAATCTGCCTCACTCTATTTACACACACACACTCATGGGGATAGCGGCGTCATGCCAAACACTTGTGAAATCCAAACAAATACTCAATCGCTTAACTGAGCCAGCAAATAGGTTACAACTGCGATGAGTTGCGTAATCACACTCTTTGATCAACCCTGCCCAAAATAATAACGCGACACGAGAGATATGGCAGTAGCGGTGCAATATGCGTGCGTTTAGCTGGCATTACACTTTACAATGATATCTGTCAGTCTTAAAATACAAATGCGAGCACACTTACCAACTGGCTTAAAGTTTTGAAGAAAGAGTCAGTGAGCATTAGTTTCCATCTCTCTTCTATGTTATTCGGGATTGGTGAATAAACGTGATAAGCCGTTAACGCGCCCAGTAACACAAGCACAAACATTCCCTTGGACCTCATTTTTAGCTTTGGATCTCGCCTGTGTCTTCTGTTTATTTTGGAGTCGGTTGCTTTTCTTTTCACAAAGTCCTCGGCAACTGAAACCTCCGTCAGCTGCGTTTATTAGTCATTGAGTTCTCTCTGTGTTAAAGTGTAATCCTGGATTAATTTTGGACTGGAGCCAGCGAGATATGACAACACGTGTTAGAGTCATCTGATCGTGATACTGTACGCGTGCATGTGGAAAGATTTGAGCTCGAGCGCGCACTGGTCTTCTCCTCATATCTGCACAGAGTCTTGCGCAAAGATTATTAAATCGTAATGAAACGCGGCTGGAGCTTCAGCGCATTCGACAGAGCTCCTCTCAAATTCCTCAGATAACCCTGTGGGTCATCGCACGGTTTGTGTGCCTCCCTGTCTATACTTGCAACACCGTTGAATGATTCCGTTTTTCTTGCATGCGTTGTGTTGACACGAGCAGTTGAAAAAAAAAAATGCTTTTTGTGTCTTGTGTTAAAGCAGCTGTTGTCATCGTGTTGATATGCTGCTGCTGCTGCTGCTGCTTCACGGGACTATATTGGGCTAAAGGAACACGTTAAGAAAAATGTGCTTTTTATTAGGCTACTCCCATAGTGTATGGTTGCAGAAAGAAATTATATATAATTTTTTTGGAACATTGATGAAGCAACAGATATTGTGTGAAAATAAATCTTAAAAGGGGTTTATTTAGTTTTAAAAAAAATGACCCCACACACAGGGCAAAAGGTACAAATTATTGATACAAATACTCTAGCTAAAATAATCTGTTAGTCTCGGTTAAAAATTGTTAATACAAAGTTTGTACTGTTTATTTTGATACATTTTCAGAATATACTGTCATTTTAACAATACAGAAACAAAAACTTATTCTGAAAGCATTGAATGAGATCCCATAATAAATTAATATAGCTTTACAGTAGTAACAATTGAATATTACATTTTATTATATGATTCATATAATATTTTTAAATCTGATGCTTTCATTATAAATAGGGTGATTATCTCTAAGGTGGACGACCAACTTAATATAAGCCACATGTCCAATCTTTTGTGTTTTTAGTTCTGCCCTCTGTGCAAGGCCCTAACCATGACTTTTATTGGTTTTATTATTTAAAGGAATTCAATTATTAAAGGATTAAAATGGATTTAAAGTAAATAAGGGGGGGGGGGGGGGCTGTAAAAGTTCCAGTTCTATTGTTTATGAAGTAAAGTATTTGCATATATTGTTTTTTTCTTAAATATGCACACATTCACTATTATTTTCGTCTGCCTAATATGTAAAAATGCAAAAAAAAATATTGTCACGTCATATTCAGTTATGATTTACATAAATAATGTCATATTTTCAATTCAAAATGGTGAAATTTTATAAAAACCGTTGACTTGTCCCCCTCAATGTCTATGGTGGTTACAGCCCTGCCTCTGTGACCTAGGCTGAATCCGAAATCGCCCCCTATACCTCAAATAGGGCATTATTTGTGGGGCCAGCCATTTGTAGTGGTGTCCGAAACCAGAGTGGACATTATTGAGTGCACCACATTGCACCACAATAACAAGTGTACAGCCGATGTACACACAACGGCTGTCCGACTACACACACTCGTTTTAATTCACTCCTTCAAGTGAACTATATTAGTGGACTAACATAGGGAATATTAAATGAGGGTTTAGGGGTTTATTTCGGATTCAGCCCTAGTTTTCTCTGTTGTTGATTAGTTCATTAGTTTCCACATGTGTTCAATAATTATCTGGTTTCTCTCTGTTCATTTAAGGCCTTTGTTTTCACCCAGGGTGCGTCTCAATCAGCTCCCTAGTTCAGTAGTCAGGGCACTGATCAGGGAGTCGGCCATTTTAAGAGCTGTCTCAATCGCAGAATCACGTGCACTCAAACGTTCGCTCCCTAAAAGTCCCACAATGCACCACAAAACGTCTCGGTTACTAAACTTAACCTCGGTTCCCTGAGAGAAGGGAACGAGTATTGCGTAAGTTAGCTTACACTATGGGAAAAAATAATTTTCTCAAGAATATTGAAGCCAAAATTATCCTTATAATTTTATATATGTCAAACGCAGTGCAGCTGCACAGCAGACCCCAGGAGAGCACACTAGCGCGCTGATTGGCTGTGCTGCGGCAACTGCACAAACCTATGGCGAGGCGGCTGAGACACACGAACCAATCAGGTCGCTTCGCGGCCTGGCACGTTAGTGCCCGCCAAAATGGGTGTGGCTTACGGCTATAAAAGCCCCCCTTACACCATAGGATTCAGGTTAAATCGACTGAAGCGATCCCCTGATCTAAGCACAATAGCACGGTGGGTTACGCAATACTCGTTCCCTTCTCTCAGGGAACCGAGGTTAAATTTAGTTACCGAGACGTTCCCTTTCGAGAGTACTCTTGTATTGTGTATGTTAGCTCACGCTATAGGAACCCAATTTAAAACGATGTGCATGCTTATAAACTTCGCCCCATACTATGGCCTGAGGCGAGAGCCCGGGCCCCTAGAAGAGTAAAAGTAACAAGTCCCAAAAAGAGGCCAACAAATGGTGAGCCTCATATAAGGGTATATTGCAGGAAAATTGATATTCCTGTGTCATATAATTTAGATAAAACTAGACCGGACAGCGGCGGGCCTTATAGTTGTTATAAATGTGTTATACATTTGTATGAAAAGGACCCTAGCTTGCAAAGCGGGAACCTCCAAGTTATAAAATGTAATAAATGTGGACGTAAAGGCCCAGCCTGCCACTGCACAGATATCTTCAAGTGGTATTCCACTTGACCAAGCCCATGACGAGGCCATTCCTTTAGTGGAATGAGCTCTAACGCCTATGGGGCAGCAGAGACCTCTTGCCTCGTAAGCCAGCAAGATAGCATCTACTATCCATCGCGACAATCTCTGCTTTGTAATCGTGCACCCTCTGGTGCGACCACCAAAGCATACGAAGAGCTGTTCCGACTGATTAGATGCGGCGGAACGCCCTAGATTAACTCTAAGATTCCTGACGGGACAGTAGATTCGCATCACTTTCATCCTCGGACGAGGGAAGAGCTGACTGCGAAATTACCTGTGCTCTTAACCGAGTGGAGAGCACTTTGGGTACATACCCGTGTCATGGTTTGAGGACAGCTCTGATTTGTTAGGCCCAAACTCAAGGCAGGAAGTGCTCACAGAGAGCGCATGTAAATCACCAATTCGCTTGACTGAAGCTAGTGCAAGCAAGAGAGCAGTTTTGAGCGAAAAGTGCTTCAGGCTCACACTCAGACTGAAGCGGCTCAAATGGGGTACCATTCGTGGAAAGATCCCATATAGGAACCGATGGGGTTTGAGGCGGGTTCAGCCTCCTAGCTCCTCTGAGGAAGGGCACGACTAGGTCGCTTCTCCCCAGTGACTGTGTGGCCACATGAGCATGAAACGCTGCTATGGGCGACACAAATACTTTGAGCGTGGAAGGGGAGCGACCCTCGTCCAAAATCTCTTGAAGAAAGGACAGCACTTCTGTCACTCCACACGAGTGTGGATCCAGATTCCGCACTGCACACCAGCTTGAGAACACTGACCATTTTAGAGTGTAAAGTCGCCTGGTTGAAGGCACTCTCGCTTCAGTATTCAGCACCCCTTTTGGGAGGTTCCCGGGTATCCGTTGATGGGCCACACATGAAGGGCCCACACGTTGTGACGAGGATGCCAGGTCATCCCTTTCGCCTGCGTGAGGAGGCCTTTCCTCAGCGGTATCGGCCATGGGGCTGTTTCTAGCAGCTGAGTCAACTCGGAGAACCAGAGAGGGGCTATTAAAAGCACTGCACACTTGCTCTCCCTGATCCGTTTGACGACCTGAGGGAACATCGCGACCGGAGGGAATGCATACATCGGGCGGCTGGGCCAGTCGTGGACCAGAGCATCCCTGCTCTTGGAGAAAAATGTTGGGCAATGAGCATTGCCTTCTGAGGCGAGTCCAGTCCCCTGGGTGAATTTTGTCAACTCTGCCAATCACCAGCCTGGCTGGCGGATGCGTACGCTCGACCAGCGAGACCTAATGTAGTGCAGCAGGGCTTGGATGGGTGCGTCGCTTTTGACTGCCATCCCCTAGCGGAGGGCGAGCAAAGATGTGCAGAGACCGCTTCCTCAAGAGGGGGAAGACTCTCATCAAATTTCTCCTTCGCGCCGGCGAGTGTCGAAAGCGCTAAAGAAGCCGAGGATCTGAGATGAGCTGAAAAAAGGCGCCTTCCTCGATTTTGTCAGCTCGTCGTGAACTTCAGGGTGTAGAAGGGGCGGGCCTCTGCAGAGGGGCCTGGAGCGGCCTTGCAGAAACCACTTCTCCAGCCTGCTTCACGTGGGTTCCTCGGGATGAGACCAATCGGAGGTCTCCGACGGCCCTGGTCAGCAGGCGAATGAGCTCAGCATCAAGGCCGGCTCTGACGGCTCTGAAGGTGAGCAATAGAGCCCGACCATTCCTCACTTCCGGATGCAGCGAACGAAAGGCTGTCATCCTCATCTTCCTCCGCTTCTGGTCCGCCGAAGGAAATAGGACCGGCCACTAACTGAGAGGGGCGTTGGTCATCCTGGGTGAACAAGACTGGCGAAGGAGATTCTGAGAGCTCCGGCGTGGGCTCGCTCGTCTGCTCTGGCATTCTCTGTCCGCTGCGCTTCTTTCTGCGCGGCCTGAGCAAGAGAAGAGGGAGAGCGGAGGGAATGGAGTCCTCATTGAAGCTGGCGAGTCGAGCCCAGAGGGTTGACAGCGCCATTTCATCGCACTCCGGACGGCCACCCTTAGAGATTGCAGCTTCAGCGTGGTAACGGCCTAAGCACGTGATCCAAAGGATGTGACAATCCCCACCAAAGAGAGGGCCTCTGCACGAGGCACAGGATACGCGAGGCATTTGAAACAATGCCTTGTTCTTTTTGTGAGTGCGTGTGTTGCAGCGGCGAACAAACACAGCTTATAAAGGATATAGCATGCCAGATGGTGCAGCAGAAACAGCGGGCTGAAGGCGGTGTCCAGTGAAGACAGGAACCGGCGCCCTCAGAACTGGAAAGCAGGTGGCTTGTTTCACTGAAGGCCTTTTCGACGGTGGTGACTTCTCAATCCGGAGGTCAGCGAAGGTTAAATGAAGGAGATTAAATCTGAATCCTATGGCGTAATGGGGGCCTTTATAGCTGTAGGCCACGCCCATTTTGGCAGGCACTGATGTGCTAGGGCGCGAAGCGACCTGATTGGTTTGCACGTCTCAACCTCCTCACCATAGCTTTGTGCAGTTGCCACAGCACAGCCAATCAGTGCGCTAGTGCTCTGCTGGGGTCTGCTGTGCAGCGTTTTACATATATAATATTAAAAGGATCATTTTGGCTTCAATAATCTCGAGAAAAGGAGAAAAAGCTAACTTACGCAATACGAGAGTACTCTCGAAAGGGACCCAGGGTGCATCAATGCTCATTATGCTCCCTTAACGGAAGTTCTGAAGCGCAAAACTTTAACTCACTACACATAATGACTGATAAAATCATGCGATATATGTTTTTAAAAATAGGAAAGCATTATTTTATTCAATTTCAGGATAAACATACATCATTAGACAGGTAATGAACACAATCTAGCTAACATTTATAATTTATTTACATCTGAAATGTTGCATGTATATGAAACCAAGAAAAGTGTTTATCATAATGTACTTTAAATAACATTACAAGTAATATAATAAAGATATCAGCTCTACTGTTGTTCATACATACCAGTAGTGATGCTGTACAATGAGGACGTTGTCACATTATATATATATATATATATATATATATTTAATGTGTCATAATGTGATTGGCGGAAATAGAGTCATCAGTGGTCTCAATGTGTAGAGAGCCAGCGTACTTTACCATCCTTACCAGTGACCGAATGCATGTACACGATATACTGATTCACGAGATCAGGAGCTAGGGAACTGATTGAGATGCACCCCTAGTCTCTATCTGTCCTCATAAATGTAAGCGTTCATGCTAGTGTTTGGTTGCCCTTCTCCTGAATCTCCTGTGTGTTTGGGATTAAAAGCTATTTAATTTATCTTCTTTGTCATCGTGCGCTTTTGACCATAACCAAACTGTTACAATATATTTCCCATCTGAATCTAACCATGTCATGTCCAAAAATGGAAAGTCAGCCATTTACAATCGTCCGTTATTGAAAATCATTAAAAGACCTTTGTCTCAAAATATAATCAAAAATTGTATTGATTCTCATTTCCTACTTAAACAAAAAGTCTTTTATATATATATATATATAATTTTTTTTTTTTTTTTTTTTTTATATGTATATACACAAAGTTGATTCTGCACTAATTTTATTAATATGTTGTAGATTTATTTTTTTTAAGGGTGTAATGGTACACAGAAGTCATGGTTCAGTACGTACCTCAGTTTTGGAGTTATGGTTCCGTACGAGTTTAGTACAACAAGAAAAAGCAACAAATGCCCAATGCTAGGTTTCTTTTCATTTATTTTGAACAGACAGTAGTGCAAATTACAGTTTGTTTCACCTGGTGGCATTTAGCTCCCCCTAAGGTACGTGTGACTGAATTGTTTGCTTGTCTTTATTTCTTAATGTATAGCTTCTTATACTTTTATAGTGGATATTGATTGTTAAAACTGGCATTTAACAAAAAGAGACAGGGTTGTGTAATTTCATTTTACATATACATACAGTGAAGATAATCAGAGTACATATGCACATATTGCCTGAAAAACATATTGTTTCATATTTTTAAAATGAAAACAAAAAGAGGCAGGGCTGTGTTTTATATTTAGTTTTATTGTAAATATATGCAGATAACCAGAGTAGCCAAGGCGAGGTGAGTGACATTATCAAGAATGCTGCTGTACCATTTGCAGAATCATCGAATTTGCGTCATCCCATCCTCGGGAGTTTGTACTCCTGATGGTACGTGTCCACTGGCACAGAGCAAGCATTTTCAGGCCATGAATATGGAAGTTGAGCTTCACGTTCAAGCTCAACTTCTATAGGAATTAATTGAAAACAATGACCCTGCTCCGCACCAGTATACAGATGCGGTGAGTCGAACATGGCAAGTCCTCACATCGCTGCATTGTCGACATGGACTCGCTGAAGCTATTCTAATGTGACTGATTCAAGAACAGTTCTGATGAGATCTGCACTCACTGCATGAAGAATGATATCAAGAGAAAATCAAATATCCACGTCACCGCTGGCTATATTTCACTCTCCATTCATCTTCACGAGACTAAGCTAAGTTCCTTTTTTATCCTTTGCTGAAATGCTATCAGGGTATTGCAGGCATGCTCGCTAAGGCCATTCGTATCGCTTAGGCTAGTAAACTTGTATTAAATCTGTTGTCATTGGCAACTGGCTTGTCGCTGCAACATGCTGTGCATTAGACTTAAGTCAGGTAGCCTTTGTGTAGCACTTTATACAGCACGGATTCAAGCAGCTTGCGGTGATAGACAGTAAATAACGATTCACGGTGCAAACGGAATGATTTCAGCAAATTTTCTGCTAGTAAACAGTCATTGTTGATTATGTTATGTTTGTTGTTAAAGTTATAGTCGCTATTGGAAACACTTGTTCTTAACCCTCTCGAGTTGGCGGTGGCGCTGGCGCGATCGGCTCTATTTTTCTTATCAATGCCAAAGAGACTCAAATAACTCTGTCATTTTTTTATCATTCAGGCAAGTGTTATACATCATTATAATATGTTAAGTTTCTTTTTTGTGTGTGTGTATAGTCACAATAAAAACAAAATGTTTTGCTTTTTGCAAAATAAAGAAAACAAACATGATGCGCGATCTGCAGCCTCTCTCTCAAAGACATTCATTCAGATTCCGTTTTCCGTTTCAGAAAAGGACCACTAGCTTAGTGAATACTTGTCTCACAAACATGAGACTTATGTCTAAAGAAACGCTGAAATGTGTTTTAAAAAATGTAAACCAAATCGAAAACAAATATGCTGTGTTTATGTTAGTGATGCACTGATCATGATTTTACATGGCCGATTCTGATACCGATTTCCGATTTTTTTTTTACACAATAAAAGAATGAAAGTATACATGAACAAGATGTTTATTTGGTATTTAACAGGCCAAATTTGCTTTTGGCCAATGAAAACATTTGTTTTTAAATTCAGTGTAACGAAAAAAAGTCTTTACCAGTGAAATTAAATAGTTCTTCTTTAGGCTACAAAAAGAAGTATTTTGGCTTTGTCACAAGTTAAAATATAGTACCAGTCAAACGTATTTTGCTTCATATTCATGTTTAAATATTATAGCCAAATGGTGTTTTTTCTATTTAATATCAAAGTTTGTCAGAAATTATTCTGGAGTTGTGTTTTGTAGAAAGTGAATTGCTTTCTTTAAAGTGAATTTCGTTTTGTATAAATTGTATCTTAATTTTAATTATTTATTTTTTAGTTTTTTTAGCATGAGACTACTTTTAAAAACATAAAATATAGTAAAAAAAATGTAGAAAAAAATACCCTTCTTAGTAATTTTTGTCTCGTTTCTAGTCTAAATATTTAAACATTCTTACATCAAGATGCATTTACTAGATAAGTACAATTTTCAACTAAATAAGAAGAGCATTTTTTTTGCAGTGTAGTCAAATCTTTTGATAATTTAAAATATAATAGGCATTTGATGACTACATTCTAAATAAATGATTCTGGAGTTTGGTTTTGTAGAAAGTGAATTGCTTTCTTTAAAGTGAATTTCGTTTTGTATAAATTGTATCTTAATTTTAATAATTTATTATTTATTTTTTTAGCATGAGACTACTTTCAAAAACATAAAAAATAGTACAAAAATGTTTTTAAAAAAATGCTCTTAGTAATTTTTGTCTTGTTTCTAGTCCAAATATTTAAACATTCTTAAATCAAGATGCATTTACTAAATAAGTACAATAAATAACATATGTCCTGTTACTCTCAGTCACACACCTGAATTAAGCTCATTCATTATGCAGCTCATTATGTGGGCTATTATGTTCTTTTGTCCTCTCAGGTGATACTCATCATTATTCATTAGATATCACGCCTCCTCGCATACTGGCTTTGCAAAGAAAAACTGTCTTACAAATTTTAAATCAGTGTATTGTTTTATGTAAATGAGTAGGCTCAATGATTCTCACATCAGTTTGAAGCAAAAACTCTATGCAAATACACCCTGGAGTCAAAAGTCTTGTGAACACAAATCTATTGTGTGTTTTGAGGACTTGATTTTAAATCAATTTTTTTAGTTTTTTTCAAAAATCATGCATAAACATTTTTCTCTCAAAAATACAAGTATGTACATACATGTTGCTCACATATTATGGTAGCCCAGTTTGTGCTGAATACAGTGTAATTACACTTTTGCCATTAATGTGTTTATAAGCAACTGAAAAAAAAAACTAATGTCAGAACTTGTCATGTCAAATCTTCTAAAGGGCCCCAAAACAGCTAAGACTCCAGAGGGGTTAATCACCCCAGCTCACCAGATGGGAAACATACAGGAACTCCTTCACATACCGCTCCAAAGGCCATCCGTTCTGCTGGATGGTGAGAAGGGTATCTTCAGCCCAGTTCAGTTTTACTGCCGCTTTAGAGGTGGACAGTAACTAAGTACATTTACTTGAGTACTGTACTTAAGTACACTTTTTGAGTATCTGTACTTTCCTTGAGTATTATTTTTTTTGGAAACTTTTGACTTAACTTCACTACATTTGAAAGACAAATATCGTACTTTTTACTCCACTACATTTCTATCAAGGTACTCGAAAACAAAGGTCGTTTCTGTGGCAGCTTTGAAAGTCAGTGGATGATTTTCTTAAAGTTGTTGTGTTTTTTTTTGCAGACAGCTTATCAGTAATCACTCATTTGGTCATGTGAAGTTTCCCAACATTTTAGGAACACTGATCAGTTTATAGCAAAATGGAAGTCGGTTCCTCGGCACAGTGTGTGCACCCATGGCAGTATGTTTCAGTTTTGTTTAATCTTCTGAAAAGACTATAAATTAGTTTAGTTGGCATACCCTTGATGCATGTCTCATAAAATGTAAACGTCTGGGAGAAAGAGAAGAGCAGACATATGGATAAATCTGAAAAGCATGATGACGTGAAAGAAAGCTTAGTTCAGTCCGGTTCTCTGTGCTCACACAGAAAGCTGCCTCACAGACAGCGCACAAGTACTGAATTAAGCTCTTGTTTGTGTCTTTTCACAATTGAACTGACAAATATGCACAAAATTATGTCAAAAATGTCCATTTTGGTATATATTTGGTGAACGTAAACAGTTGGGAGACTATCGGTTGGTATCAGTGTATTGGATCCGTGCATTCGGCCTTAAAGTGACTTTGTTAAGAGCTTATACAAGTAATTAAACAAGTTTAAGGTAGTTGTATGCTAGCATGTCGGATGGAGCGCGTCACTGACCGGTTTAGACCACCATGATGACAGTATGCTTTCATACAATGCAACAAGAATAAAATAATGCATTGACATAAAAAATTATATTTACTTTTGATACTTAAGTAATTTTAAAAACAAATACTTCAGTACTTTTACTTAAGTAAAAATCAGTTTTTACAACTTTCACTTGTAACGGAGTAATATTTGAACAGTGGTACTTTTACTTTTACTCAAGTAATGGAGTGTGTACTTTGTCCACCTCTGCGCTCCATGATGTTGGTCAGTTATTCTGTCACACACTGTTTGCAGCAAGGATGAGACAGGATCTATTGGCAGTATTTTACAGGCTTTATTAACTGAAAAGAACTCTGGCACACAGAACATCCAGCATCACGCAACAATAAACAGGCTTAAATACACGGGGAACTAATCAAAGAAATGTGACACCACTGAAGAGACTAATTAAAAAGAGACATGTGACAGGGATAACACAATCAGACATAGTGAAAAACAGGCCAGGGAAACTGAGGGTGACAGAACCAATAAACACTGACAGCAAAACAAGAGTCAAAGTAATATCTGGCTGAGGGCGGTAGCCAGGGACGTCGTTAGGCCTATTTTAGGGGGGCTGAAGCTACCCCAAAATGTTCCTAAGCCCCCCTAAATGATAATAAGAACAACAATGACAATTCGATTTATCAATAACCGTATCCTCATTCATATTTAGACGCAACAAATGATATAAATCCAGCTACAAAAAAATTGCAGAAAAGTCGGAAGTTGGACAGAAGGACAAATAGTCGTTGTGCAATCAAGAAGATGCACCGAGTCTCGTTGCATTTGTGTGAACTGTGGCTGCTTTCAGAGCGTTGCAGACCGGAGCGCTACTGCAAGTTGATTCATCTCGTCTCGTCGTTACCAAGGTTATAATCATTAATGAAAACAAACGAAAACTAGGTGGGTTGTCGTTAACTGAAATAAAAATAAAAACGAGGCATAAAAAAACGATAACTAACCAAATCTGTAATGTGTGTTTGGCAAAACTAAAATAAAATGATAGATTAAATGTCCTTAGTTTTCGTCTTTATCAATGTCTTTCATAGAGCAAATAACGTTCAGCTGCATTTCCTTTCCCTGCGTCTCTCACTCACGCTCTCTCTCACATACACACGCGCGCCACACGCACACACAGACCCTCCGTGCACACCGCCGTCTCCATGAGAACGAGTGTTCGACGTTGAAAGCAACTTCGCGAACGGTTGGTATCTCGAGAACACCTTTACACAATCACACATTAAAAAGTGGTATAAAAATATTTTTAATTCAGAATATAATTTTGCCAGTGTGTTAATGTCGACCCGAGAAGCGATTGCTACTTTAGAAAGTTAACTAGTCGCAAGTTTGAGGTAAAATGCACTTGGGTTGTCGATGTCAAAACACTATATAAGCTGTGATTCAAATATTAAATAATGTTATGTCATGTGTTTACTCTTACACTGAATGTTTGCTGCTTCAGTCCAGGTGTGTGTGTGTGTGTGTGTGTGTGTGTGTGTGTGTGTGTGTGTGTGTGTGTGTGTGTGTGTGTGTGTGTGTGTGTGTGTGTGTGTGGCATATTTTCGTGAAATATCAGGACACAAATGTGTATAATGACATGGGTATGACATAGGTATTACAAAAAGAGGGTGAAATATGAGGACGTTCCCCATGTCCTCACTTTTCAAAATGCTTATAAATCACACAGAACAAGTTTTTTTTCACAGAAAGTGAACTGCACAGTCTCCTGTGAGGGCTAGGTTTAGGGGCAGGGGCAGTGTAAGGGGATAGAAAATACGGTTTGTACGGTATAAAAACCATTACGCCTATGGAATGTCCTCACATTTCACAAAAACAAACATGTGTGTGTGTGTGTGTGTGTGTGTGTGTGTGTGTGTGTGTGTGTGTGTGTGTGTGTGTGTGTGTGTGTGTGTGTGTGTGTGTGTGTGTGTGTGTGTGTGTGTGTGTGTGTGTGTGTGTGTGTGTGTGTGTGTGTGTCAGATGAGTGGGCTATTGTATAGGGTAAATTTAGTATAGGGTGTGAAAATTGTACCGCTGTGGTATTTGTATAGGTTTAGCTCAATTTAGGTTTAGGTTTAGCTGTATATTTGTATTTTAGCTCAAAAATGGGTTGAATACATGCGGTTCTGTGTAATTAAATAGCATTCTGTAGACAACTTATCTTATATAGAGAGGAATTAGATATAGTTTGCTATTACTTTATCATACATTTACATGTGCAGACAGCATTTAAGTCATTGCTTATAGTAACGCATCAGGAGCAAAGTCTGGCCTAAGTTAATTCCCCCATGCAGCTTTGATGTGTCTAAAAGCTAACATTACAGTAACTTTTCTTTACCAGAGTAGAAATGGAAGAAGAGGATATGTCTGTCACGTTTTACTTGTTAACATCTTTGGTTTCTTGACTGGTTGTTGACATTAGTGTAGCTCTAGATGTGAGTGCAAAGATTTTGCAAACGCAAGTTACAAATACCCTGGGGGCTAAGCCCCCCCTGTCTTCCAATCCTAGTGACGTCCCTGGTGTTAGCTATGGTAAAATGGAACAGTCTGTCAGCGCCGTGGGTGGAAACGTGCAGATTAAGGGGTGGTAATATTATAATAGATCCCCTTCCTACATCAGAAGGGGAGAGAAATCGGAGTGCCTCGTTTTTTCACATGCTTGTAGAAAAATGCTTCCCAAAAAAAGTTACTGGGTTGTCCTTTTTCACATTTTCTGGGTTGGTAGATGCACCCAGAACCCGATTATAGCACTTAAACACGGATTTTCATGATATGTCCCGTTAAGATTTTTGAGTGCCCTTCATTCACATTTGACAAGGCACCACTGTGCAGATAACCAGACAATAAATGCTTTACACATTAGACATCATCTAAAGTATAAAGAAACTGTCCAATGTGTTTTCTGTGTTGTGATTTTCAGACAAATGTGTATGGAACATTTGCTATTCATCAAAGTAGAAAGCATGCATCTCATTCAGTAGCTGAATTTAAACCTGCTGTTCTTTTAAAAAGTGCTGGAAAGAACATTGGATCCTGGCAGAGCTGTCGATTTATGTAAATGTCACAGAGGAGCGCAAAAACTATTTTTCCTCACTGGATGAGGAGGGCGAATCAATATAAAATACTGCAGTGAGAAAAGTTCTGTGAGAAAAGGTTATTTGCTGATTAAATTGGAAAGCCTCTTCCATGGTCCAGCCAACTGAATTAATCTGTTTGTAGAATCATTCCATTTCATTCAGCATAATTGTGCTTTTGACCCATCATTAGTAATCACAGAATTGATAAAAGAACTTTAAACAGAACTGAAACAGGACACTAGTTATCGCTAGTTGTGAACATAATGATTACAATTTATAGAACATTTAGCATTGGTGCATGTTGATTCAAAGTTTTCATCCTCTGAAGTCGGAGGAGTTGGAGTCTCTCTTCACAGGCGTCTTCTGAAGTCTTCGTAAGAAAGCATATAAGGTCTTTGATGCTGTGCGGGCAAATAGACGAGGGAAATCAAATACCCAGTCAGTGAGAGCACGCTGTGTTTGGGCTGGTGCGAATGCAAGATTGAGCAGAAGTTGCCGGTGTGATTGCTGGAGTGTTGCGTGACTACAGAGCGAAGCAAGTCTTTTGTGCTGAACAGTGCGGTCAAGTTCTCCAGGTCAAATACTTTTTACAGTCCTTAACCCTCATACCTTCCAAAGTTTTTCCACCCTGCCATTATTGCCCAGCGACTCATCTCACACATTAACACACACTCACACAACACAATTTTTGCCACAGGTACACATTCACAAACACTGTGTGATTGTGTTTCTTGGTTTGATTTGATTTGAAGTCTAGTCAAGAATAGTATATGTTTTCAATGTAGGAATTAACTATTTATTGTTTTCTTCCTTTTTGTTTATTTTATTTTATAGATGCTTATTTCAATCTATGCCGTATTGGTCTCAAAGATCAATGAGACTTCTACCTCAGACATTTTTTTTCTTATTTTAAGTTTGTTTTCCTTATTATTGTTGGATAACGTAAAAATAGTTGGATAATGTCTTTTGTAGAGATCGACAGATATATCGATTTCCCGATATTTAAGCATTTTCCCATAATCGGGTATCGGTTTTGTTATATTGGATTCACCGATAAATGGCGCCATCTTGTGGACGTTTTGAGAATTTCATACAAGCCCACCATTAAAGCACTGCGTCTGAGGGGAGATGAGTCAACAACGGTGCTCAAAGGTCAAATAACTTGCATCCCTTAATTAATAAACTTTATTTAACATAACCAGTAACGTCCAAATGAGATGTGCACAAATAAGATGCTATGTTATGTAGGCTAGTTTAAACTTGGCGCTAAAAATAGAGACAAACTCACGTAATCCGTCATGTAATCCATCCTGTCCCAATAAAGACTTAACTTTACATGATTGAGAGCATGTTGGAAATAAAAGAGCTGAATTTATTTCTCTCTGTTCATGCTCATCTCGTGAAGTCGCGTTCAGCCGTTCAACTCATCGGGTTATGCTCCTGCATAGTCACCGTATGTAACTTTAAACAAGACCCACTCGTTTAAAACTCTTAGAATTATATTAAAGTCTGCTATACAACATTTATGTAATAAACATCTAAATAATTACAGCTCTGTGGAAATGAATTATTAGGCCTATCTCCGCAAGAGACACTCTGTGTAAACGCAGGGCCGTTTTTAGGCATAAGTGAACTAGGTGGGTGCTTGACCCACCTAGTACCCAAAAAAACTTGACCGGTCAAACTAAGACCAAGCCACCAATCAGGGTATAGCGCACACTTTGTTTTGAACTTGTATTGGTTGCTCCTGTTGGCAGTATCTACTTAGCGTGAACATACTGTTCAATGTCAATGCAACAGCGCAACATTTTGAGAGTGCCAATGCCTTCATAAATGATGGAAGAAACTTCTGACTCTAAGGCTGGCCACATACTTGAAGATTTTTTATCCCAATTTGCTATTGAGGGTGTGGCCTGATTCAAGGCTTGTTGCAAACGTCCTTTTGTCAAAAAGGGCCAATATTTTTGGTCAAAAATATTTAAAGACATTTCGTATATATGGAGAGCAAGATGAGAACAACTACTCTGCTTCAGATGAGGCTGACGAAGATGAGCTCAATGATGAGATGTGGATAGTGTTGAGGTGGGCTTTGTAGAGGTGACAGCTGTTTTAGATGAGGATGCTTACGAACTTCGAAACATCATCAATGTGTCTGCCACTGATTAAACTTGGTTTCCACAGTGGCTGCAGCCAAAAGCCTGTTCAATGGAATAAGTGTGGCAGATCTGCTGCTGCTGCAGAGATTATAGAAGTCACTTGCAAAATTCAGCTGGTCCGCCCCAACACATTGAGGTGGAATTCCATTGAGAGAATGCTTTGAATCATTAAAGATCAGGGAAAGGGGGCTATCAGAACTGTCTGCACTTCACTCAGGTTGCCAATGTAAGAGCTGTTTTTTGGAATGTTTTCCAGTAATGAAATGTTAATTGTAAAACTGCTTTTAAAAACGCATTACTTTGTATAGTTGCTTAACCCTCATCCTTCCCTGGGGTCATTTTGATCAAAATTGAGTTCATCAGAGTGGTCCAAGACCCTAGGACTTTTGTCGCACTTAAACCGCGAATGCACAAAAAATTTTTTGACTGGATTCGAGGAGTTTTGTGGTTGAAATTTAACAAATCCTTCCCTCGCGGGTTAATTTGACCCCCCATAGGAATGCTTCAGTACACACAGAAAAACCTAAAAATGCTCAATTCAAACTACAAATGCTAAAACAACCAAATAATTATTTTATAATTTCTACATGTGTAAAAAAAAAAGAAACTGACTTTAGGACCCAGCAGACCAGCTCACTTGCTCTATATAGAGCTATAAGGCCATCTAGAGGCAATAGTCATGAAATATGATATATTATCTTTATTCCACAAGTAGACATCGAATGTAAGATATTCTTAGCTGAATTAAAAGTGTTATGCATGAAATTGTAAGTTATTTTGAATTGAACTTGAAAGAATGTGCTTAAATCGCTGTTTATTTATTGATCAAATCTAGTAATTTAAAAGGTACATAAAAGAAAAAAGAAAACTACAAAAAGAAAACTAGAAAAAATATCAAAATGAAATGATATACGCTTTCTGGACTAATAAAAAAATGTGGGTCATTTTGACCCACGAGGGAAGGATTTGTTACAGTGTGTGAAGGATGAGGGTTAACTACTCAATGCCCAGTAAGGATCTGATTGCAGTAGATCCAGGGGACAATACAAGGGGAGCATATTTATGACTCATATTTATGGCCTAGTAATTCCATTATTTGTAAAATGAGCCCTTCACACACACTTGTATTGTAATGTAATGTAATGACATGAAATGATCAATTGTTGTTGTTTGAATGTGTGATAGGTTGAGTCCAGTTGAAATGGCCTTTCTGGAGGAGTATGCCAGAACCATGAGCCCCCTTGCCAAAGCCCTCAACATTCTTTAGGCTGAAATCGATGTTCAGATGGGATGGCTTCTGCTTATTCTTTCTGACCCTCCTCATCTCGAAACTTGACCGAATTCGCAATACCTCCAGGTAACGCAAACCTCTGCTGGATGACCTCCAAGAAGGCCTGGAAACTTTGGAGACATGCCGGTAGAGACAGCTGCTACCCAAAATTTAAAACATCCTGGAATGGAACCTTGGAATTATTTTTCACATTTCTTTTGTCACAAAATCGTTTGTTTTAAGGACATGAGTGAGTTTTGATGACTTGGCAATAATTATAAAATGTTAAAATTGTAATAATGAAAAATGAGTATGCCTAAATGTGAGCAATATATGTAGGTAAGGAATACAAAGTGGATAAATAAAAAGTAGAAAGATTAGAAGAAAATAACCCCATCAAAGTCAGCAAGAAGCTTTCTCTTCCTGACTCAAGTGAGGGTTTATTAGTATTCTTTTCATTCTTTTTCATAGAACTGTGCCAAGCAAGCAGTAAACAGGGTCATGCGCTTAGATGCAGGGGAGTTTACTTTTTTTTTTTTAAAGAGAAATGACAAGCCACCTAAAAATATACAGTCACATGAATTATTGTAAATAATTAATTCACGAAATTTAGACTCGGATCCCTTACCCTCCTCAATTTGAACAGGGCATAGATACTCACTCCAGTAGCATTGCCAAGTGGAGATTGGGCTTTTTTTCACCAAAATCATTACCTCAATTCCATGTTTTCCTGACCTCCATAAGGAAGTTTCGAGGTTGTGGAATAAACCATACTCTTCCCATCTATTCAGCCCTCAAGTTAGAAATCTTAGGCAAAAACCCCACCAGAGACTGTTGTTCACCGAAACAGCTTCTTCCTGGCCTTATGCTGCGTTCACACCAAACGCGAATAGAGCGTCAAAATCACGTCTAGTTGGACGCTTGAACATTTTGAAATCCATTCGCGCATTCGCAACGAATCAGACACGCCTATAAATCGAGCATTTGAAGCGAAATAGGCGCTCCAGGAGAAATATGTCATAAAACACCACTCTGCCTTATTTCAGTTTCTTTAAAAATATATATTAAACATTAATAGCCACACAAATGTGGTCCAGGCAACTCCTTTATAGATTTTTTTTACTTTATAGACTCCTTTATACATTATCAGACAACAAATTATAGATTCATGACACCAAAGATCAGCCGTTAGATCCACACAAGACGAACCACTACAGGACATCAGAGCCAGCGGCAGACGGCAGAAGGTCTAGCCGAGGAAAGGCTGCTCTCGCCGGGGTTAATGAGCGCTGAGCGCCGCTGAGCGCCTGGATCTCACAACTCCAAAAGCGCAAGATAATTTTTTTTAAATAGGAACTCTTTTTATATATAAACTACAGATTTGAGTTGAAACTACATTCTCACCTGAAAAAGTCTTAAAACTACATTTTGTGACACAATAATAGTATTTTAAAATTATGCAGGTTTCTCATCACATCACTTTACCACGTAACGGCAGCGAGCAGGCTCCTGATTGGTTAACGTGGCGCGAATTGACACCAAAGTTCACATTTTTCAACTCGAGCGTCAGGCGCGAATTCGCTTCAAACGTGGGAATGCACAAAAAGCACCACTCGCGCAAAACGCTCAATTTGCGTCATTCGTGCGGATTGTACGCGCTAATGAAGCGGAATCGCGTCGCGGCTAACACGCCGCAGGACCTCCAGACGCACATCAACGTGCCTTTCCATTGACTTAACATTGAAATAACTCGCTCCTGACGCTCTATTCGTGTTTGGTGTGAACACAGGATTAGAGACAAGGACGTTGATGACGTGTCCTACAGGCGCCAGTCTTATACTCGCGGTCGCACCGCTAGTGATGTCACGTACTGACAGCCTTATTTGGCTAATGATTGTCACGTTTAGACCTGTACTTCAGATGCTGTTCCCTTCTCAGGGAACCAAAGTTACACTTGCAACCGAGACATTTACTATATTCAATATTCTATACTAGTATACTACTATATAGTTTACAATATGCTGTAAAATGCACCACACTTCTATATTTCTTTATTTTATTTTACGGTTATCATTTCTCTCTATCAGCAGAGATGAAGTGTCTGTTGGAGACTGCATATCTCTTCAGGGTAAGTTTTTGCTATGTTAGCCAACAATTACAGATTTGCACTATGAAATTATGCTTTCTATGGATTTTAATAATAATACCTTGGCAGAACACAAGCTGGGTTGACGACCATCTGGATCTTTTCTATCGGAGCTGTTGCGGTTTCCTTTCACCATCAAACAGAGTCTCACCGTTGCTGAAAGTTGCAGCGGAAACATATATTATTTTGTTTGTTTTGTCATTTATTTTCCTTGCCCAATACAATTGTGACTGTTTTCTTACCTTTTTGCTCTTGTTTATGGGAGAACGGAACTCACGAATCTGTGGGTCTTTAAATGAAAATTAATGCAGCATTGACCGTTCTAGATTTTTGATTTATTGTTGTTTATTTTTCTTTTGATGTGTTTATGAACCAGAATTGAGATGTCAATGTGGTTGTTTATTTGTTCTTTCTTGTGTGAAATATAAAAAACCTTTCTAAACTGAATCCTATTGTAAAGTCCATTGATGACGCACAAAGGTTCTCCACCCCAGTTGTCCTTTTAGTTCTAGCCCAGAACAGAACCATACCGCCAATCCAAACTGCATGCTAATAGTCAATCCTCTTTATGTTAATGATGGTTTATGCCTGGGTTGGAAAACAGTTGTCGTAAGCCGTGTGTGACAACGCCAGAGAGGTGGCTGCAATCTATTTCTTTCTGAGGTAAATCAAATTTTATGTAATGGTTTTCAAACATGCTATTTTGTATAATCATGTGTATTACAATATTTTGTACAGACGGTATTGATGGTTTGTACCTGGGTTTGAAAACAGTTGTTGAAAGCTGTGGCCAGGTATGTGATATATAGTTGAAGTGTATGTTTATGATGATGTGTAGTTTATTGTGCTAAGCATTGGCATAGTGCTGTACTTAAATGAAGCCTAATGTCCTTTTTAAAACTATAAATTCTGTGCTTAATGTCCCACCATCAGCCAGTCTGGAAGCCTCAAATGAAGTGTGTGAGAACTTCTTGGGCTTTTTTACTAATGAGGTTGAGACCGTTAGAGCATGCATCAGACCTGCTTAGAAAACTGGGTGGGCATCCGGGGTTTGGCCTTACAGTGGTTCAGATCATACTTAGCCAACAGAAGTTTTTGTGTAAGTGTTGGTGACTGTGTCCTCCACGGCTTCTCTCACGTGTGGAGTGCCTCAGGGGTCAATCCTGGGGCCTCTTCTTTTTTCATTGTATATGCTGCCTCTTGGGTCAATTCTTCGCAAACATGGCATTTCGTTCCATTTATACGCTGACGACAGTCAAATTTACGTCCCTTTGAAGCGTGAAATACCTTTTGTGCCCGTCAACTACTCGAGTACATTGATGACATTGGATGTCCTTGAACTTTTTACATTTTAATGGAAAAAAGACTGAAGTCATGATAATTGGGCCAAGGGACACTAGCAAAATTTTCTCGGTGGACCTTGGTTATTTGACAAGATCTGTAAAACCTACAGTTACAAACCTGGGAGTTAAAATGGATCGAGACTTAAATTTCGACACACAAATTAAAGCAGTCGTTAATTCCAGCTTTTTTCAGTTGAGGCAGTTAGCCAAGGTAAAGTCTATCCTTTCTAGACAAAACTTTGAGATACTGATTCATGCCTTCGTTACGTCACGATTACACTATTGTAATGCTCTGTGTTTATCAGACAAGCTCTCTGTAAGCAGAACCGTGCACCTCATTTGCCATTCAGGGTCTATGTAATGACATGTTATTGTTATGTAGCTTTCCCTTGTTAGGGCGGTCCAGCAGTCAGTTGTGAGGGCGATCTTTTCAACTGAACTCAGCAACATCTTTAGCTCTTCTTTTTTCTTTTCATAACGATCTCGAAATCCACCACTTTCGACAACGCTTACGGGCAACAAGTCATTTGAAATCATTTCACAGATTAGTTCAGTAATTGCTTCTGCCTTCTGAGCTCCAACTTTTCTCCAGGCTAAAACAGAAGTAATTGTAGGCTGTGTCGATTGTTCAAATCCTCCTGTCCCGGAGACCGCTGGAGGCACTTTCTTCAAGTGATATATCATGGTACTAGTTCTCGTATTATATTTTAAAACACAATCACAATGTTTGCAGTTAACATTATCACCATTTGAAATAAAATGATCCCAAACAAAACTCTCGCGTGCTCGCTTCATTTTCCCCCTTTCATCTGCTGTGTTTTGGCGTGACTCGCGTCTCAAACTATGCACGTTAATAATGACAATAATAATGCTTAATCGATCATCGATAAGGTTTATCGATTAAAAGGATTATCGACAATTAATCGATCGTCGATTAATCGCTGACATCCCTAATACAAACACTTAAAATGACACAAAATTATGTTAAATATATATATATATATATATATATATATATATATATATATATATATATATATATATATATATATATATATATATATATATAATAAAGTTATAATAAATTCACAATTACATAATCATAATTCTACTCCAATAAGGTTTTTGAAATATAAACATTTAAATGGTGGCTGCATAAAAACTTGCCAGATTTATTCATGCATGCATTAAATATTGAAGAACATTGACAATGAATATCCTATGTAATGTGGTGCATATTATTAGCAAAATGCTTCTCTCTAGAGTTAATTTTTCTAGCTGACTAACGAATTATGGACATTGGATATGGTTTTTCTGAGGTAGCTAAATGTGACGTTACATGATATTGTTTACAAGCCGTTTTACTGACATCTTTCTGCGGTTGAAACACGGATTGAGCTATTCTATGTGACATGATACTGATTTTGGTAAGTTGTACTGCATCTTTTAACACACTTTCAGAAGCTCATTCATGTTTATTTCGCGCTGTTACTGGTATTAAGGCGGAAGAGAAGATCCGTTCATGTGTGCGATCTCGAGCCACAGCGCCAAAACGGTATTTATGTTTTTGAATTTCGTAAAAAAAAAAGTATGTAATTTGAGATCTGAGTCTTTGTTTCATATCAATAGTAATAAAGCACAAAGATGATTGCGATTTATTGGATGGGAGGCGTGCTACAATGTTTATTTCATTCATTAACTGAAAACAGGATGACTAATCGATTCTTGGGATTTAAGAATCGATACTGTTTTGTAACAGTGAGAATCGATTAAAATCGAGAAATCTATATTTTTTACCCAGCCCTAATATATAGTTTCTAAAAAATCTTTACCCTAGCAGGAGTATTCAATAAAGTTTGGTTTCGATGACTGGATACTGCGTTTGCGTGTGGACAAACAGCCAAACCGCATAGGTTTTGAAAATACCCATGTACGTGTGGACAAGGCCTGAGACAGCCTTCCTCTCAGCATTTCTTTCTGAGGATTATGAAGATAAGCTAGCTGAGCATGTCCGCACCAAAATCCAAAGAGAAAACCGTTGACAGAATAAGTCAAAATGATACTAAAGAATATCAAACCATACCTCGCCAGTCAACTTCGCAAGTAGTAGAGAGTAAGTACAGTGGTTGAACTGGTAAAGCTTGGTTTTGCAGATTTACTTTTGTAAATTTTGAAACAAAAATGCGTTTTATATTTAAGGATAAACATCATTTCAGCTCAGAGGATAATAATGATTCAGATGAGGACATGCATGAAGATAAGGATTATGTACCAGACCACGACTCGGATACAAGTTCTGTGAATGTTTCTAGTCTGTCCCAGGGTCCGCTCTCAGGCAATATTGAATATTTATACTAGAACAAAAACCACAGATGAAGCAACAGAAGACGAAGCAGGTGTGAATGGAATAAACTACTGTTATCTTTGTCAAAAACCTTAATCTAAACTTGCCAGAAGTCTAGAGACACACAAGACAGAAGCAGAAGTGATGGAGGCTCTCAGTTATCCAAAACGTTCAGTAAAAAGACGACGACTTCTGGAGAAGTTACAGAAGAGTGGGAACTTTCAGTACAATGTAGATGTTCTCAAAAATGGAACAGAGCAAATCACTGTGTGTATTGCAAAGGAATGTTTTCCCACAAAGAATTGTGGCGACACTCTCACAGATGCCACTTAATGCCAGAACGGGCTTCTGGTGAGTCTACAAAGCCCAAAGTCTTGGCCACAACTCAGTCCGTGTTCTCTGAAAGTATCTCTCAAGGGGTTTGCATGCTTCCAGACATGATGATATAACAACAGTTGTTCGTAATGGCTTTGGCATTTTGCAGCTGGCACAAGCTCTGTTAAACAAGCATGAGCTGACCCAACAAAATATGAGTATATTCGTCAGAAATTAAGGGAACTTGCACGCGTGTTGATGGTTTTGCGTGGTGGTTCAATATAAACAATCAAAGATGCTGTTGAGCCTGGAAATTTTCACAAAGTTGTCAAAGCTGTGAAAAAAGTGTCTGGTTTTGATGAAGAAAACAACTCTTACACAGCACCAGGCCTTGCTCTAAAAATAGAGCATTTTCTGCAGAAAAGAGCGGACACAATTCACTGTAGGGCTTTGATGACAGAAAATGAGAGCTTGATCAAATCAACTGAAGCTTTCAAGTCACCGTACTTCACACGCGTAGTGAGAAGAAATTCAACAAACCATCGACCTTGCCTTTTACCTTTTTGTTAGGAGTGTTTAAGAGCAAGGGAGAAGGACTTCCCTCATGGATTATTTTTGTGACGTGCTATGTATGTGCTTTATGTGGAATCCGTTTTGTAACAATTGACATTAAACAACTTTTCAAAAAACATCATTGGCATTCTTTCGTAAATGCACACATTCAACAATTTGTGCCATACATATGTTGTTAAAGAAATACACTTATAATTATTAACACACTTATAATTAATAATTTGATAATCAATAACACTATTTAAAGTGTACAGAAAATACAATTAAATATTTTGAAGGCATTTTACAATTACCCGTGAATCAACATCTTTTTCTTTTTAACCCCTAGGAGTCTGAGCTGTTTTGGGGCCCTTTAGAAGTTGACATGCTCTGACATTTGTGCTTTTTTCAGTTGCTTATAAACACATTAAATGGCAAAAGTGTAATTACACTGTATTAAGCACAAACTGGGTTACAATAATATATGAGCAACATGTATGTACATGCTTGTATTTTTGAGAGAATAACGTTCATGCGTGGTTTAAAAAAAAAAAAAAAGTAAGTCACTGAATTAATGCCACATAGATACACAATAGATTTGTGTCTACAAGACTTTTGACTAAAGTGTGTATTTGCATAGAGTTTTTGCTTTAAACTGATGTGAGAATCACTGTGCCTGCTCATTCACATAAAACAATATATTGATTTACATTTTGTAAGACACGTTTTCTTTACAAAGGCATGTGAAATGTATGTGAAGGGCTGTGAATGATCATGAATAATGCTGTGATTTACACATGAGGACAAAAGAACCCATAATGAGCTGCATAATGAAAGAGCCTTTGAGTCAGGTATGTGACTGGGGGAGCTAAGGAACAGGACAAAATAAATATTTTATTGTAGTGTATTTAGAATATAGTTAACTAGGGATGTCATGATACCAAAATTCCAGTAGTCGGTACCAATACCATAAAAATACAGTTACGGTTCTCGGTACCAATTTTATATTTTTATTTATATTTAACTATTTACATTTTTTTATTAAATGCAATGAGTTTATTGTGTATGATGATAATCAATATAAGTAAATAATACATAAACATTAAAAGGCTACATGCTGTTTAAAAGTAAACATTGTTTATAAAAAAGATCAAGTGAAAAATAAGCAACCATCTATGCATATTTATTATTGTTAGTAGTAGTTGTAGTAGTAGCCTATTATTATTGCATAGAGATGTAGCTAAATCTACTGTACAAAAGTAGCCTAATATATTTCTGTCAATTTCTTCAAGTTAAACCTAACTTTTATTTTGCCGTGAAGACCCTTGAGACGGTATATTCTCATGAAATGACAGTTTATGGTTTCATGTCCTCAGGCTAAATAGACAGCGAGTGTCGCGTGTGCATGTGAGCTGCAAATGAAACCGCGCTTCTGTGCCCATCATTTACAGAGATTAGGGATGGGCGATATTTTATTGTTTGCGATTAAACTGGTAAAAATTCTACCCACGATAAGAATTAGTCCCGTGATAACAACGATAAAACATAGTCATTCGCATCTCACGTGCAGAGCGAAAACAACTATAGCGGAAGCTGCAGAGGAGTTTATCACTAAACACTGCAAAAAAAATTTGGGGGAAAAATTGTGAAAAAAATTTTTTTTTCCAAATGCGACCATTACGGGCGCATTTGCGCCTGAAAATTACTGCGTGCGACTGTGAAAAAATATTTAGGCGCACTGGTGCGAGTAACCCGATCGATTCTCATGAATAGATGTACAATACAATCGGAATAAAAACTACAACTGCCAAAGTGCATCAACACTGGCTGAGCAACTGTTACGTTTCGTGCTGCAATCAACTGCTTTTCATGTCTTCTGTCAGCAGAGCAAGTGCAAACAACGCGTGCGACGGACTCCAGACGCCTCGCGCTGATGTTAATTTGCAGCCCAGTCCAAATTAACTTGAAATACTTGTTAATTTGGAGCCACCAAAAATTAATTTATAAAAAATATTTACAAAAAGAGTTTTTGATTTAATCTTTATCAGCTGCAGTCCATAACTTTTATTGTGTTTAAATAATGACTAGATGTATATGTGAGTGAGTACATAATGAATCCATTTTCCAAACCGTGTTTTTATCTTACCCTGAATCACTATGGTACACATATAATAAGTGTTTATATTCTGACTATCCAGTTCGTATACTGGCGGTGTTATTTTCATATTGATACTTTGCATGTACTTTTTATTTAAAATATAAATATTTTAACTAAGTTTAAGTATAACTTGTACATAACCTATTTCTAAATTCAAAAACATTCATACAACATTATTTACCCATGAGCTGCATTAAGTCTATGTAAATGTATCTAAACGCCACTTCAGATAGAGCTGCAGTGCCACTTCTACACTGCAAAGATGGATCTTTCAGTGCTTTTAAAGCTACACTGTGTGATATTTTCCCCCATCTAGTGGTGAACTTGTATATGACCATCCAGTGAATATTAGTTTCTGTTCCTCTCAATTCTGATTTTGTTTTAACTCCTACGGTGTCCCATTTAGTCCAAGATTAATATGGCTTCCAGTTCAACCTCGTACCCATTCGTCGCGGTGCCATCGAGTGTTAAAACGCCAAAGGCGAAGCTTGAATTTACGGGTATGTCCCTCTTTGGCTAATGTACTTTCAAGATGGAGGGGCAACATGGCGACCCGCATTCAAACCCTCACCCGTATGTGTTTTCAATGGCATATTATAAACTTACGAGAATACTTTACTTTATTACTTGAAGAAGTAAATATACATTAATGAGCACATATATTTGAAAGAACTAAGTGTTTTTAGCTAAGAATAAACTAAAAAAGTTACACAGTGTAGCTTTAATTAGATTGGTAACAGTCTGGTTGTGTCTTATTACTCTAACTGAATTTATTGTTTAAATTAACATTTTAAAAACAACTTTTCCATTTTAATTGAAGAAATTTACAAAAGATGATGCATACATTTAATAAGATTAGAAAACATTGCTCTTCTAATGGTAAAAATGCCCCTGGACATTCATTTAAAGGGACAAAGATCGTCCTGTAATGGGAAAGGTATAATTGGAATGAGTGTTATTGATCAGAAAGTGCCCCTAAATTTTTGACTGTGCTCCTAATTTTTTTTAATTAGGAGCACAAGTGTTCCTCAAGAAAAATGTTAGAAATTATTCTCCAATTATTCTGTACACAAATAAAAGTATATACTTAACAGATTATGCAGATTATGCATACAAAACAACAGAGTTATTTGAGTCTCTTTGGCATTGATAAGAAAAAAAATTGAGGTGGCCGACCTCTAGGGGTTAATCATAGATGCATATTAATTAATACAAACCAATTAAAAACATGTAAATGCACTCTTTCGATTAATTATTTTATCTAAAACATGCATCTTAAATTCTTAATTCACTTTTTACATTCCATATATTCACCTTCTTTACAGAATCAACAAACCAACACAAAATAAACAGAATTAAACATTAAATACAAAAATATTTACAAAATAGACACGTAATGTTAAACATTATCTAGCCTCGCACCATTATGTGGGCCTCAAGCCATTACTAACATACTCAAAATGGAGCTCTGAGCTTGTGCATCCCTGAACTAAGTCAACATTTTAACATTTCAATCAACACACAATCGATATAATAGATGTGCATACTCTTAAACATTATATAACATCATTTTACACTGTCTTAACTAATCATTAAAATACCTGAAAAGGGGAAGAAGATTAAAAGCACAAAACCTCGCTGTTGCCACACTGCAAACTTTATGTGGAGGAATGGAGAAATCCCGCGCGTTCTCCCCCTAGTGTTCAACCAGACCAGAGTAATCGATTGCACACCTTATCGTGCCAAACTAACTGATCACTGATAAACCCAAAATGACTAACAAATTACATATTTGCATTTTAGAAACTTTTTACATGCTCAAAGTAGCGTGAATATTAGAGAGATTTATGATTTTTTTTAAATACATATTTCAATCTGTCACAATGCCCTTTAAATACAAGTGACTTTGTATTTCTTTTGTTTTGTTAATCTAATGTGTTTCTAAGGAGGTTTTGTACTAGTCAGCTCAGCGCTGTACTAATCTTTTCAAACATTGAACATTTCTGGGGGTGCTGGATGGCAGAGGCAGGCTAAATACACATAAATCAATAAAACTCTGTGATTAATTGTGATTAATCACCATTAAAAAGGTTTATAATGTAATAATTTCACAGTTAATTTCCAAATGTCTGTAGAAACAACATAAAGACGGTATATTTTAAATACTTGTTTAATGGCATGTTTTTATGAATGAAGGCCAGTCTCACTAATACAGCTGATGTCTCTACTGTATGAAATAACACTTCATTGACACTTCATTGACACTTTAAGATCTGCCGCTGCTGCACATGACGTGGATCTCACATGCGTCTCATTTCCTCACAACTCTTTACGGTCATTTAAGACGTTATTTAAGGTGCCCTAGAATGATTTGAAACAACATTTTAAATTGTTCTCTGGTATCTACATATCTACATAGAGGGTATATGGCTTATTTAAGGTCAATAATTGTCCATATATGGTTTTACAGGTCCATTTACAACTCTAGAAATATTCCCACGGATGAAATGGTCTGTTTTTGCCTTATTTGGAAGGGTCATGAATATTAATGCAGAGTTCTACTCTGATTGGCTGTTTCACTGCGGCTCAATGATAGCAGGCACATCTATACTGACCGTCATGACGATGGAGAGATTAGGCATTCAACCTTATATGTTTGAGCCTGTTTCTGACGAAGATACAGATTTTGAGGAACAACAACATGTTTTGAGATTGGAAATGAACGCTTCTGAATGGTAAGTTAAGTCTTTATTTTAATTAGGAACCTGCAAAATCATTACGTCCATACCAGAACTTCAGCCTAAACGATAACTAGCATATAGCATTAAATATACACATCAGCAGTCACAACTTTTTTAGCATTGTAAAAACATTTTAATTACTGTAATGTGTCCCTGTATGATTTTACAATGATAGCTTCTTCACTTTGAATCACAAACTGAACTGGATAGCGCTTAAATATGTTGTTTGTACAGTAACGTTTGAGTTTGACAGTAGAGTACTGATTTAAAAGTCGATTTATTTAGCCAAACAAAGTAATGTATACAAGCCACCCTTTTATATGTAAAAAAAAAAGCTTTTTGAATACTCAGAAAAGCACTATTATGCAACAAATGGTGGAGAAGGTGATGTTAGCTAGAAGGATCGAGTGAGCTATGTGTAAGCAACTAAACTGACATAGTATGTTACGTATCTACGGTTGTATTTTGTAATTTAGGACAACACTGGCATGAAATAATATTAACGTTTGTCATTAGACATACTATTTAGTTATGTAAGCTACTTGGATTATCCTATTGTTACTGTACTAGCATCTTGCGTTGGATCTAGCTAGACAAAAACGGGGATATTATCATTAATGTTGTCTCTCTAAGAAACTTTCGATTTAAATTGTTTAGACAGTCAAGAAGTGGAAAAAATCACTTACTGCTTGCAGGAATATTCCCCTTTCTTCAGTGTCGGATGCTGAGCAAAGCCTGCTTGATATTGTCCCAGGTTTGAAAAACTGTCCGTGGTGAAATGGGCTGAGCAAACTAACAACTTTGAATTAAACTGTTGCGGTATCCGATTATAAATAAACATCAACCATGCCTGTTGACATGTTTTATCTTTGGGAAGAGTACGAAACGTCTTCACATCCCCTGCACAGCCTGGAACATAACATTTGTTTCCATGATCTGCCATGTTCGCTATCCTCACGTGACGCTTGTTTACCTGCAGAGATGATTCGGCTGCGCAGTTTCGCCTGACAGTGAACATGTGCTGGCATATGCAAATGTTGGGGGCGTACATATTAATGATCCCGACGAGTGCATCATTCTCGGTGTTACGTTGAGATTTGCCTATTTTTCCGTGGTGTTTTTCACAAATGAGATTTACATATGAAGGAGGAGGCAATGGTGTTTGAGACTCACATGTACTGAAGAGATTAAGAGACTCACATGAGATTTACATGTACTGAACTCCTGTCATTTAACTATGGCAAGGTTAATTACATTTTTCATTCTAGGGCACCTTTAAGACTGCTAGGATACTTAACAAAACAAACATTTTGGAATAATTCTGTGTGTTGTTGTTCGTTAAAGAGTGCCTGTTAAAATTATAATATAACAGAAACTGTTAAAATATGTTCATTATGTCCTCAGTTGTATATTAATGTAATGCTGTACTGTTCTTTATTATGCATATGTGTATGCCACAAGTAGGCACTAAAGTGTAAACTACAGAAGACACGTTTTGCGTTATGTTTGTCCCAGTTGATTTACGGTTATCTCTTACTGAAAGCTGTCTGATCGTGAGACTGATGTGTCGGCAGCTAGAAAAATAAATATGCCAAGAACGGCTAAAGATGATCCATCTCTATCGTCTATTTTCCTCCGAATGCAACGCTAGTTGCAACAGTAGTTTAGCATAACTCAACAGAAACCCCTTACCTCCAAGCAAAACTGGATCCTCCGACATCTGGATTTTTTAAAAGGCCCATGTGATGCACAGACCCACCGAATCAACTCTTGAGAGTTAGAGATATCAAATGTCTGCAAGCCTAAGTTGTGCTCTGTTCTCTTGTATCTCTACTACATCCCTTGGCTTACACTCTGCACTGTCATCCTCTGATTTTGCTTTGCATACAAAATAGTACTTATTGTTACACTGAGGGCACTTATTACATTGTAACTTCATTGTTATCCTTCATTCTGTGTCCTTCATCCTCATTGTAATTTCCTTTTGACAAATGCATCAGCTAAATTAATGTAAATGCGAAAGTTTCTTACCTAAGTACCTTTACCCTTTGTCTCTACCGGTTCTGTTTACTATAGCTTGAGTCTGATTCAGAGGACATTGGAGCAACAGAGGACAGCCAAGCAGATGATCCCACGCTTGACGTGTGCACCATTGATAACGGCCAATGGTCTGAAATGTCGTCTTGCAGCCAGCCTCCAAGCAGCCCAGCATTGGAAGGGGAAACCTCAGCGTCTGTGCGTGGTGACACTGCTAAAAGGCCTCGGTTGGACAGAGCCAAGGCAAAGCCATCTAATACTGAGATGGCAAAACTCACATTGTTAAAACAGGTTCATTCAACGCTGTCTGTGACAAATAACGACTGTCTGAAGGTGTTTGACCAGCAAGTAGCAAACAAGCTCAGAAATGTTAAAGGGGGGGGAAACACTCAGTTTCAGTCAGTCTCATGTCAATCTTGAGTACCTATAGAGTAGCATTGCATCCTGCATATCTCCGAAAAGTCTTTATTTTTATTATAATTATAAAAGGAAGATGCGCTGTTCCGAGTCTTTCCGAAAAAAGCCGTGCGGCTGGGGGCGTATCGTGTGGGCGGAGCTAAAGAATGACGAGCGCGCGCCGCTGTTACTGTGTTGAGTGCGTCTGAAAGCTGCGTCATCCCTAAAAGCGGGAAAAAACTTTATTCAACATAAAAAATGGCTTTTAATCAGATACAGCCATACATCTATGATCCGGAATCAGACCCAGAGGCTGAAGTTGAACAGGAGCAGCAGCAAAAACGACTAGAGCAGAAACGACTATCTCTATGTGGTATAAGTTACACTAACTATATAATATGCTTAGCGGCTTGTGTTATTTACACATTTATACTTTAATTATATCGTGTGTGTGTGTGTGTGTGTGTGTGTGTGTGTGTGTGTGTGTGTGTGTGTGTGTGTGTGTGTGTGCGCCTATGTGATTTACGAGGACATTTGACATGAATACACGCCACACTATGAGGACATTTTGAATTATGAGGACAGGGCCGATGTCCTCATAATTCGGGGAATGTAGAAGTGCTCCAGAAGCTAGGGGGAGCTAAAATCCAAAATTTCTCCACATGTCTTTATAATTCACATAGACCTGAATTTGTGTATGACGTGTGTATCGGAAGTGCGCCTCTGTAGGACGGACTTGGTACTGCGCCTCCTCATTAATTATTAATACGTGTGTATGAATCGCGGCTTCTGATTGGCTGACCGCTAGAAGTCCTCATAATGTTGGAATTTGTCAAACTCAAGCCCCTTTAACACAGGTCGACGACAACGACGGTATTGGAAAATATATCATTCTAAGTATAAAATAATAGCCACATGTTACATGGACTAAGTTATAAAAACACTGCACACTGAAGCCTTTTCTCCTGACCGAAGTCTTTTCTGACGATATCATCACTCATCGCACAGGTAAGATCAATGATCAGCACAGCTGCTATCTGTGTTAAAATCTGCTTTAGTTTATAACGATTTAAACTATGACTGTTATTAAGACAACTGTGAAATTAAAGAGCATGAACTTTTAATCAAGTTAGCTTTGGTGAAACATCCCTTACGAAAATAAACCATGGTTTTATTATAGTAAAAGTGTAACCATGTTTTGTTTGGCTTACTGATTACCATTTAAATAACCACAGTTTTACCCCAAACTTTAGTTTAACTATAATTACTGTCGTTTAAGATCACATTATTTAGCGAAATGTCGTAATGCTTCTCAGCTTCAGCTGTTACTGTAACACATTAATCTGAATCTGAATGATAACGGTACTGAAATAATTATTTGTGCATCCCTAAGAAATGCAACAGATTCTGTAACTGCATGATAACTTTAATGTTGTCATTTTACTTAGTCTGAGCTAATAGATCGCTATGAGTTATAAATAATGTGTCTTAAGGTTTCAGGTATGTTTCAGCTGTAACCCTGTCTGTCAAATCATTAAGTTCAGTATTATTCAGTATTCAAAATATCAAGGATATGTTTTCACAGAATGTTTCTTTCATTATGTAAGATGCTTTTATGTATAAAACAATAAATCACAAAAAAATGACTTGCTGGACCTTTGCAGAAAATTGCAGGAATAAGGCCCAGAAGAGGAGGCTGTATATTATGATCAATGTGTAAAAAGACAAGGATGGATTTGAAGCAAAATATATCACTTCATTCAAAGGTAAGTAACGCAGACCTATGTTTGAGTAAGGGATTTCCACCCCTGCTCTAAATCTTTATTTAAAACTTTTCTCTGACTAATCAGACTAATTCTTTTGTTAGGTCGGGGAGTTTTCACCACTTCTCACTTTCAAAAAGGAGATGTTCTGATGGAATATCGAGGAGAGGTCATTAATAAAGAGGAATATGAAAGAAGACTCCAAACCTATGACAGTTCACTTGAAGTGTTTTTATTTGAATACCGTTTTAATGGAAAACAATTATGGTATGTATATGGTTTTATTGGTTCTTATAAATATATTTGTAAGTTAGTTAGACACAGTCACGCACACTGTCACGCACACAGTCACGCACACAGTCACGCACACAGTCACGCACACTGTCACGCACACAGTCAGGCACACAGTCAGGCACACAGTCACGCACACAGTCACGCACACAGTCAGGCACACTGTCACGCACACAGTCAGGCACACAGTCAGGCACACAGTCAGGCACACAGTCACGCACACAGTCACGCACACTGTCACGCACACTGTCACGCACACAGTCACGCACACAGTCACGCACACAGTCACGCACACTGTCACGCACACTGTCACGCACACTGTCACGCACACTGTCACGCACACAGTCAGGCACACAGTCAGGCACACTGTCACGCACACTGTCACGCACACAGTCACGCACACAGTCACGCACACTGTCACGCACACAGTCACGCACACAGTCACGCACACAGTCACGCACACAGTCACGCACACAGTCACGCACACAGTCACGCACACAGTCACGCACACTGTCACGCACACAGTCACGCACACAGTCAGGCACACAGTCACGCACACAGTCAGGCACACTGTCACGCACACAGTCACGCACACAGTCACGCACACTGTCACGCACACTGTCACGCACACTGTCACGCACACAGTCAGGCACACAGTCAGGCACACAGTCACGCACACAGTCACGCACACAGTCAGGCACACAGTCAGGCACACAGTCAGGCACACAGTCAGGCACACTGTCACGCACACAGTCACGCACACTGTCACGCACACTGTCACGCACACTGTCACGCACACAGTCAGGCACACAGTCAGGCACACAGTCACGCACACAGTCACGCACACAGTCGGGCACACAGTCCCGCACACAGTCAGGCACACAGTCAGGCACACAGTCAGGCACACAGTCACGCACACAGTCACGCACACTGTCACGCACACTGTCACGCACACAGTCACGCACACAGTCACGCACACAGTCACGCACACTGTCACGCACACAGTCACGCACACTGTCACGCACACAGTCAGGCACACAGTCAGGCACACAGTCAGGCACACAGTCAGGCACACAGTCACGCACACAGTCACGCACACTGTCACGCACACTGTCACGCACACAGTCACGCACACAGTCACGCACACTGTCACGCACACAGTCACGCACACAGTCACGCACACAGTCACGCACACAGTCAGGCACACAGTCACGCACACAGTCACGCACACAGTCACGCACACTGTCACGCACACAGTCACGCACACTGTCACGCACACTGTCACGCACACAGTCACGCACACTGTCACGCACACTGTCACGCACACAGTCAGGCACACAGTCAGGCACACTGTCACGCACACTGTCACGCACACAGTCACGCACACAGTCACGCACACAGTCACGCACACAGTCACGCACACAGTCACGCACACAGTCACGCACACTGTCACGCACACAGGCAGGCACACAGTCAGGCACACTGTCAGGCACACAGTCAGGCACACAGTCAGGCACACTGTCACGCACACAGTCACGCACACTGTCACGCACACTGTCACGCACACTGTCACGCACACTGTCACGCACACAGTCACGCACACAGTCACGCACACAGTCAGGCACACAGTCAGGCACACAGTCAGGCACACAGTCAGGCACACTGTCACGCACACAGTCACGCACACAGTCACGCACACAGTCAGGCACACTGTCAGGCACACAGTCAGGCACACAGTCAGGCACACAGTCACGCACACTGTCACGCACACTGTCACGCACACAGTCACGCACACTGTCACGCACACTGTCACGCACACTGTCACGCACACTGTCACGCACACAGTCACGCACACAGTCACGCACACAGTCAGGCACACAGTCAGGCACACAGTCAGGCACACAGTCACGCACACTGTCACGCACACTGTCACGCACACAGTCACGCACACAGTCAGGCACACAGTCAGGCACACAGTCAGGCACACAGTCACGCACACAGTCACGCACACAGTCACGCACACAGTCAGGCACACTGTCAGGCACACAGTCAGGCACACAGTCACGCACACTGTCACGCACACTGTCACGCACACAGTCACGCACACTGTCACGCACACTGTCACGCACACTGTCACGCACACAGTCAGGCACACAGTCACGCACACAGTCACGCACACAGTCACGCACACAGTCAGGCACACAGTCACGCACACAGTCAGGCACACAGTCACGCACACAGTCAGGCACACAGTCACGCACACTGTCACGCACACAGTCAGGCACACAGTCAGGCACACAGTCAGGCACACAGTCACGCACACAGTCACGCACACAGTCAGGCACACAGTCAGGCACACAGTCAGGCACACAGTCAGGCACACTGTCACGCACACTGTCACGCACACAGTCAGGCACACAGTCACGCACACAGTCAGGCACACTGTCACGCACACAGTCACGCACACAGTCACGCACACAGTCACGCACACAGTCAGGCACACAGTCACGCACACAGTCACGCACACAGTCACGCACACAGTCAGGCACACTGTCACGCACACTGTCACGCACACTGTCAGGCACACAGTCACGCACACAGTCACGCACACAGTCACGCACACAGTCACGCACACAGTCACGCACACAGTCACGCACACAGTCAGGCACACTGTCACGCACACTGTCACGCACACAGTCACGCACACAGTCAGGCACACTGTCACGCACACAGTCACGCACACAGTCAGGCACACAGTCACGCACACAGTCACGCACACAGTCACGCACACAGTCACGCACACAGTCACGCACACAGTCACGCACACAGTCACGCACACAGTCAGGCACACAGTCACGCACACAGTCACGCACACAGTCAGGCACACAGTCACGCACACAGTCACGTACACTGTCAGGCACACAGTCACGCACACAGTCACGCACACAGTCACGCACACAGTCACGCACACAGTCACGCACACAGTCACGCACACAGTCAGGCACACTGTCACGCACACAGTCACGCACACAGTCAGGCACACAGTCACGCACACAGTCACGCACACAGTCACGCACACAGTCACGCACACAGTCACGCACACAGTCACGCACACAGTCACGCACACAGTCAGGCACACAGTCAGGCACACAGTCACGCACACAGTCACGCACACAGTCACGCACACAGTCACGCACACAGTCACGCACACTGTCACGCACACAGTCACGCACACAGTCAGGCACACTGTCACGCACACAGTCACGCACACAGTCAGGCACACAGTCACGCACACAGTCACGCACACAGTCACGCACACAGTCACGCACACAGTCACGCACACAGTCAGGCACACTGTCACGCACACTGTCACGCACACAGTCACGCACACTGTCACGCACACAGTCACGCACACAGTCAGGCACATAGTCAGGCACACAGTCAGGCACACTGTCACGCACACTGTCACGCACACTGTCACGCACACAGTCACGCACACTGTCACGCACACTGTCACGCACACTGTCACGCACACTGTCACGCACACAGTCACGCACACAGTCACGCACACAGTCACAGTACATTTACACTCACAAGACCCATAAAAGGCACTAAACACGTTATTACAAAGTCCATCTCACTACAGTGGCTCTACAATAATTTTACAAAGCGACGACAATAGTTTTTGTGCGCAAAAAAAAATCTAAATAACGACTTTATTCAACACAAACTTTGACCTCTGCCGTGAACTCATGAACCACCACGACGCATGTGCGAGAATATGACGCAGAACCGGCGTTCGGGAATCCATGAAATGCACACTTTAGTCCCATATTGAGCTCTACGCCGAGACCTAAAGCAGGATCAATGTAGAATTCAACAGCTTAGATACGGCGCGTCTTCCTCTGCTTGTAAACACATCTCCTCACGTCTGGGTCACGTGTCCGAATGCCGGATCTGCGTCATATTCTCGCACATGCGTCGTGGTGCTTCGTGAGTTCACGGCAGAGGCCAAAGTTTGTGTTGAATAAAGTCGTTATTTAGATTTTTTTTTTTGCGCACAAAAACTATTGTCGTCGCTTTGTAAAATTATTGTAGAGCCACTGTAGTGAGATGGACTTTGTAACGGCGTCTTTAGTGCCTTTTATGGGTCTTGTGAGTGTAAATGTACTGAATGTCAATGGAGGCCTTTCTCAGCATCAGCTTTCAACAAAAATATCTTCATTTGTGTTCCGAAGATGAACGAATGTCTTACGGGTGTCGAACGACATGAGGGTGAGTAATTAATGACATAATTTTCATTTTTGGGTGAACTAACCCTTTAATAAGGGTAAAGGAATCCTGCTCCTAGAGAGCCAATGTCCTTCAGAGAGTTACACCCATTTCATACCGCACGTGTAAGCAATGCGTAAGCAACACATCTTTTTTTGGCACCTAAGAGCAAATCACAAAGCATTCATAAGCAGTGCAGCCATCATTAGGGCCCTATAAAATCTGTTTTATTTTTTCCCAAATTCCGTTTTATTTCCCCAAATTACATTTTTTTCCATTCACATTTTTGGGAATTATATATTTTTTTATCCTTAACTGTTATTTTAGTCGTAAAAAGATTGTGCTTTTAATGTTAATATAATAGAACATAGGAATGACCTAAAATTGATTGAGGAAACAAACAAACATTTACTCTGTACTTCAAGACAAATACTGCATGATGCAACATAACACTGCACTCTAAGTACCTCAAGTCACAACAAAATATTAGTGCTGTGAATAGATCAATTCAAATTAATAAAAAAAATTCTGTAATTAATCATGATTAATTGCATTTAAAAAACATTGGAGTTTTTAATATTTTGATATTGTATTAATTTCAGTTACTCTCCAAATTAATGTAGATACAATTTTAAAGACAGCAGATTTTTATGAATGAAGGCCAGTATCACTGATACTAATGTCTCTTTGAAACATTAATGACGTTACATTACAGTATCACTGAAAGATACCAATTTAACATTTATTAGGCTTTAAAAAAACTTTTAAAACAATCTTTACATAAACCCATTATAATAAATGTTATATTTACCCATGGCCTAGCCCTGTTAGACATAGCCTAAATAGAAATTGAATAAAGTTATCAACACCTTTATTAACTGCATAAATAATCTAGATTATTCATCATTAAAGCTACATTTGTCTCTGTTCCTTTTGTTCTTTGATGAACATTAATGACAGACATCATCAGTGCTCCTGTCCCTTTAAAAACGGCCACTGACGAACATGACGCAGATCTGACGCTGTCTCGCGCATCTCATTTTCTCACAAGTTAATTTAAGAAATTTTCCATACAGTACATTAAAGTGAATTAAAAGCAAGGGAAAATACAGTAAGTACTCCCCGTGAGGGAACTGCTCGGTACCGAGGGCTTAGCGTTGAGTTTCTTAACTTTTTCGCCAGCGAAAGCAGAGCCGTGGTGATCCGCTTTGCCATGCTTTCATTGTTTTGAAGGGGGGGCTGAAATGACGGGGGGGGTTGTGCTTCCCCCGGTCTGCATTTTCCCCAGACATGCGTTCTTCTCCCACACAAAACAGCATTGCATTCCAAATATGTAAAATTCAGTGAAATTCCGTGTTAACACTAGATTCCGCGTTAATGTGCCAATTCTGCGATTCCGTCTGCCCATCCGTGATCGCGGAATTTATAGGGCCCTACATAATTTCAGAGCCAAGTCTATTTTTACTGCGTTGCTCATGCTGACTGGGGTATATGCTTATGTGGCGATGACATATTTCCGCTAAAATCTCAGCCAGCTTTGTTCCATCAAGCGCATGTTGCTTTAATAGGGAGCAATGTTGTGTGTTTAGTCATTCACACAGAAGCCATACATCAAGAACAGTAAAGGAGAAGGGCTTCAAACTACACATTTCATTCGCCATTCACAAATATGAAAAAAAGGAAAAATGATTGCATCACAAATCACTCTCTCCTATAGTGAATAAACCCTTTATGCCCCCACATCATCAATATACTGCTTACATGTGCAGTGTAAAACAGGCGTTTCCCTTAATGGATCACGAATTGTGTATAATGTCCTCATATTTACTGTTGATGTCATGTTGTGGGGGTTGGGTGAAGATCCAGGTAAGGGTTCTACAGTCAGATAGGGATACGTGTTGTGTATAATGTCCTCATATTTACTGTTGATGTCATGTTGTGGGGGTTGAGTGAAGATCCAGGTGAGGGTTCTACAGTCAGATAGGGATACGTGTTGTGTATAATGTCCTCATATTTACTGTTGATGTCATGTTGTGGAGGTTGGGTGAAGATCCAGGTGAGGGTTCTACACTCAGATAGGGATACGTGTTGTGTATAATGTCCTCATATTTACTGTTGATGTCATGTTGTGGAGGTTGGGTGAAGATCCAGGTGAGGGTTCTACAGTCAGATAGGGATACGTGTTGTGTATAATGTCCTCATATTTACTGTTGATGTCATGTTGTGGGGGTTGAGTGAAGATCCAGGTGAGGGTTCTACAGTCAGATAGGGATACGTGTTGTGTATAATGTCCTCATATTTACTGTTGATGTCATGTTGTGGGGGTTGAGTGAAGATCCAGGTGAGGGTTCTACAGTCAGATAGGGATACGTGTTGTGTATAATGTCCTCATATTTACTGTTGATGTCATGTTGTGGGGGTTGGGTGAAGATCCAGGTAAGGGTTCTACAGTCAGATAGGGATACGTGTTGTGTATAATGTCCTCATATTTACTGTTGATGTCATGTTGTGGGGGTTGAGTGAAGATCCAGGTGAGGGTTCTACAGTCAGATAGGGATACGTGTTGTGTATAATGTCCTCATATTTACTGTTGATGTCATGTTGTGGGGGTTGAGTGAAGATCCAGGTGAGGGTTCTACAGTCAGATAGGGATACGTGTTGTGTATAATGTCCTCATATTTACTGTTGATGTCATGTTGTGGGGGTTGAGTGAAGATCCAGGTGAGGGTTCTACAGTCAGATAGGGATACGTGTTGTGTATAATGTCCTCATATTTACTGTTGATGTCATGTTGTGGGGGTTGAGTGAAGATCCAGGTGAGGGTTCTACTGTCAGATAGGGATACGTGTTGTGTATAATGTCCTCATATTTACTGTTGATGTCATGTGGGGGTTGAGTGAAGATCCAGGTGAGGGTTCTACAGTCAGATAGGGATACGTGTTGTGTATAATGTCCTCATATTTACTGTTGATGTCATGGTGTTGGGGTTGGGTGAAGATCCAGGTGAGGGTTCTACAGTCAGATAGGGATACGTGTTGTGTATAATGTCCTCATATTTACTGTTGATGTCATGTTGTGGAGGTTGGGTGAAGATCCAGGTGAGGGTTCTACAGTCAGATAGGGATACGTGTTGTGTATAATGTCCTCATATTTACTGTTGATGTCATGTTGTGGGGGTTGAGTGAAGATCCAGGTGAGGGTTCTACAGTCAGATAGGGATACGTGTTGTGTATAATGTCCTCATATTTACTGTTGATGTCATGTTGTGGGGGTTGGGTGAAGATCCAGGCGAGGGTTCTACAGTCAGATAGGGATACGTGTTGTGTATAATGTCCTCATATTTACTGTTGATGTCATGTTGTGGGGGTTGAGTGAAGACCCAGGTGAGGGTTCTACAGTCAGATAGGGATACGTGTTGTGTATAATGTCCTCATATTTACTGTTGATGTCATGTTGTGGGGGTTGAGTGAAGATCCAGGTTAGGGTTCTACACTCAGATAGGGATACGTGTTGTGTATAATATCCTCATATTTACTGTTGATGTCATGTTGTGGGGGTTGAGTGAAGATCCAGGTGAGGGTTCTACAGTCAGATAGGGATACGTGTTGTGTATAATGTCCTCATATTTACTGTTGATGTCATGTTGTGGGGGTTGAGTGAAGATCCAGGTGTGGGTTCTACAGTCAGATAGGGATACGTGTTGTGTATAATGTCCTCATATTTACTGTTGATGTCATGTTGTGGGGGTTGATCCAGGTGAGGGTTCTACAGTCAGATAGGGATACGTGTTGTGTATAATGTCCTCATATTTACTGTTGATGTCATGTTGTGGGGGTTGGGTGAAGATCCAGGTGAGGGTTCTACAGTCAGATAGGGATACGTGTTGTGTATAATGTCCTCATATTTACTGTTGATGTCATGTTGTGGGGGTTGAGTGAAGATCCAGGTGAGGGTTCTACAGTCAGATAGGGATACGTGTTGTGTATAATGTCCTCATATTTACTGTTGATGTCATGTTGTGGGGGTTGGGTGAAGATCCAGGTGAGGGTTCTACAGTCAGATAGGGATACGTGTTGTGTATAATGTCCTCATATTTACTGTTGATGTCATGTTGTGGGGGTTGAGTGAAGATCCAGGTGAGGGTTCTACAGTCAGATAGGGATACGTGTTGTGTATAATGTCCTCATATTTACTGTTGATGTCATGTTGTGGGGGTTGAGTGAAGATCCAGGTGTGGGTTCTACAGTCAGATAGGGATACGTGTTGTGTATAATGTCCTCATATTTACTGTTGATGTCATGTTGTGGGGGTTGGGTGAAGATCCAGGTGAGGGTTCTACAGTCAGATAGGGATACGTGTTGTGTATAATGTCCTCATATTTACTGTTGATGTCATGTTGTGGGGGTTGGGTGAAGATCCAGGTGAGGGTTCTACAGTCAGATAGGGATACGTGTTGTGTATAATGTCCTCATATTTACTGTTGATGTCATGTTGTGGAGGTTGGGTGAAGATCCAGGTGAGGGTTCTACAGTCAGATAGGGATACGTGTTGTGTATAATGTCCTCATATTTACTGTTGATGTCATGTTGTGGGGGTTGGGTGAAGATCCAGGTGAGGGTTCTACAGTCAAATAGGGATACGTGTTGTGTATAATGTCCTCATATTTACAGTTGATGTCATGTTGTGGGGGTTGGGTGAAGATCCAGGTGAGGGTTCTACAGTCAGATAGGGATACGTGTTGTGTATAATGTCCTCATATTTACTGTTGATGTCATGTTGTGGGGGTTGGGTGAAGATCCAGGTGAGGGTTCTACAGTCAGATAGGGAAACGTGTTGTGTATAATGTCCTCATATTTACTGTTGATGTCATGTTGTGGAGGTTGGGTGAAGATCCAGGTGAGGGTTCTACAGTCAGATAGGGATACGTGTTGTGTATAATGTCCTCATATTTACTGTTGATGTCATGTTGTGGGGGTTGAGTGAAGATCCAGGTGTGGGTTCTACAGTCAGATAGGGATACGTGTTGTGTATAATGTCCTCATATTTACTGTTGATGTCATGTTGTGGGGGTTGAGTGAAGATCCAGGTGAGGGTTCTACAGTCAGATAGGGATACGTGTTGTGTATAATGTCCTCATATTTACTGTTGATGTCATGTTGTGGGGGTTGAGTGAAGATCCAGGTGAGGGTTCCACAGTCAGATAGGGATACGTGTTGTGTATAATGTCCTCATATTTACTGTTGATGTCATGTTGTGGGGGTTGAGTGAAGATCCAGGTGTGGGTTCTACAGTCAGATAGGGATACGTGTTGTGTATAATGTCCTCATATTTACTGTTGATGTCATGTTGTGGGGGTTGAGTGAAGATCCAGGTGAGGGTTCTACAGTCAGATAGGGATACGTGTTGTGTATAATGTCCTCATATTTACTGTTGATGTCATGTTGTGGGGGTTGAGTGAAGATCCAGGTGAGGGTTCTACAGTCAGATAGGGATACGTGTTGTGTATAATGTCCTCATATTTACTGTTGATGTCATGTTGTGGGGGTTGAGTGAAGATCCAGGTGAGGGTTCTACAGTCAGATAGGGATACGTGTTGTGTATAATGTCCTCATATTTACTGTTGATGTCATGTTGTGGGGGTTGAGTGAAGATCCAGGTGATGGTTCTACACTCAGATAGGGATACGTGTTGTGTATAATGTCCTCATATTTACTGTTGATGTCATGTTGTGGAGGTTGGGTGAAGATCCAGGTGAGGGTTCTACAGTCAGATAGGGATACGTGTTGTGTATAATGTCCTCATATTTACTGTTGATGTCATGTTGTGGGGGTTGAGTGAAGATCCAGGTGAGGGTTCTACACTCAGATAGGGATACGTGTTGTGTATAATGTCCTCATATTTACTGTTGATGTCATGTTGTGGAGGTTGGGTGAAGATCCAGGTGAGGGTTCTACAGTCAGATAGGGATACGTGTTGTGTATAATGTCCTCATATTTACTGTTGATGTCATGTTGTGGGGGTTGAGTGAAGATCCAGGTGAGGGTTCTACAGTCAGATAGGGATACGTGTTGTGTATAATGTCCTCATATTTACTGTTGATGTCATGTTGTGGGGGTTGAGTGAAGATCCAGGTGAGGGTTCTACAGTCAGATAGGGATACGTGTTGTGTATAATGTCCTCATATTTACTGTTGATGTCATGTTGTGGGGGTTGAGTGAAGATCCAGGTGAGGGTTCTACAGTCAGATAGGGATACGTGTTGTGTATAATGTCCTCATATTTACTGTTGATGTCATGTTGTGGGGGTTGAGTGAAGATCCAGGTGAGGGTTCTACACTCAGATAGGGATACGTGTTGTGTATAATGTCCTCATATTTACTGTTGATGTCATGTTGTGGAGGTTGGGTGAAGATCCAGGTGAGGGTTCTACAGTCAGATAGGGATACGTGTTGTGTATAATGTCCTCATATTTACTGTTGATGTCATGTTGTGGGGGTTGAGTGAAGATCCAGGTGAGGGTTCTACACTCAGATAGGGATACGTGTTGTGTATAATGTCCTCATATTTACTGTTGATGTCATGTTGTGGAGGTTGGGTGAAGATCCAGGTGAGGGTTCTACAGTCAGATAGGGATACGTGTTGTGTATAATGTCCTCATATTTACTGTTGATGTCATGTTGTGGGGGTTGAGTGAAGATCCAGGTGAGGGTTCTACAGTCAGATAGGGATACGTGTTGTGTATAATGTCCTCATATTTACTGTTGATGTCATGTTGTGGGGGTTGAGTGAAGATCCAGGTGAGGGTTCTACACTCAGATAGGGATACGTGTTGTGTATAATGTCCTCATATTTACTGTTGATGTCATGTTGTGGGGGTTGAGTGAAGATCCAGGTGAGGGTTCTACACTCAGATAGGGATACGTGTTGTGTATAATGTCCTCATATTTACTGTTGATGTCATGTTGTGGGGGTTGAGTGAAGATCCAGGTGAGGGTTCTACACTCAGATAGGGATACGTGTTGTGTATAATGTCCTCATATTTACTGTTGATGTCATGTTGTGGGGGTTGAGTGAAGATCCAGGTGAGGGTTCTACAGTCAGATAGGGATACGTGTTGTGTATAATGTCCTCATATTTACTGTTGATGTCATGTTGTGGGGGTTGAGTGAAGATCCAGGTGAGGGTTCCACAGTCAGATAGGGATACGTGTTGTGTATAATGTCCTCATATTTACTGTTGATGTCATGTTGTGGGGGTTGGGTGAAGATCCAGGTGAGGGTTCTACAGTCAGATAGGGATACGTGTTGTGTATAATGTCCTCATATTTACTGTTGATGTCATGTTGTGGGGGTTGGGTGAAGATCCAGGTGAGGGTTCTACAGTCAGATAGGGATACGTGTTGTGTATAATGTCCTCATATTTACTGTTGATGTCATGTGGGGGTTGAGTGAAGATCCAGGTGAGGGTTCTACAGTCAGATAGGGATACGTGTTGTGTATAATGTCCTCATATTTACTGTTGATGTCATGTTGTGGGGGTTGGGTGAAGATCCAGGTGAGGGTTCTACAGTCAGATAGGGATACGTGTTGTGTATAATGTCCTCATATTTACTGTTGATGTCATGTTGTGGGGGTTGAGTGAAGATCCAGGTGAGGGTTCTACAGTCAGATAGGGATACGTGTTGTGTATAATGTCGTCATATTTACTGTTGATGTCATGTTGTGGGGGTTGGGTGAAGATCCAGGTGAGGGTTCTACAGTCAGATAGGGATACGTGTTGTGTATAATGTCCTCATATTTACTGTTGATGTCATGTTGTGGGGGTTGAGTGAAGATCCAGGTGAGGGTTCTACAGTCAGATAGGGATACGTGTTGTGTATAATGTCCTCATATTTACTGTTGATGTCATGTTGTGGGGGTTGGGTGAAGATCCAGGTGAGGGTTCTACAGTCAGATAGGGATACGTGTTGTGTATAATGTCCTCATATTTACTGTTGATGTCATGTTGTGGGGGTTGAGTGAAGATCCAGGTGAGGGTTCTACAGTCAGATAGGGATACGTGTTGTGTATAATGTCCTCATATTTACTGTTGATGTCATGTTGTGGAGGTTGGGTGAAGATCCAGGTGAGGGTTCTACAGTCAGATAAGGATACGTGTTGTGTATAATGTCCTCATATTTACTGTTGATGTCATGTTGTGGGGGTTGAGTGAAGATCCAGGTGAGGGTTCTACAGTCAGATAGGGATACGTGTTGTGTATAATGTCCTCATATTTACTGTGTAACCAACATAATATTAGAAGGGGGGTCTTAATGTTATACCTGATCGGTGTATATACAGGTTGGGAAAGCAATTAAACATTAATCTTAAAAGAATGGTAAAAAAATTTAATGGTACAAACCTGCTTCCCTATTACAAAACAAGCAGGCCAAAACAGCCACTCAACACTTTAGTAAAGACTAGCAATCATTCAAACAAGCCTAGACCAAAGATAATTATTAGACTGGTTAAAAGAATAGTGAGATGAGATCTAGCCATCATGGTGTTTACTCTAGTTTATTCTTGTATATAAATAAACATGTGACACCAAAACCTTAATATTAAGCTATATTATTCATACCACAGCACTGAAGCGAGTTAGGCGACCTGTCGAGGATCTTCCAGGCACCTCAGAAGGTATGGGCATTAATCTCATTTAACTAGCATGTTTAGCAAGGTTTGATTCAGTTCATGTAGACCAAGCAGTGCCTACTGTATATTACAGTATTATTTTATTCTTGGATTATTAGCCTTGGAAAGCCCTGACCTTGAATCTGCTGGTAAGACAAGATGGAAGTTTTTAACTACTAATCGATTTTAAAGATATATAAATGTTAGTCGAAGCTAAAAAATCAGTGGCATATCTAGAATTTGAGATTCTGGATCACTTTTTGCATTTGCTTGATTGATTTAAATTAGATGTGCACATGTTTCTGTTTTGTTTTTAAGCAGTTTACCAAAAATGTAAGAAGAAGAAGAAGAAGAAGAAGAAGAAGAAGAAGAAGAAGAAGAAGAAGAAGAAGAAGAAGAAGAAGAAGAAGAAGAAGAAGAAGAAGAAGAAGCAGCACAGCAGTAGGGAAGAGCATGAACAAGCTAGTAAAAAAACACCAACAAAAATGTACAATAAACACTTTATTAGATCTGTAGATCAAGCCGCCTTAGCATCTGTTTCTATGAGCTGCTATACGTAGGTAATTCACCATATTGGAACAGTCCAAGCGGTTGGGGATGCCAAGTCCATCCCCCTAAACTACACTACTTTTAAAGGGGTGGTAAAACACATTCTTTCGAAGGCTTGATTGTGTTTGTGGGGTGGAATGTAACATGTGTTCATGCTTCGTTTAAAAAAAAAAAGCATTATTTTTCATATATTTGACCTTTATTCTACACTGCTCTGTCCCTCCTTGTAAAAACGGTCTGATGGTTTCCGGGTTGTATGAAGCCGGTTCCTCAAAAATACGCAATGGGCTCAGATTGGTTAGCTGGCCCAGTGTGTTGTGATTCGCTAACCGCCTAGTGCACGTATGTCGGAAACGCCACGCCCCTTCCCTTTACCGGTAGCCTCAGGCTACTAGCCTGTGCTTTGGGTAGTACAATGGCGTCTATAAAACCATACAAATTTGAGCAGTTTGTAACGTTAAGTGTTTGTCGGATAACGTTAAGTATGAATGAGCATTTAACGAACTGGTTTGCAGAGCCAAATGAGCGTTGTCATCTGTTTATTTCCTTGCTAACGTACAATTAACAATACAAACTATTACAGGAAAACACTGCGAAGAAAAATAAATCACACTTACAGGTTGTGGCCCGTAAACAGCTTCTGTTTTTAAATCCATCTTTCAGGACAAGCCTTTGTGCGAATCCTGCATTGAACTCATTGAACATGTGCAGCGGGAGCCGCGCACGCCCGTCTCATGTGGCGTTCACACCGGACGCGATTGACGCAAATAAATCGCGCTGTTCGCGCGAAGGTGGACGCTTGAACATTTTGAGTTTACTCGCTTCATTCGCGGGTGAAATTCGCTTCATTCGCGTGTGACATTCACTGCACAACAGACGCAAATCCGTGTCATGGGCGGGGCTTCTGCCAGCGGCTCGTCTCATTGAGAAATGGCTGACATGGGCTGCTACACATCTTTTTTTTGTTAAAATCTACTGTTAATGTGTGACAAAACGGAGTTTTAAGACTTTTTCAGTCGATAATGTAGTTGTTTAAAGCTCAAATCTGTGGTTTATTTATATAAAGAGTGCCTATTTGTACATTTTATCTGGCGTTTTCGGAGTTGTGAGCTCCAGTGGATCAGCGGCGCTCACACTGGCAGTGTGTGTCCCGTGCAGCTGAACTGCGGCTCGTGGATTGCAAATACAGGCAAATATTGTCCATTCTGTCACATTTTCCAGTCTTCTCCTCCGACCCCTGTCTGTCTCGTGCTTTGATTTATGATGGGCAGCATATATCTGCTGCAGATGCGACCTGTTCCCCTCTGTCTCATACACACATGCATATAACATGTTGAATGTTAAATGCACTGCAACCCCCCCGTCCCTAGGAAGGCTGAACAAAGTGGACCTGCAGTCTGGATGAAAATAACAGCGTTTCGTCGGCATTGGCAACAACACTCCAGCCTACTAACTATACCACAACAACACTCCAGCCTACTAACTATACCACAACAACACTCCAGCCTACTAACTATACCACAGCAACACTCCAGCCTACTAACTAGCCTACCACAACAACTATTCCCCACGGCGATACAAAATGGCCTCGCCCACCCTTATTTAATATTCTTGGAGGAGGGGTTTATGCAAATATTGGGGCTGGTGATGTCAGAGACCCCTGAGGAATGTCTAGTAGTCCCTAGCGGCCGTTTGCTGTAGTCCTTAGAAATAGATTTCTTTAAAAGCAAATATCTCCCTTTGCTTTAAACTTTGAACGTTGTAACTTTCCAGATGTTGTTTATGCTCAAACAGCAACATTACACACTAGCTAAAGTTAGAAAAGTGAAATCGTGCTTGCTCTATTGCTCTAAACTATAGAATTAAACTATTATTCTTCCGCAGTTTAAAGGTTACATTTTTTTTTTTTAGCCAGCTGTCTTAAGGTGCGTTCTGGTTTCACCGATATCTATGGTTTCTCCACGGGGTTTGCAGCTTTTCGATGACCGTTGGCGTCGGGTGGCGTCACTTCAAAGCGTTCCCATGGCAACAGGGGGAAATGGCGGCTCTTGTGTGAAGTAAATGAACATTTTTCAACTTTCTACTAATATATGTGACTTTATTGCAAAGAAAATGCGGGGATTATGAAATCATGCTAGCCCCAAATATTTTGCACGCGGAAATAGGCAATTTACGCAGCGAAAGTGCGGCGTATTTGGAAAAAAATGCTGTCCCCGCATAAATATGCAGACTTTGGCTGATTATGCATTAACTCTTGCGATCGCCTAGTCGCGTTTTTCTGGAGGGACTGTATTTTATTTAACAGAAGTTCCCTTTCAAAGCCTACAGCGAACGGCCGGTTTGGACTACATCCCTCTACTTCCTGCTTTAATTACGTCAGTAGAACAGACTAACCTCCGCCCACAAGAATACGCCAAAAAGGGGGCGTGGTCTTGTTGCTCTCCCACGTGGAGAAGAGGAAGTGTTGCGTGGAGAAGAGGAAGTGTTGCGTTTGAGTGTGTTTGTCGCCATGTCGTCGAGACGCTGTTATTTTCATCCCGGAGTCAAATCACCTTTGTTTGGCTTTCCCAGGGACGCTGTAGAGATTATTGAACGCATACATCTCCCCGTTACGGTAAGAGGCGTGACCTTTCCGTGCAACGTGCGCTAAGCTGCTGTCCAATCACAACACGGGAACCGGGCAACGTGCGCTAAGCTGCTGTCCAATCACAACACAGGAACCGGGCAACGTGCGCTAAGCTGCGGTCGAATCACAATACAGGAACCGCTGGCACAATCAGAACTCGTTACGTATTTCTGAAGGAGGGACTTCATAGAACAAGGAACTCATCAGCCGTTTTTAGGACAGTGAGAACAGCGGTGTACAGATGAGTAAATTGTGTGAAAAATACTGTGTTTTTTTACACGCGAAACATGAACACATGTTATATTGCACACTGTAAACACAATCAAAGCTTAAAAAAAAACACGAAAACGGGACCTTTAATGTTTTTGATGAAAGCATTTCTCCATATAATGGACTTCGATGGGCATCATTCTGTTCAAGGTCCAAATGAGTTTCAGTGTAAATCGTCTGGTGTCGTTTGGTATTATTTAAAGGTCCCGTTCTTCGTGATCCCATTGTTCAAACTTTAGTTAGTGTGTAATGTTGCTGTTAGAGCATAAATAATACCTGTAAAATTATAAAGCTCAAAGTTCAATGCCAAGCGAGATATTTTATTTAACAGAAGTTCCCTTTCAAAGCCTACAGCGAACGGCCGGTTGTTCTACATCCTGGTACTTCTTGCTTTAATTACATCAGTAGAGCAGTTTGTCGACTAACCTCCGCCCACAAGAATACGCGAAAAAAGGGGGCGTGGTCTTGTTGCTGTTCCACGTGGAGAAGAGGAAGTGTCGCGTGGAGGAAAGGAAGTGTTGCGTTTGAGTGTGTTTGTCGCCATGTCGTCGAGACGCTGTTATTTTCATCCCGGAGTCAAATCACCGTTGTTTGGCTTTCCCAGGGACGCTGTAGAGATCATTAAGCGCATACATCTCCCGTTAAGAGGCGTGACCTTTCCACGTGCGCTAAGCTGCTGTCGAATCACAACACAGGAACCGCTGGCACAATCAGAACTCGTTACGTGTTTCTGAAGGAGGGACTTCATAGAATAAAGGAACTCATCAGCCGTTTTTAGGACAGTGAGAACAGCGGTGTACAGATGAGTAAATTGTGTTAAAAATACTGGGGGTTTTTTTACACGCGAAACATGAACACGTGTTATATTGCACACTGTAAACACAATCAAAGCTTCAAAAAACACGAAGAACGGGACCTTTAAAGCCCTTTTGAAGCTGCACTGAAACTGTCATTTGGACCTTGAACAGAATGATGCCCATCGAAGTCCATTATATGGAGAAATGCTTTCATCAAAAACATTAATTTATTTTCGACCGCAAAAAGAAAGACATGGACATCTTGGATGACATGGGGGTGAGGAAATTATCAGCAAAAGTTTATTTAAAAGTGAACTAATCCTTTAAGTTTATCAAAGGGAAATGAAAAAGTGCTTTACCTCAATTCGCATTTTAGTTATTTTTTATTTTTGTATTTGAAAAAGCACACATTAAACTTTGCTTCTTGTTCCCGTACTTGGTGTACTGTTTTATGTTCCTATACACACACACACATATATATATAAAAATGGCCTAGTGGTTAGCGTTAAACTTTTCGTGTTTGTGTTAAACCATTTGTCCTCATAGATCACTTTTGTCCTTATAATACACAATGTTTTCACATTTGTGTGTGTGTGTTAAACCGTTTGTCCTCCTAGATCACTTTTGTCCTTATAATACACAATGTTTTCACATTTGTGTGTGTGTTAAACCGTTTGTCCTCCTAGATCACTTTTGTCCTTATAATACACAATGTTTTCACATTTGTGTGTGTGTGTTAAACCGTTTGTCCTCCTAGATCACCTTTGTCCTTATAATACACAATGTTTTCACATTTGTGTGTGTGTGTTAAACCGTTTGTCCTCATAGATCACCTTTGTCCTTATAATACACAATGTTTTCACGTTTGTGTGTGTGTGTGTTAAACCGTTTGTCCTCATAGATCACTTTTGTCCTTATAATACTCAATGTTTTCACGTTTGTGTGTTTGTGTTAAACCGTTTGTCCTCCTAGATCACTTTTGTCCTTACAATACACAATGTTTTCACGTTTGTGTGTTTGTGTTAAACCGTTTGTCCTCCTAGATCACCTTTGTCCTTATAATACACAATGTTTTCACGTTTGTGTGTTTGTGTTAAACCGTTTGTCCTCCTAGATCACCTTTGTCCTTATAATACACAATGTTTTCACATTTGTGTTTGCGTTTTTAAGTTTTCAATTAATGGTGTTCTAGGGGGTGCATATAAAAATATATGGCTTGGTTGTCCAAGGATAAGACAAAGCTCACACATTCACACTTAGTGTAAAAAGATGAACAGAAAAAGAATTACTCTTGATTCTGATTGAGCTAATTATTGTGGCATTATATTGTTTTTGCATTGAATTATGTGTATGCATGGTTAAAGAGATGAGTCTGTAGACTTAAACTGATCAAGTGTGTCTGAATTCAGAACGGGGCTGTGGAGGCTTTTAAAGTTTAGAAGTCAGAAAACTGTTTACTACCTTTTAAAGGATTTAGATATTCAGGGCATTATTAACAGACCAGAACTTTGTGACTATAAGGTTTGACTGACAGTAGTCTCATGAGGGTTCACAAATATATTGACGTGATAAGCCATTTGTCCTCAGGTCAGCGATGTCATTTCAATACGCAATGCATTGATTTTGTGTATGTTTAGATATGTCCTATTAATACATTTGTGTCCCTTTAATACACGATAATAACGTGTGTATGTGTGTTATAGCTACTGTCCTTATAATAATGGTTTGTGTCATAGGCGGGGCTTGCATGTAATTATAATATGTCCTCATAATTGTGTATTTTGTCAGGTTGTTACATTATCACTTGTGTTGAGTGTAAACTAATTCTGAAGTGAAATCTGTGTTGTGTGGCTAAAACAAAAATGTTTGATATGCACCACAACTCTGTAGAGCAAGTGCAAAGGGGTGTCCCCCTAATACAGCAAAAAACTGGTTTGGGCTGAAGTGTCCTTGTAGTACACATAAACCCGTGTGTGTGTGTGTGTGTGTGTGTGTGTGTGTGTGTGTGTGTTTACGCGTGGTTTGTGTAGACATGATTTGTAGTAAGCGGACTGGTTTTGCGCGTCAGGCTAGTGTTTACATAGAAAGACATGGAATAGTAGCGCATTTGAATGAAGAAGCGCGCTTATTTAGTTCAACATATTTCCCCATTCTTTGTGTATTGTTGTTTGGAGTGCTTTTACAATACACAAACATACACATATAGTGGCCAGCTAAACAAATGTACACACTATACATCGCATGCTCCATTGATCAATACGTGGTCATGTTTGGGCTACTTGATGGGCATAGGCAAAAACAGACATTTGAAGCAGTCTTACTCACTGCCTGCGGTTCCAACGTTGGGACCTTTATCGTTGGGACCGCTCCATCCTTCAGTATTAGGCGATTTGAAAATCCGGAAAAGCAAATTCCATCCACTTTTGCCTTAACGCGAGGTTATTTGGCTACGAGCCAGCGCTTTGATGGGCGTAGCCTATTGCTTTCACGCGCTCTCTCTCTCTCTCTCTCTCTCGCGCGCGCGCGCGCTCTTCCGGTAGAATTGTCCGTACGGCCCATACAAGGAAATTGCGCCCTGTTGACGTCAAGCGGACCCATGATCGAAAAAAACTTTCCGAAACTTATGACTAACAGGAAGTACTAATTTTGGCAAAGAAATACTCCCATCAAACGTCCACCTTAGCTTTTGAAACTGTGTCCATGTTTAGCATGGGAATCCAAGTCTTTAACAGTGCAAAAAGATCAGTATGCATGAAACAGCATTTCACCCCCCCTTTAAAGGTAAAGCACTGCAGCTCAGACTTAGGAGAAATGTAATGAATATGTTGTATGATGCTCAAGAGGCAGAGCAGCCAAGTCAGTACCAACCACTATGTGTGGAGCCACCATCTCAGACAAGGCCTTACACACCTGTGCCAGTGCAATATCAGGTATATAAGACGGCCCAGCAGAGCCCTTAAAGTCAAGTGGACCACCAGGCCCAGTCAAAAGTCCACCACTGTCTTTTGTAAGGATGCTTAATTGGGAGCATGAATAGTTTAACACAAAAACGTCATATACCTCTGTAATGTAATTGTAAGGAAATACCCGAAAGTTATTTGTGAAAACGTAATATTTTCTTTGACAGTATATGTCAGCAGTAGTATTTTAGTTCTGTTTGCATGCATGTGTAAAACCTGTCTGTGAGTTTACCTTCACTACTCAAATGAGCACTTGTAGTGCAGTTACAATCTACTTGGTGTGTCATTCCTAGTAAGTTTTTGTTTTTGTGATGGAGAAAAAAACCATCCAACTTTGTGAGACTCTGTAAAAGACTTCTGAAGACTATTTGAGTTATTTCAAAGAAAATATATATTCTTTTTTTAAACAAAGCATGTCCGCCATCCAACTTGGTGAGAAAGAAATGTGTTTTTTTTTTTTTACTGCAAACAAAAATATACATTGTAATGAGCAATACAATTACTACACCATATCCTCTTGCCATGAAACACTCCTTGGCAAAGTGTGTCTCGTAGTTTCTTGGCTTCCACAGAGGGGTTTCTTGCTCTTCCCATTGATGCAGAGGTGGAAAGTAACGAATTACATTTACTCGCGTTACTGTAATTGAGTAGTTTTTCTGTGTATGTCTACTTTTTTAAGTAGTTTTAAAAATCTGTAATTTTACTTTTACTTAAGTATGTTTTGTTTGAAGTATTGTACTTCGCTACATTTTAAACCGAATCCGTTACTGAGTAAAAATAAATAATACAAAGAGGGGAAAACGCGATCCGGAAACGACTGCATTGAATTGAAGGCGGGAGAACGAACGCAAAAATCACAAAAAGATGGAGACGGACGGACCCAGCTGAAAGTGAAACACCGTCGTGAACCCCTGGATAGTATGGAAAAACTTTGGATATAGACAAAAAATAGCCGGGTGTTGTCCTGGAGGATATCAAATTAGAAAAAAAATGTTGATGTAAAGGAGGAAACACATAGAACATGTTCGGGAACGCCATCCCTCTGTGCAGATAAAGGTACGTTTATAACTTAAGGCCGAATGTTTTCTGTGATGCAGAGGGAATCCCAGAATTACAGTATAACGCAGATGTCACGTAAAACACGCAAACTGATGGATGAATGAATACATCGACAGTAGACCTGTACAATAAATCAAATCGCGACATGGTCTGTGAATATTAAAGCTCAAAACACTGCTATATGAATATGATCTGGTTGTTCTGTCTCTGTGTGAATGAGCAGCGCCGTTTCGTCTACTAGCCTACATACTTAAGTAGTCTACGCGATACTCGTGGTGTTTAACGTCTCAAAAACATATTTGGGCATGAACATACAGTATGAACATTTCCAGAGCTGATCTGAGACCCGCTAATGAACATTTTCATCATTTTATTTGATTAAAATCAAATACACTCTGAAACAGATCTTCCCTGAAATAGGTCCTCACTAAAACCCGTCAAAATAAACGGTTGAACTAGATAAAATTGTGACAGAAATATATTACTATTGTAGGCCTATATAATACTTGTCAAAATAATAATAATAATAACAACAATAATAATATTACATAATTTAAACATTATTTAAGAATATATTTTTAAATCCATGGTTTAATTTAGTAAAACAGCAGCGCTTTGCCCAAAAAATGAAAGGATAAGCATTTCATTACCACCGTTTTGGTAATGTATTTGTATTAAATCATAAAAAGAAAAATTTCTTAGGACTCTATTATTCTTAAAGTTGTTAATCTAATTCTTAATAATTTATTTAGTTCATTAGACATGTTTTATTGAAATGTTAATACAATTTTTTTTTTAAAAAATGGTTTCAAGTTTGTTATAATAAAGCATTAATAACCATAATTTAATAATACAGTTTATTTATTAAATAATTAATAGCGTGATGCTGTGAAACTGTAGCCTGGATGCCAGACGAATTTAGCCCCGCCCACAATTTTTTTTGCTCGGGCAATTCGGTCTGGACTCGCTCCATAGAGGAGTAATTATGCCCGAACAGAAACTGTTCGGACCAATGAAATCATCAGGGCGGGCTTTAGACGATGATGGACAGATGATCAACAGTAACGTAATCATCCACGTCATCGAAGGCTCTTTGGTTGAATTTGCTCTTATCCTAAACGGAGAACTTGTTCGTATATGCATTCACCTTCACTATTTCTCTCAGAAACGATGATCGTGTTGGTAAGTACTCTGTGTATCCTTAAATTATTTTATTACTGGCAAAGATCGTTTACACTCATCTTTTTCTTGTAACGTTACTTAATCCAGCGTGCGTGCAGACAGGGTTTCCAAGTGTTTTTGCAATGTCGCGCACAATTGCTACTCAAAACTATAGCCCAAAACAATAACTTTCCGGGGGGTTCTCCGGAAAAAAATGGCGTTTGGTTGGCAAAATGTGTTATTTTGGAAAGGTTGCCTGCTAAAATTCGCATTCCTGGGTTTATATAATCACATAATTGGGGTCGCTTCAACCCGCGGACATGGAGAAAAACACGGACTTGGCAACACAGTGCAGTTGAGTTCTGTTGACATTTGACAACTAACGTTACGCGTCGCTCCGTTGGTTGTGGGTCTATCCAATTGAGGTCTTTCCTGGCTCGGTTGAAACACGCCCCATAATCAAAGCTCAATGGAGCGGTACCAGACTCATATTCTGACTAGAATTGAGTATGGCCACGCCAGGCTAGTAAAACTGATGTTTTCATATCGTCAAAATCTCATTCTACCACAACCCTACACGGGAGAGTCCCCCACCCCGCTGTTAAAAAAAGTAACTCAGTAACTTTTACTCTGAGTACATTTTAAATGAACTACTTTTTACTTTTACTTGAGTACATTTTTAGACAAGTACTTTTACCTCTACTTAAGTAAAAGTACTATTACTTCAATTAAATTTTACTTGAGTAGAATATTTTGTTACTCTTTCCACCTCTGATGCAGACTGTAGCGTTCCCCCTCTCCCCTTCAATAAGCTGATGGTTGGCATCTTCATAATCCACACAGGCGGGTGGAACATAGGCATCAGAATTTTTAACTGCGTAAAAAATTCAGGCAAATACACGCAAAGAGAATGGTATCCATTTTGTATGGATTCAGGCAAATGATTGGTTGGGGGTGGCTAATTGGGCTTAAGCCCCGAATGTTTTGTCAAAAGCCCCGAATCTTTTAGTTTAAAAAAAAAAAAAAAAAAAAAAAAAAAAAAACTTAAACGTTGTTTCATTTCCTCTCAGTCTTTCAGACTGGAGCAGCAAAAAATTAAACAAAAGCTCTATTACCGTGTGTGGTGGCGGTCGGCAATGCATCGCACGTCACTCAGCTGGTTTGCCAATGCCAACTGCCAATAAAAACTAACGAAGAAGAATATACATCTTCTAATTCGTCGTTGTCATCAGGGATTGGCGGGCTTTTATATTTCACCGGCGTCGTAGTTAACCGGTCCGGCTAACATTGACATAACTACATTTTTTAAAAGGAACACTAAACCTCACCGCCCAGAGAGAGATTTAGCGTCAGACCAAACGCGGACAAGTGTTACAGGTTGTGAATCCGCTGTTGTAACACTTGAGTTACATGACTGTATTGCTGGCGAGTTAACGTTAGGTGTTACTTATTAAGGCGAGACACGACAGGTGAAAACATAGTCAATTTTGAGATTTTGGGCCAGTTTGCTCCCTTAACATGTAAGCTTTCATGTCAAAATAAAAAAAAATTCAACATTACACATTAAGGTGGTTATTTCATTATATTTTGTCACCGTGCGCCTTTAGATTTCTACCTGAAATCATCCAAAGTTATTCTAGCGCGAGCTCCCGCGAGTCTCCATTCACAGAAACATGTCATGCCTGGTCTCTGATATATCTGGTATCTGATATCTCTGATATATCTGGTAGATAAAGCTCTCAGTCTCACACACAGTGCTTGCTAATCCAAATATGGACATTTCCTTTGTAGAACTAACCAACCGCGAAGGTTTGCAGCCGAAAACCACATCTGATTGGTGCTGCTGCTTGCTTGTGTATTCTCCGCCTGAGAGAAAAAGTGCAGACAACCCCGAAATCAGCTCATAAACGTTCACAGAAAAGATCAAGTAGCAAGAGCTAATAAAAAGAGAAGTAAACAACAACAGATTAGACACGAAACCCCGTCAAAATTAGATTCAAATAATTATAGATGGACATACAACAAACAGGGACAGTTCGTCTGCAGTGTGTGTGACTGGTGTTATGTGTGTTTGTTAAGGTAGTTCTCTTAAGGTAGTTCTCTAATAGCTATTGCTATTAATAATTTATCAATTTACACGTGTTTTAAATATTATACACTACTGATATTAATTAACTGAATATATATTTTGTTTGTAGGTTGGGGGGTTTATAGAAATGTATGCAGTTATACAGTATAAAACTTTAAAGGCCGTTTTCTCAAAATGAGTTTTTTCCAGATATATGCTGCGTTCTATTATTTATCCGTGTCGGAGCTCCGACTAGGAAGACAGACGTTACCTAGCAACACGCACCAACACGCCCCCTTTCCTCGGATTTTGCCGCTCGGAAGTTTGGACAACCGTGAGGACACCGAGCAAGAATTCCGAATCAGAATACAAGATGGTTGCGACCTGTGTGACGTGTAAGTATGAATTGTTTTCATTGTTTTTGGACCGATTTAGTTGTTTAAATGTTCATTTGGCAAAGATGTTCAGATATCTCTATGCCTAGGAGACCTACAACAAACGTTCATTAAAAAGGGTCCTGTACCCGCCTTTTTCAAACTGGCGCAGCGCTGACTCGCGGTAGGTAACGTTAGAAAATGCATGATTTGATTTGATAACGTTAACCTAGATTATTGTTAGCTATTATTAGGCGCATAACCAAGTGTGTGTGCGGAGTGTGGAGCGCGCACTGCATGACGAGGCGCCGACGAGGCGATTGCTTGCATTTTCCTATCAACATTTATGGACATACAGAACAGAATAATGCATCAGTCGCAATACTTTTATTTGTATAAATTCACAATAACAAGAAAGCGTTTTGATTTCGTAAAATAAATCAATCAGTGCGCGCTTTCATGGTCTCCGCGAACTGGAACGCGCCAAAAAAAAAAAAAAAGCAGAAACATAACGTCATCATATAACTATGAGAAAAATATCTATATAAAGCTTGATATGTAAAGCTTTTAAACGAAACAAAAATAATAAACATATATAGGTAATGAAGATATATTAACAAAAATTGTATATATTATATATAATATTATATATAAAACATAGGCCTATATATTAAAAAAAAAAGTGTGATAAAATGATAACTGTAAAGCATACTGCCCAAAAGATACATAGTGTAATATACATTGTTTGATTTTTAGTGTTTATTGATGGGAAGATGGAGCTGTACTGGGACCAGGAGAGGTCCCGGCCCTTTCATGGGCCCTTGTTCCAACAACAGGCCAACCCCACAGCAGGTTATTACTTGGACCAGACGCTCATGACCTCGGTGAACATAGTGTGCATTGAAAGCACAGGTGAGATACTAATGCACATACACTGTTTTAAACCCTGAGGACTGTGCTAACTGTGCTAATCTTTCTTTCTTTTTCTTTTCTGATTCAGATATCAGCCAGGTGGGAGCCACCACCCCACTGCCTTCAAATGCCCCACTGCCTACCACTGCCACTGCCTCACTTGTCACCAATGAGATTTTCTTGAGGGATCAAACATTATTTCTCATTGACCTCATGCGGCTTGTAAGGGAAAGCTACAATATGAGTATAAATGAACTAACGAAAACACTTCCTGAATTATACACCCACACTCATGTTAAACGACATCCTAAGATGACGGGGAGAAAAGGAAGGAAGAACCATAAAGTATGGAAGAATCTGCAAGAGCCAGCATCGTCTGTACAAGAGTAACTAAGATGACAAGATATCGACACACTTGATTTCCTTTGCAGACAAAATAGACTTCCTCTTTGGAAAGAACCCAGATTGCTTAACATGTAAACAGTTCGGTATAAATACCCCTGTATTTTTTCTGTCGATGTGCATTCCTTTTCGATTTCTTTTGATTGATGTACCATCATTGAGAATTACTCTCTCTCTGTATTTTTATTTGCATTGCTCTGCTGTATCATTCTGACTTGTATTGCTCGGACGAGAACAAGTTACTTTTTTACATCTATTGCTTGAAACTGCATACAAGGTATTTGAAACCTTTATATTGACCCACTCATTCATGATTGTCTGAGAATGGATAAGCTGAAGTATTATAACCTGTAACCTTTTATTATTTTGCTAATTACTTTTGGATCATTGTTTAACCAGTACTTTTATCTTTTGTATAAATAAATTTTCATTTTATAAAGAAAAAGTATTTTTCAGTTTTTTACCTCAGCTTATAAAAGTCAGTTGCATAAAGAATAGATAGAGCATTTTTATCACATCTGACACGGCCAAGGGGTCAAGCAACCATCGTTGAGAAAAACCACCGGGTGGTGAGTATGGTCTCATTACAAGGGTTATTGACTGTTTATTGATTTTGTATTGTTCATTAAGGGACGAGATGTTCATATCACTAGATTAATGGTATGAGATAACGAGCTAGTGTAGGCTTAGACCTAATACTGACCTGACAGCACAAGACTGCTTATCTGCAATTAATATAATTGTATCTTAAGGGTTAATCAGGAACTGGGATAAATACCGGATCCCACTACATGGGGGCTATCGTCCGGGATTGTTTAATATTAATATAATTTAATATTGACAAACCTAAAAAGAATCCGAGTGAACAATAATAATTTAAATCAATAAAGCGTTTTTATTCAAATGCTCCATCAGAGTCTCAAAGCACAGAGAGGAAGCTACTAGGAAAGTAACTTCCGCATTTTTTAACTTCAGTAATATATTTCAGGGACGCCTGAGAAAAGATATTTCTGTTGTTAAAACTGGTAATAAAATCTGGAGGACAGCGCTGTGGGACCAAGAGAGTACCCAATACTAGGACCTCAAATGTAAAAGGATAATTACCAAAAGAGAGGAAACAGATACACAGCTATGGATAATATAACTAATATCAATTTGCTCTCCCAAGATGAATTAACTAAACAACTAAAAGATGCGGGATATGAAGGAAGTGAGGAAATGTTAATCACTGGAGACACTTTATACACCGCAAATGTAGAAAGTTTACCAAAACTAGTCAAAAAGGTTGGGGAATCGAGTAAAAGCAAAAAAATTATAGTAGATATTGCAGACAGCGATACCACCGTTCCAATTGTTAAAGGAGTTAACATACGAGTGCTTAAAAACGGTGTCCCCAATACGGAAGCATTGGTCTTAGCAAACTCGCCTACCCCATCAGAATCTGACAGGGAGGGAGCGACGGGTTGTGACGCTGACCATTTCAAAAAAGGAAGTAGATTAATGCCAATGGAGGCAGGGGCGATTCCTAAACATAATGCTTTCGTTACAGGATTCAGTCCTCTAATAAAGGGGGGAGGATCGTGGGAAGTTGGAAAAAATGCGTTTAGACCGTACCAAACATCCACGGAAAGAAAAAGTAAAGATAATCAAAACATGCGGTTAGAAGATAGATCTGATAAGAGTTCGAGTTCAGAATATACTGAGGATGAGGAAATACCTCGTAGAAAGAAAATTAATTACAAAAAATCTAGAAGCCAATCTCGTGAGAGGCGAAGTAGCTCTCATCAAAGAGAACACGACACTTTGGGAGGAAGAACATTCTTAACCTGCCCCGGTCTTGTTCTTAGAACAGGAGATGCACACCTGGCAAATATAAAGGGACCAGGACAAAAAATAATTAAATTAGCGTGCGGGCCTACCGCGGATGAAATTTTAGATATGCCCGGGACAAGTTCAAAAGCTAAAATAGATATGTTAGCAGAACAATTAGATTGTATGCAGAAATCGTTGTGTTACATGCTGTTAGATGATAACAGAAACGACAAACAAGAACCGACTAACAACGAAATTTGGAAGTTGAGAGAATATACACACCAGGAGCTACCACCCCGTAAGGGTAAAGCTCCCAGAAAACAACTAAAACCTGATAAAACTAGGAAGCTTATCAGGGAGAGTAGTGAAAGAGACTACAGAATAGAAAAATATGAAAGGAAAATAGAGGATGAAGAAGAATCCTCAGAATCTCTGTCTGAATCTGAGCATTCAACCTCTGACAGAGAGGAGACAAGCAGCAGGAAACAGTTACTTCCTCCTAAGCCTCAAGTAGACTTGTCACTAATGGCAGCAATCTCTAGGCAGGAAAGGGGGAGGTTAAACTCAGAATCTGATGAGGAAGTAAGGCCTAAACTGAGGCGCGGGCCTAAACGACAGGCAAAAACGGACAGCGTCACTTCAATTCAGCTACTGCAGAATATGAGATTCCCTGGCGCAGGCCAAAATAACATGGCTAAAGCTAGAATGGTAGCTGAATTGGGGGAAACGCTAAATGTCACAAAGAACCTGATTGAACAAATGATTAAGTATCATACAGGATTATCTCTAAGATTGGAAACATTAAAAGATCACAATTCACAAGTAATTGGAATTGACGAAGAAGCTGAATTTAGGAAAGAGGTAGAAATTGTAAAAACCACAGGATTGTGGCCATATCTATCTGAGAAGGCTAGGGAAGGCTGGACTGAAACAAAAATGCTAGCCAGATTAAAAAAGATAGTCGTAGACCTACCAGGTTGCAGAGAAATTGCAAGTTGGGGGGCAGAAACTGACTGGTCAGAATTGTCTAAATTTGCAGCCAGATATGACAGAGAAACAAATAGAAGACAAAGAATGAAAGACAGCTCAGGACCAGAAAGGAATAGACCAACAGAGAGAGCTAGAGACAAACAAAAATCTAACTTTCAAAAAAATAAATTCAGATCGAATGACAGACAAAAGCTCAGGCCTAGTGAAAAAGACCATAAAAAACAAGCGTATCAAAAAACTAAACCACAGGCCAAACCAACACAGACAAAAAATCAAGGAAAGAAAAATGATTACATTGAACCAGAAAAATGGGCTAAAATGTCAGACGAACAGAAAAAGGCACACATAAGCATGTAGAATAAAAACGCAGAATTGGATCGTTTGGCAGTACGAACTAACCACTGGGAATTGTGGTTGTAAAAACTGTGTAGATTGTAAGTTAAAATTTAATCTACGAGGCCAAGAGTGTAAGTGTGTTCTGGTTGAACAAGGACAACTTAAAAGGTGTGACAAGTGTGTCATTCTTCTGAAAAAACGCTGGATGGTTGTGACCAGCCAGAAAGGAGTATGGCAAACTAGGAAAAGTAATACCAGTTTAGGATGTTTCCAACATGGTAAAATTATGGAAAAATGGGAAGTGAACCCATTAGCCTTAATCTCTGACAAAGAAAAGGCATTTTTATGGGACAGGCTGTTTATTTGTGGACAACAAATACCGTTAGATTCCGACCCGTTCCGAAAAGGGGAGGTTCTGGACAAAACCTTGTCTAGAGACACTGACCTGAATCTATGGAAGCAAGTGGTGAAAGAATCATTGCATGACGGGGATGGTCTTGTGAACTATAAAGAAAAGGGAGAGTACAAGGAAAAATTGTTATACGATTTGATAATTGATGTAATTAAAGAAATGTCTTTCCAGGAAGACTTCCCTATTTATATGCCGAGAGAGTATAGTTTTTATGTCTGGGAAACGAACCTTACTATCCAAGCACGTCGTCAGAGGACGTTTACAGGGTCAGAAATAGTAAAGGTCAAGATAGAACCTGGACAGCACAGTATAGAGTGGGAAGTGAAAGTCTCACTAACAACTACCTCAGATTACATGGGGGTTGGAAGATCAATAGAGGGGGTTCATGTGGAACGATCAGTAATCCCTAAACCTAACTCGCTGAGCAAAGTAACCAATTGGTTCAGAAAGCAGTTAGGGAAAGTTTAGGTTGACATGTCTCTCTGTGTCTCTTTTTCTGTTTTGCAGCAACATGAGGCGTAAAGGAACGGAAACGAGACGAAAGCAGAGGACGCTGAGAGGAAAAAGGAGAACCTTAAGTCTGTTCCTGGTTGCGTCACTAATATCGTTGTTAATAAGTTTTTTCATAGTCTGCTTGGGCATATCTGTAGAAAATAAAGAAAGTAAAATAGGAGTAGCCTCGTGTTCTGAAATTGAAAGAATAGTTAGTAAAATTTGTTATAAACAAAATGTAACTTTAAAAGGCGAAATATATGGGCCAAGAATGATAAGGGAAATGTTCAAGGGATTTATTGCTAAAATAGATAAATCTTTTTGGAATTGTAAGGGTACAAAACGAATCAGTGCAACCAAAGGGCCAGTTCTTTATGGGAATAAAGTAATAAAGAATAAAACAAAGTTACAATGGAGTAGTTTAAAAGCCCATAACCAGACACATGTAAAATTGAAGGGTTTGGTTTATAATTTTTCAGATATAACTAACCTTACGTTCAGGTCGCATGTGTACAAAATATGGAATAGTCCTCTTGTGGAAGTATCGCAAAAAGACAAATGGGATTGTTTAACTAAACAGGTCAGTACTACAGTGCAGGAAACCTGGATGGGGAAAAGTGGCATAGAAAGACCCATAACTATGGAAATAAAAAATGACAGTGTAATTGGAGCAAACAAAAAACGAAAAATTAGATCTGCTAGTAAAATTACAATAACTAAGAACACGTGGAATAATGCAGATTTGAGCAACCCAGTACAGAAAAGTTATTGGCCGATAGGACTGAAGCCACATGTATTAATTTTGGGGGTGTTTAAAAATAGACCCAAACCAGCCTATGCAGAGTTAGACTGGGTGACATGTGAGAAAAAGGTTGTGCCGCTTGCATTGTGTGAAAACAGAAAAGATTGCCCATATTTGACTAAAAATAGGTTTTTGAGTAATAAACCTGAAAACCAGTTATGGTACAACTTAGATATACATTGTAAAACGGAATATGGTACGACTAGTGCCTGGATTTGCTATTTGGATAGTGAATCCAAATGGGATAACGATAAATTTAAAGAGTATGGCATTGAGGTCATCAAGCTGTGGCATTCTTGGATGAGTTATCAAGACGCAAACAATGAAATGGTTAAGGCCGAGTCAAAAAGAGACACATGGACGATTAACGACACCTTGTGGAAAAACGGAGTAGGGGGTAGTAGACTACACCCATTGACTTTGGATTATGCGCCACGAGCAGGAATATCGTTAGAACTAGCGAATGCATCAGGGATAGTGAGTTATATTCTAACTAATATATCTGATCAACAATATAGATCCGCTATAGTGCTTTATTGTTTGGCAATTGAAGGCCCACTTCGGTGGACTCATACAAATCAAGGTATTTGGAGTAATCATAGTGATGGAATGAATAAAGGTACATTAAGATGGATTGGACTATCCAACTTCCAGTACCGTGTTTGGGATGTGTTCCCTGTAGCAATGGGATTGGATGAGATATCTAGCCAAACAGTCACTTGGAGAACGTTCCAAGAGAGCAAAAATAAGAATGTATTCCCAATTTCTATATCTTATAGGAATAATAAATCAAATATAGGACTGAACAAATTAGTGTTGACCCATGGCTATTGGAGTAATAAATACTATTTACCAATGTTGAAACCTAGCGAACATCGGGGTAGCAATGGTAAGGATTATAAAGTATTGATGGCATCATCTAATTTTAATATAAAAAGATCGAGTCCTTTTTCTAGGCATAGTCTACGGTCTGATGACTATTTAAAGGACGTGAATAAAATTAGATCAAGCTCATGGAATTTTGGAGTTGGCAAGTTTCAATTTAAAAGAGATGAAGAGGAGAAATATTTGTGGTTTCCGGGTATAGAACAGGCTTGCGACAAAAAGATGTTCGATGAATGGACTGTTAAAACCCCAGGTGACATGTTCAGCCCTAATATAACATGGATGTATAAAGGGGAACACTTATATTGTACATTTAAAGACTTGATGAAATTGGGCCAAGACAAGATTGGAAGTGAGGAACGATGGGAAGATATAAGTCAAATTACGCCAGGGGCTCCTTTAATGTTGATAGCAAAAAATCAAATAATGAAAAAATGTGCATTTTCATCGATGGTGAAAAGTCAACTTGAGCTGGGGGGTATTTTTGATTTAGTCGACGATTACCTGGAAGGCCTTTCAATGGGCCCGCATTTTATGTTTTCTGCAGACTTCTCATCTCAATTAATAAGGCCCAATACAGGGAATCTATTTACGGTTTATTGGAAAGTACAAACTAAAGCGATTCTGTGGGCTTTGGATAATGTTAAGGAGCTTGCTGTCTCCATTTGGGATTTATTCGTAGAATCATGGTTTTACATACAAATAGTGGTAATTTGCCTGGCTGTCATCTTTATAGTGACAGTATCGACAGTTATGATAATTAAATTTTCCAAATTAGGATTGGTTTGCAATCGACTGTCGAAACTGAACGGTTCCTTAAAGGACCGGAAAGCGCTTCTCTCTGCAAGCGAGTTCGACTCTGACATTGAGGATGGAAAAGTTTGAAGACTGAGAGTTACGCAATTTTAAAAGGCCCCTCGAGGCCTTATAAGCATGGCATGTTGACTAGTGAACTTGACAACAGACTGACACTGGAAGGTGACTGAACATAACTGAATTACAACAGCGGTCATTACGAAAAAAAAAAAAAAAAGATAATGGCCTATCTAAATTGCTCAAACACAAGCTCGTCCTGGCCCAGCCAAGAACAAGCGAACCGCGATATAGTGAGTATGTTTATTATAAACTTTTGGTTAATTATGTATTGGATTTCTGGGCTGTTCTATAATCACCGCCAACAATTTTTGCTAATGTGTTTGAGCCTAGGTCTTTTTAACATTTTGGATGATTTTTCTTTAGTTCTGATTTTAGTATCACAGCTGTTGAGAAGCGCTAGATATGTAAAACTTTTTGGTCAAAGAGGCATTTTTGCGGTAATGATTTTTGCAGGCGCAATTTTTGTATACAATTTCGCTAGATGTTATCTTGACGTTTTTTGGCTGAAATATGTTGGAATAGTGATTGCTATCCTAACATACATTTTTCTGATCGCATTAAGCTATCAGAGAAATAATATGCTTAGACCACTTGTGATAAAACTGGCAGTTTTGTATTTTTTAGTAATTATAATGGCTGCCAGTTCTCGGCACACTGAAGAGCCAAAATTATTCATGCTCTCAATTCTTGTGGGCATTAATGATTACAGCCGATTATTCAAATTTTTAGATAATTGTAAATTTTGGTGTTGTTGAAACACAGTTGAACACAGGAGGAGAATGACTCATGAAGAAAAAAAAAAAAAAAAATGAGTCATTGCCCTCTTTTTGAAAGGGTCGGGGATATTTTGTTTTCATTTCATTATGTTTTTTGACCAAGATGATTTTGTTTATCATTTTTTATTTTTATGACCATGATGAGTTGTTTTCATTTTATTTTTATTATAAAATTAGAAGGATTACTTTTATAATGTCTTCATTATTTTTAGTTCTCCATAGATTTTTCCAAATAGTTTGGTAAATAGGAAGATATGACATTTTTTGGAACTTGAATTGTATTAGTTTGTTATCATTGATGACGAGAGATGAAGAAGACGAATATTCTGTATTTTGATTTTTTCTTTCAAAACAATTTTTTTGAAAATTTATGATCTATTGCTCAAATTATTCATTTTTTTTTTGAGTTATAGACTAAAACAGATTTACGAGTAATTGATAGTAAATTTTTAATAGTATGTTAAAATGTTCTCTGTTTTTATTCTGGCCAAATAAAAGCAGACAACAAAGAGGATTTCACTCTTTATGATTGATAAATGATTTCTTTTTGTTTTTGTTGATTTTTCTTTCTTTAACATAATCTACCATCATCTAACATTGATTTGGTTTGGAGGTATTAGGTTTTCTGTCATTGAATGAACTATGATTAACGGCAACATTATAAGTTGATTTATTTTTCTCTCCCTGATTCTTTTATTATGATTAATAGGACGATAAGTTAATTTATTTTTGTTTTCTTTTATTTTTGAATTAACTATCCTAGATAGGGCAGGATAAATGATTTATTGTTTTATGATTGTGTGTTACATTAGGTGCCTATAATGAAAAAGACACCGGGCGGGGCAATGCAGAGAAGATGTCACGAATGTGAAAAATATTGTTATCCTTTGAAATTGATAGTTTATAAGAGAGAAATGTTGATGTATGTGAATTTTTGTACAGAATGTGTAATCAAACAGGGTTATTACATGGCTGAAATAAGATCTATTACATTTTATAAAGCGATGGCGGATTTTACTGACCCAAAGAGCACTCATCATCTCGATTATCACGCATTGAGCTTTATTATTGACATGAAATGGATAATTGTAGACCTAGACGAAGCTGTTGAGCTTTTGATTGGACACAGAGAAACTATTTCGAAAGGACGGTGCTGTGCGGAGATTCAAACCTATCTATGGCGGAAAATGGTTGTTCCGGGGTTTTGTACAAGGATGGCGCGTGTTAACGGCCAAATTGTCTTTGTCTATGTGCTCGATCCAACAGCTCTGCTTTGTACGTCTGTCGAGAGCCCACTGGGTTCCAAGGATGGTAGACGAAAGCATATTGGAGAGTGGTGCCGAGTTGGCGTTATCTCCGCAAGTGCTGATGGCAATGGATCGAGCCCCGAGGAGAAGGAACTCATTCCGATGGATGTCCGTGTCGAAGACATGGTACCGGGAGACGGTTAAGAATCTGTCCGCACAGTACGGGACTCTCGTGATTGGTTTCTTCTGGAAAGAGAGTGAGACTAGGTATCGGTTTCATGAGTGTTGTTTGGATTATGTACTTCCTACTGTCTATGTTTTTAATGTTAGATTGGATGAATTGAACGTAATATACCCTGACAAAGTTAATAGTAAAAGTATTTCCGTGAGTGCAAGAGGGGGTGTAAGGGAAAGCTACAATATGAGTATAAATGAACTAACGAAAACACTTCCTGAATTATACACCCACACTCATGTTAAACGACATCCTAAGATGACGGGGAGAAAAGGAAGGAAGAACCATAAAGTATGGAAGAATCTGCAAGAGCCAGCATCGTCTGTACAAGAGTAACTAAGATGACAAGATATCGACACACTTGATTTCCTTTGCAGACAAAATAGACTTCCTCTTTGGAAAGAACCCAGATTGCTTAACATGTAAACAGTTCGGTATAAATACCCCTGTATTTTTTCTGTCGATGTGCATTCCTTTTCGATTTCTTTTGATTGATGTACCATCATTGAGAATTACTCTCTCTCTGTATTTTTATTTGCATTGCTCTGCTGTATCATTCTGACTTGTATTGCTCGGACGAGAACAAGTTACTTTTTTACATCTATTGCTTGAAACTGCATACAAGGTATTTGAAACCTTTATATTGACCCACTCATTCATGATTGTCTGAGAATGGATAAGCTGAAGTATTATAACCTGTAACCTTTTATTATTTTGCTAATTACTTTTGGATCATTGTTTAACCAGTACTTTTATCTTTTGTATAAATAAATTTTCATTTTATAAAGAAAAAGTATTTTTCAGTTTTTTACCTCAGCTTATAAAAGTCAGTTGCATAAAGAATAGATAGAGCATTTTTATCACATCTGACACGGCCAAGGGGTCAAGCAACCATCGTTGAGAAAAACCACCGGGTGGTGAGTATGGTCTCATTACAAGGGTTATTGACTGTTTATTGATTTTGTATTGTTCATTAAGGGACGAGATGTTCATATCACTAGATTAATGGTATGAGATAACGAGCTAGTGTAGGCTTAGACCTAATACTGACCTGACAGCACAAGACTGCTTATCTGCAATTAATATAATTGTATCTTAAGGGTTAATCAGGAACTGGGATAAATACCGGATCCCACTACAGGCTGCAAATGGAGGCAGAGGGTAAGGGCCCTCCCAGGTCCCTCCATGACCTGAACCAGCGCCTGAAGCTGGCCAGGAAGTCCAAGAAGTTGCTGTGGGAGGATATTGCTGGCAAGCTAAGCCACCATTTCAAGCAGACCTTTGTGCCAGACAAGGTGGCTCGGAAATGGAACACATTGGTGGAGGCATACAAAAAAGTAAAGGACAACAATTCGTCCACAGGGAGGGGGCCTAGTAGATTTCAGTTTTTTGCGGAGATGGATGACCTCTTGGGCGGTCACCATGATATCGTCTTCCCTGTTGTGGGTACAACCATGGGCCTGGATGTGCGCAGGCCAGATGCACTACAGGCCAATGTGTCTGCACCAGACATCTCACCTGCACAGTCTACTAGCACTCCCTCACCTGTGTGTGTGTCCAATTCCCCCTCTCCAGCTCCATCCAGCCCTCCATCACCTCCTTCGTCCTCCTGTGTTCCTCATCCCACTGCTACCACCATTCCCACTGCTACCACCATTCCCACTGCTACCTCCATGCCCCCTGACACCCCAAGGAGGCCACGCAAGCGCCAGAGGGAGAATGAGCTGTTGGAATTTCTAAGGGAGTCAGAGGCAGCCTCCCAAGCGGCCTCCCAAAAACGCCACGCTGAGACCCTGGCACAAATGAAGGAATCCCAGGAGGGATTCCAGAGGTTGCTTGCCCAGATGGTGGAAAAGATGTAAAATTATGTTAATGTATGTCGGTATGGGTTGAATTGTTTACATGCTATTATACAGTTGTTTACATGCTATTATACCGTTAATTTATTTTATTTATTAACCTTAACTTTCCCGTTTTTCAGTGTTATCCTGTGTTATCCTTGTGTTATCCTTGTGAATGACCACAAAAAAGGAAACAAAGCACAGTTCTGTGCAATTTATATAGTAAATTTCAATAAAATATTGTTTTACTATTAACCAAGCCTTGTCATGGTTGAATGTTACCAGTCTTTTCAGCTACAAAAAAAACCTCACTGGCCTGTGAAGCACAATGAAGAATTAAGTTAAGGTTAAACACTTTGTATTACAACACTTAACAATACATGAACATTACAAAAAATATTAAGTTATGTTAGGAGAGTGTTACATAACTCTGTGAGTTTTAGGTTTAAGACAGTTCTAGGTACGATTTAAAGGGGGAGAAAATTGACACTGAAACTGTTTAAAAGGTGTAAATAAACAATAGACATTTATTAGATAACAATAGTCACAACTACTCGTTGCCATCCTCCTCTCTTGGACATCCCTCTGGGTGTTCATCACAGCCATTCACAGCTCCAAGCGCAAAGTTGTGCAAGAAGCATGCAGCCATGATAATCATTACCACAATGTCCATCCTGGTGTTCTGCAGGTCTCTTAAGCGCCGCCACTTGCACTTCATCCTGCCAAATGCCTGCTCAACGATGACCCTCCCCCGACTGATTGTGTAATTTTGCTGGTGGTCAGCATCGGTGAGGGCCCCGTTGTCACGCTTAGGTGTTACTATGAAGGGGAAGGCCTGACCAATATAGGCACTGTCCCCGAGCAGACGATAGTCCCCCATCTTCTCCTGCCATTCGGTGTAAAAAGTGGAGCCCCGCAGCATCCTGGCATCGTGCACCCTGCCTGGTGGTCCGGCAAAGATGTCAATGAAGCGGCCTTCATCATTGACAATTCCCTGGAGGAGGACAGAGTAGTAGGACTTCCTATTAATGTAATCCCCTCCTCTGATGGGTGGCCTCTGGACCCTGATGTGGCAACCATCTATCGCCCCAATGACTCCATCTAGGCCAGAGATGCGCTGGAAGACAGCAGAAGACATCCTCTTCTCACAGCCCCTTGGCCAAGACACAAAGTTTGTGCCAATCCCTGACATGATGGTCAGCACTTGAAGGATGGCTCTGTGCGTCGCTGACTGGGAAGCATTACATTTATCAGATATCTCTCTGAAGCTGTTCTGGTTGGCCATATACCAGAGAAACATGAGGACCTTTTTGGGAACAGGCAAGGGGGGAAGTCCATGGCTGTGTTCGGTGTGCAGGCCCCCCTCCTGAAGCAGTCGAAGTAGCTGCTCAAACCTGGCTCTTCTGATCCGGAAATGACTGGCAAATGTATTGTCATCCATATCCAGCATGATCTCCCACTCCATTCCAGACTTGAGGATGATCTGCTGCCTGGACAGCAGCACAGCTGATACCACAGCCCTGCGTGAATGAGAAAAAGAAATAGAGATTAAAAAAAACTTTTTTTTTTGGTATTGCATCACAATAAGTGTATTGTGATTGTCAAAACATTTTATTAACTAAACTGAATTTTAGTATGTTTAGTGACAACACGTTACAATGTTTACATGGTACAATTTCTGGTAAGTTACGTTTTTTTTTTTCCAATTAAATTATTGTGATTTGATTATTTACTATTAAAAGAAAAATTCGGTTGTGTAGGTGAAGCACATACTTATTTTGGAGCGCCTGGTACTCGGCCAGTGCTACCATAGCAACAGCTTTCCGGGTGGCGTCCATGTTTTTCTCCGACTCGGACGCGCAAAACATACCAGAACGCTTGAAGTGTGGAAGTGACGTCATATCCGAGGGCCGAGTCGGATCGTTGACCATAATAGAACGCAGCAATAGTCAGATATATCCACTTCAGTAGCACCTACAAGCACCTTTTTGCAGACTTATACTGAACTATATTCTGAAGGCTTTTACAGAGGGATTTGTTTATATATAATTCCTATCCTGAGTTATAGGTCCTTTAACTCCAAAAAAACATGGCGAAAATTTATTTTTTAAGGCTATTGTCAGTATTCTCTAATTTACTAAAGCACAAAATAAGATATCCAGAATCCCCTCTGTAAAAGCCCTCTCATCTAACATGTCAACAAATAGAACCAAGAATTTTAAACATGGTCCTCTCCAATTTCCAGATTTTGTTTTTGTAAAAGTATGCAAATGAGCGTATATTTAAGTATATAAGGCCTCATTTGCATATTAAAACATTCATTTACACAAAACTTGTAATACATTTTTTTCTTATGTTTATGCCAGTAATAAACTGGAGAAGTTTCACAGTGATATCTTGTAATTAAAAAAAATCCCCTATTCACCTGTAGTGTCTTGCCTTAAAGGGTTAGTTCACCCAAAAATGAAAATTCTGTCATTAATTACTCACCCTCATGTCGTTCGACATCCGTAAGACCTCCGTTCATATTCGGAACACAAATGAAGATATTTTTGTTGAAAGCTGATGCTGAGAAAGGCTTCAGTTAGGCCTCCATTGGCATTCAGTACACTTATACTCCCAAGACCGATAAAAGGCACTTAAAATGTCATTACAAAGTCCATCTCACCACAGTGACTCTACAATAATCTTACGATGCGACGACAATAGTTTTTGTGCGCAAAAAAAATCAAAATAACACCTTTTTCCAACTTGTTACTGCCTTCCGTGTGTGCCTCCACGACGCATGCGCGAGAATGCGCATGCGCATGCTTTCTCAGCATCAGCTTTCAACAAAAATATCTTCATTTGTGTCTGAAGATGAACGGAGGTCTTACGGGTCTCGAACGACGTGAGGGTGAGTAATTAATGACAGAATTTTCATTTTTGGGTGAACTAACCCTTTAAGAGAAATTAGTTGCTAGTAGAGATGGGCGGATGATTTGTCAGATGATTTGTCACATGGGGGTTGTTGTCTATCTTTATCTACGCGTTTATCTAAGCGCAGGGCTCCAGACTGTAGCCGAATATATACTTATGTCTGTCAATATTAAACTGCAAAATACTATTTAAATGTTACTCCTGCATGTTCTACATCCCGTGAGACGGGCGGTCGGGCGCGGGCGCTGTCTTTGCAGTCTCTGCCGTGTGTCAGTGTCACTATATGAGGACACGAACGCATAAACCGTCACTTCATGAGAATTTACCGTTTCATTTGAGAAAACTGTCATATCATGAACACAGACACTCAAGGGCAACGGCAACCCGTCAAAATAAAAGTTCAGTTTAAAAAAAAATTAATTGACAGAATATATCAGGCTACTGTTGTAGGCTACAGTAGATTTAGCTACATCTCTATGTAATAATAATACGTCTCTACTAATAATAATATGCCTAGATGGTTGATTATTTTTCACTTGATCTTTTTTTATAAACGATGTTTCCTTTTAAACAGAATACAGCCTTTAAATGTTTATATATTATTTACTTATAATGATTATCATCATAAATAATAAACTTAATACATTTAATAATTTTTTTAAAATAGTTAAACAAAAAATGTAGCTGTGGTACCGAAATTGGTACCGATTACCGTCAAAATGTTATAGTATTGGTACCGACTACTGGAATTTTGGTACCGTGACATCCCTAGTACAGATGCATTCATATCGTGGAAGTAATTTTTTTCCCCCATACTTTAATTTGAAAAGTAAATCTTTAATATATTCTACATTCATTACATAAAAAGTAAAATATGTCAAGCCAAGTTTTAATCTTGATGATAAGGGCTTTTGACCCCAGTCTAAAAAGGCTGTTATAAGTTTTACATGCCACCAGATACCACTGTGTTTGCCGAGTTTGAAGCCCCCCAAGCTTACACTCTTTTTCGGTACAAATAGAAAAAAAAGCCCCAAAACTTCATAATGCTTCATCCACCCATCACTACTCGCTAGCTAATGTTTTCTGATTTTACTGTGTTTGAGGGACTATTTTGTCACACAGATGAGTCCGCTAGGGAAGAGGAAGGACAGGCATCACAGCAAGGGACAGCAGGTGGATTAACTGCAGTTAGTGATCTAGGGACTCCGGAAAGTGGCCCAAATCAGGTTCATCTCCCACAGTACCCCCTCAACAAAGAGCATTTAACAAGACATGGTTTGAGCAATTTAAATGGCTGGAGTACAGTATAACCAGAAACTGCACATTTTGTTTTTCATTGTCGCCTGTACGGCAGGCAAAACATTCGCGCTAATAAAGATGCACTCAGTTGCTCTGGGTTTTCTAATTGGAAGAGGGCTTTGGAATCCTTCCGGGACCGGGAGCATGAAAGAAGTGCCCTCCACATTTCCACCATGACATGCTGGCAGAGTTTTAAAAGCACAAAAACTCATGGGGATGTAATTGAGCAGCTGAAAACTGCTAGTGCAGCAGAAATCTCAAAGAGGCGCCAGTACCTTCAACGTATTGTGGCAGCAACCTAGCCTGGTTAAAACCAGACCATTCTCAGTAGTAACTGAGTTATGGTCTGGCAAAGCTTCATAGACAAATCATTTCCAAAGGGGCGTCACCAACGGGCGTCGCTCAAATGCCTCTCGGCGCAATTGGATAGACCTAAAACCAATCAGAGCGATGAGGGAGATGACGTATGCAGAGCGACGGAGAAACATCTGACTGGCCGTTTCTCAATATGCGTTCTTGTCTGTACTTGTGTTCTCAAATAGGAAATGTCCCCGGTTTCCATTTCAGAAATCTGGTCACTTTACCTAAACCACATATTAATGTTTTATATATTATTTTTAAAATGTAAACGAAAAGAGGCATGGTGTTTTATACTTCGTTTTATTATAAATATATAAGATAATCAATGTAGGCCTAGCTACGCGTTGCCTGAACCACATTCGTGTGGCTATTATTATGTTTAATTATTATTATTTTTTTTTATGAAATGAGGCAGTGGTGTTTTTTATGACATATTTCGTACGCGAACTTCTGACTTGCTTCCGTGACTTACCAAGTTTGACTCCGGAGAATGAACTCCCGAGGACGGGAGGATAGTAGTCTGCCTAATCTGCTAATGGACAAGCAGTGTTCTTGACAGTATCACTCAGTATATATTTGTATATGTAGTGCAGGCAATGCATATTATCTTCAATGCATGTTTATAACAAAACGAAATATAAAAAACACAGCCTCTTTTCGTTTACATTTAAAAACACACACACAGACACACACACACACACACACACACACACACACACACACACACACACACACACACACACACACACACACACACACACACACACACACACACATACACGTCTATATTACCAACAGGGGACCATCACTCCACACTGACCAAGAGGGGACCTGTGTTTCTAGTAATTTTGAAGAAACAAAACTTAGATACAAAATTTTGTTTTAAGGTCTTTTTTCATAATATAACTTCAAATAAGCATTTATTTTTTATTTTTTAAACATGCCAAGAGGGGACCTGACCGATGTCTACCTATCCAACAGGGGACCTCCATAGCCTGCAATGGAGCTGTGTGTGTGAAAGGGAAGAGAGCTGGCAGTCAAGTCTGTCTTCATTATTTAATATATATATAATTATATAATGTTCACACAGGCATCAGGGAACACAATGAGCACACAACGGAGAAAAAGCCATGTTGTGGACATTACAGAAAAGAATTTAAGAAATTAAAAAATTCTTAAAATTAAGAATTATCTTTAAGAAATTCATTCTCTGTTGTGTCTTCATACTTACAGTTTATGATCCGCCCACATCTCTCATTTAAGCTTATTTTCAAGAACACCAACACTGTAAAAAAAAATCAGGTCTCCAATTGAAAATTTTCTAGTGACCGATCACATCTAAATTTTTTAGTTGGCCAAATTGAATTTCTTGAATTTTAATTGAATTAAAGTGCATCAATTTACAGAAAATGTTCAATTGGAGACCCAAATTTTTTTTACAGTAAAGGTATTTCAATGTGTGACTTATTTTTGAATAAAACATAGTTTCTGCTCTCTAAAATCCCAAATAATGTCCTTTGTTTTTGAGATTTTTAGAGTGAGATTTGATTTCTTGCATCAATAAAAAATATATATATATAGGACTGGACAAGCAGAAATTGTTCTTTAAGGTAATAATCACAGGTCATCACTTTATATAGTAAATAATGATTATGTTAAACACAATGACTCTGTCCCCTGTTAGATAGTAAATCACGACACCAGTGTGTTTAATTTGTAATTTCTTGCCATCTCAAACACACTGTGGAGATTTAGAGTTTTTATAGCAATAACTGAGTTTTAAGAGTTAAATCAAGCAGAAATAGTTCTCTAATGTATTAATTGCAGATCATCTTTGAATAATGATTATGTTAAACACAATGACTCGGTCCCCTGTTAGATAGTAAATCACGACACCAGTGTGTTTAATTTGTCATTTCTTGCCATCTCAAACACACTGTAGAGATTTAGAGTTTTTATAGCAATAACTGAGTTTTAAGAGTTAAATCAAGCAGAAATAGTTCTCTAATGTATTAATTGCAGATCATCTTTGAACAATGATTATGTTAAACACAATGACTCTGTCCCCTGTTAGATAGTAAATCACGACACAAGTGTGTTTGCGTTGTCATTTCTTGCCATCATAAACACACTTTAGAGATTTAGAGTTTTTATAGCAATAACTGAGTTTTAAGAGTTAAATCAAGCAGAAATAGTTCTCTAATGTATTAATTGCAGATCATCTTTGAATAATGATTATGTTAAACACAATGACTCTGTCCCCTGTTAGATAGTAAATCACGACACCAGTGTGTTTAATTTGTCATTTCTTGCCATCTCAAACACACTGTAGAGATTTAGAGTTTTTATAGCAATAACTGAGTTTTAAGAGTTAAATCAAGCAGAAATAGTTCTCTAATGTATTAATTTCAGATCATCTTTGAATAATGATAATGTTAAACACAATGACTCTGTCCCCTGTTAGATAGTAAATCACGACACCAGTGTGTTTAATTTGTCATTTCTTGCCATCTCAAACACACTGTAGAGATTTAGAGTTTTTATAGCAATAACTGAGTTTTAAGAGTTAAATCAAGCAGAAATAGTTCTCTAATGTATTAATTGCAGATCATCTTTGAATAATGATTATGTTAAACACAATGACTCTGTCCCCTGTTAGATAGTAAATCACGACACCAGTGTGTTTAATTTGTCATTTCTTGCCATCTCAAACACACTGTAGAGATTTAGAGTTTTTATAGCAATAACTGAGTTTTAAGAGTTAAATCAAGCAGAAATAGTTCTCTAATGTATTAATTGCAGATCATCTTTGAATAATGATTATGTTAAACACAATGACTCGGTCCCCTGTTAGATAGTAAATCACGACACAAGTGTGTTTGCGTTGTCATTTCTTGCCATCATAAACACACTGTAGAGATTTAGAGTTTTTATAGCAATAACTGAGTTTTAAGAGTTAAATCAAGCAGAAATAGTTCTCTAATGTATTAATTGCAGATCATCTTTGAACAATGATTATGTTAAACACAATGACTCTGTCCCCTGTTAGATAGTAAATCACGACACAAGTGTGTTTGCGTTGTCATTTCTTGCCATCATAAACACACTTTAGAGATTTAGAGTTTTTATAGCAATAACTGAGTTTTAAGAGTTAAATCAAGCAGAAATAGTTCTCTAATGTATTAATTGCAGATCATCTTTGAATAATGATTATGTTAAACACAATGACTCTGTCCCCTGTTAGATAGTAAATCACGACACCAGTGTGTTTAATTTGTCATTTCTTGCCATCTCAAACACACTGTAGAGATTTAGAGTTTTTATAGCAATAACTGAGTTTTAAGAGTTAAATCAAGCAGAAATAGTTCTCTAATGTATTAATTGCAGATCCTCTTTGAATAATGATTATGATTTACACAATGACTCTGTCCCCTGTTAGATAGTAAATCACGACACCAGTGTGTTAGCGTTGTCATTTCTTGCCATCTCAAACACACTGTAGAGATTTAGAGTTTTTATAGCAATAACTGAGTTTTAAGAGTTAAATCAAGCAGAAATAGTTCTCTAATGTATTAATTGCAGATCCTCTTTGAATAATGATTATGTTAAACACAATGACTCGGTCCCCTGTTAGATAGTAAATCACGACACCAGTGTGTTAGCGTTGTCATTTCTTGCCATCTCAAACACACTGTAGAGATTTAGAGTTTTTATAGCAATAACTGAGTTTTAAGAGTTAAATCAAGCAGAAATAGTTCTCTAATGTATTAATTGCAGATCATCTTTGAAAAATGATTATGTTACACACAATGACTCGGTCCCCTGTTAGATAGTAAATCACGACACAAGTGTGTTTGCGTTGTCATTTCTTGCCATCATAAACACACTGTGGAGATTTAGAGTTTTTATAGCAATAACTGAGTTTTAAGAGTTAAATCAAGCAGAAATATTTCTCTAATGTATTAATTGCAGATCCTCTTTGAATAATGATTATGTTAAACACAATGACTCTGTCCCCTGTTAGATAGTAAATCACGACACAAGTGTGTTTAATTTGTCATTTCTTGCCATCTCAAACACACTGTGGAGATTTAGAGTTTTTATAGCAATAACTGAGTTTTAAGAGTTAAATCAAGCAGAAATATTTCTTTAATGTATTAATTGCAGATCATCTTTGAATAATGATTATGTTAAACACAATGACTCTGTCCCCTGTTAGATAGTAAATCACGACACCAGTGTGTTTAATTTGTCATTTCTTGCCATCTCAAACACACTGTGGAGATTTAGAGTTTTTATAGCAATAACTGAGTTTTAAGAGTTAAATCAAGCAGAAATAGTTCTCTAATGTATTAATTGCAGATCATCTTTGAATAATGATTATGTTAAACACAATGACTCTGTCCCCTGTTAGATAGTAAATCACGACACCAGTGTGTTTAATTTGTCATTTCTTGCCATCTCAAACACACTGTGGATATTTAGAGTTTTTATAGCAATAACTGAGTTTTAAGAGTTAAATCAAGCAGAAATAGTTCTCTAATGTATTAATTGCAGATCATCTTTGAATAATGATTATGTTAAACACAATGACTCTGTCCCCTGTTAGATAGTAAATCACGACACCAGTGTGTTTAATTTGTCATTTCTTGCCATCTCAAACACACTGTGGAGATTTAGAGTTTTTATAGCAATAACTGAGTTTTAAGAGTTAAATCAAGCAGAAATAGTTCTCTAATGTATTAATTGCAGATCATCTTTGAATAATGATTATGTTAAACACAATGACTCGGTCCCCTGTTAGATAGTAAATCACGACACCAGTGTGTTTAATTTGTCATTTCTTGCCATCATAAACACACTGTAGATATTTAGAGTTTTTATAGCAATAACTGAGTTTTAAGAGTTAAATCAAGCAGAAATATTTCTATAATGTATAAATTGCAGATCATCTTTGAATAATGATTATGTTAAACACAATGACTCGGTCCCCTGTTAGATAGTAAATCACGACACCAGTGTGTTTAATTTGTCATTTCTTGCCATCATAAACACACTGTAGAGATTTAGAGTTTTTATAGCAATAACTGAGTTTTAAGAGTTAAATCAAGCAGAAATATTTCTATAATGTATAAATTGCAGATCATCTTTGAATAATGATTATGTTAAACACAATGACTCGGTCCCCTGTTAGATAGTAAATCACGACACCAGTGTGTTTAATTTGTCATTTCTTGCCATCATAAACACACTGTAGAGATTTAGAGTTTTTATAGCAATAACTGAGTTTTAAGAGTTAAATCAAGCAGAAATAGTTCTCTAATGTATTAATTGCAGATCATCTTTGAATAATGATTATGTTAAACACAATGACTCGGTCCCCTGTTAGATAGTAAATCACGACACCAGTGTGTTTAATTTGTCATTTCTTGCCATCATAAACACACTGTAGATATTTAGAGTTTTTATAGCAATAACTGAGTTTTAAGAGTTAAATCAAGCAGAAATATTTCTATAATGTATAAATTGCAGATCATCTTTGAATAATGATTATGTTAAACACAATGACTCGGTCCCCTGTTAGATAGTAAATCACGACACCAGTGTGTTTAATTTGTCATTTCTTGCCATCATAAACACACTGTAGAGATTTAGAGTTTTTATAGCAATAACTGAGTTTTAAGAGTTAAATCAAGCAGAAATATTTCTATAATGTATAAATTGCAGATCATCTTTGAATAATGATTATGTTAAACACAATGACTCGGTCCCCTGTTAGATAGTAAATCACGACACCAGTGTGTTTAATTTGTCATTTCTTGCCATCTCAAACACACTGTAGAGATTTAGAGTTTTTATAGCAATAACTGAGTTTTAAGAGTTAAATCAAGCAGAAATATTTCTCTAATGTATTAATTGCAGATCCTCTTTGAACAATGATTATGTTAAACACAATGACTCTGTCCCCTGTTAGATAGTAAATCACGACACCAGTGTGTTTAATTTGTCATTTCTTGCCATCATAAACACACTGTAGATATTCACTGTATATATCGAGATAACTCAATTTTATGGTGACTTGCATTAAAATGTTTATCCGTCTCAATTAAATTATGTGAACTGAATGACTTTTAACATTGACACTTTAGTTGTTTAACCAACTGATGATTTTCAAGTCAGCAATCAACACACAACTGAGTTTTGACCTCCAAAATCTTATTATAGTGTATTTTTATGGTAAGTATTGGTGTTTTATGTTTTAAATCAAGCAGAAATCACTCTTTAAGGAAACAATTGCAGGTCACACTTTATACAGTGAACATGATTTCCTTAAATTGACTTAAGTCCCCTGTTGGATGGTAAAACACGACGCCTGTTTGATTGCTTTGCTATTTCTCTCCATCACAAACACACTGTAGAGATTTTGAAGGTCAGAACTAAATTTTTTGGTGACTTGCATGAAAATCTTCATCCGTCTCAATTAAATTATGTGAACTGAATGTCTTTTAACATTGACACTTTAGTCGAAGATTTTCAACTCAACAATCAACACACAACTGAGTTTTGACCTCCAAAATCATTATACAGTGTATATTAAATTTAAATAAAAGATATAAAATTTATTTACAAAACAGTTTGACTCTCTACTGCTTATTCATTATTGTTTATGTTACATGGTCCATGTTTTACATTACAGTATAAAATTGTTCCTAAGTTTTCCCCTTTTATATAGATGGTAATGACTAAATATCCTCGCACACCGAAATTTTCACACGTTAAAAAAAAGATCAAGCACGTTTACACACAGCCTCTGAAACTTTCCTTCCTTCATCATAAAAAAAAATCTGATCAGGTTCAGTTTTCTGCATTTTTCGCATCCATAGCAAGCATTTAAAGAGGGGTTTGCAAATTTCTGTGTTATTCATTTTTGTGTTAAAATTTTGAACATAAGTTGAACAGTTTAAAAAAGAAAGTGTGAACCTTCAAATTAGCCATTATAGTTCATAAAGTTTTGCTGGCGTTTGTATCTAATTGAGAAAAGAATGAATGTAAATTGAAAGATGTCGTCATTGAACGCATTTTGTGCCAAAGCAAATAAATGATCCACAGTTTAGCCACATAGGCTGATGTGATCCCTGAGTGAAGAGTTTTGAAAAAGTGATGAGTATTCAGAAATGTGTCCTAGCAGATGTTTAAAAAACCCTGTAATATCACTATTAGTAAGGGATCACTGTATAATATCAGTCTTTAGATCTATTGTTTTACAAAAATAATCTATTGTTTACAAAAGGAGAAAACGTGTGTACTTTAATGTAAACTTGGACCATGTGACATAAACTGAAGTTAACAGCAAAAAAATATACTATAATGCTGACTGTTGTTAGTGTTTTTTGTTGTATGAGTTAAAAGTGTATATGTTGGGTGAATCCTCATTGTGTTCTGGAAGAATGAGTTGATTTAAGACATCAATGAAGTGTTTTGGTAGTTTTAGCACATTTTGAACGTGAAATTAACTGCTTTGCTTTGAAAGGTGTCCTAGCGATTGTAGCTGAGAGATAGACGTCAAACAGACTCAAACAAAGACCCAGAATTCTGTGGTGTTACAGCACTGTGGCTGCTGTAAATGGCTGCTGTAAGGTTTCTTTTTGAAATAACAGGCACAATGGCAAAGATATTTCTGCAAAAACTCCAAAGTAATGTTCGGTTGCAGTGAGAAAGTCACAAGAGACAACTGAAAAAACTCATGCGTGTATTTAGCCTAGTGTAGATCAGCTTGCTTACACATCCCCCAAACTCCATTTACATATGAATACAGGAAAGGCCAAAGCCATTGTCTCACAGGTGAGGAAGAGGCCTTACAGAGCTGTTACACCCATGTCACAGACACAAACTTCTCAAACAAACTAGAGAAAACGCTGGGATTTACCTGGGAAAATTAAATAAATGTACACTTTTTCCAATCCCTACGACACATTTTTCAATACTTGGGTCACTTTTTTAAAACTCTTCACACACTTTTTCACACAAATTCACACAACTGAATTTCAGCTTGGCACAGCAGTTATTTTAGTGTTCAAAATGCACTAAAACTACCAAAAAGGATTCTGAGGATTCAAAAGAATCACCCAATATTTCAATATGGTAATACTGCCGAAATGTAGCAAATTGTTTTGTTTTTTTTTAATTAATTTTAGTTAAGTTTTGAACATAAGTTAGGGAGTTTTGAAAAGAGAATCAAAAATTTTTCAAATTGGCCTATACAGTTCATAACGTTTTGGTGGTGTTTGTGTTGAAGTGAGAAAATAATTCTTATAAATCGAAAGATGTCGCCATTGAATGTATTTTATGCCAAATCAATGATAAATTATGACTTTAGATGGCCCCACTTTATATTAGGGGGCCTTAACTACTATGTACTTAAATAGGTACAATGTACTTATTGTGTTCATATTGTATTGCAAAACACTTTTGCTGAAATTGAGGTGGGATACGGGTAGGGTCAGGTGTGCTTGTATTGGTAAGTTTAAAGGTAGGGTTAGATGTAAGGGAAGTGTCAACAGTGTAATTACAAATTTAACTACAGAAATTAATTACAGATGTAATTACATGCAGGTATATTTAAAAATGTAAGTACAATGTAAAGACATGTATGTACACAATAAGTGCATTGTATCAAATGGATAATTAAAATGTTAGTACATAGTAGTTAAGGCCACCTAATATAAAGTGGGTCCCTTTGGATTTTAAGATTTTATATTTCAGTATAATTCCTGCAGAAATGAGTTGATCATCGTTCTGACTTGAATGTGTTTGATCAGTTCTGAAAGCAGTGTGTTAGCATTCAAAGAATGTGCTAAAAATATATAGTTTTGCAGATAGTTAGGTACGAATAACAAAAGTGTTCGTGGAGTTTGGAAAATGTGGTCATTGAATGCATTTTGTGTGAAAGCAATGAAAAATGATTCACAGTTTTTAACATATCAATTTAGTATTGGCCAATGCAATAAAAAAAAAAAACGTAAAGCGATATGCAGAAAGCTGTGGGGCTAAACACCAAGAAAATATCACTTCTAATAAGATGAAAATATATTTAATTTAATTTTTAAAACAATTTAAAACATGTCAACAGTTTTATTTTTATTTATTTTTTTACATTTGCTGGGACACATTTCTCAATCCTCATCACTTTTTCACTGTTCACTTTTTGTCTTCACTCAGTGATCACATCAGTCTATGTGGCTAAACTCTGGATCATTTATCATTGCTTTGGGCACAAAATGTGTTCAATAACGACATCTTTCAATTTACATTCATTCTTTTCTGACTTTGACACAAACACCACCAAAACATTATGTACTATACAGGCCAATTTGAACATTTTTACATTCTCTTTTCAAAACTGTTAAACTTATGTTAAAAAAAATAGAAATTTGCTACATTTCGACAGTAATACCATATTGACATATATTTTTAATCTAAAATACTATCAAAACAAATAGATTTAGCTGGTGTTAGTTTTTAAATTGCATTGCCATCCATTCAAAAGGGAAAAATGTAGGAATAATGTTATACTATACTGGACCAAGGACCATGTAACATAAACTGCAGTGAATTATAGTGTAAGTCTTTTTTTGAAAAGAAAATTTTACAAAAGAAAACATTGTGTAATGATCATGTGTTTTAGGTCTGTGTTTTATGATTGAAAAAGTGTGTTTGTTGGGTCCTTTTTGGTAGTTTTAGTGCATTTTGAACACTAAAATAACTGCTGTGCCAAGCTGAAATTCAGTTGTGTGAATTTGTGTGAAAAAGTGTGTGAAGAGTTTTAAAAAAGTGACCCAAGTATTGAAAAATGTGTCGTAGGGATTGGAAAAAGTGTACATTGATTTAATTTTCCCAGGTAAATCCCAGCGTTTTCTCTAGTTTGGATGAGAAGTTTGTGTCTGTGACATGGGTCTAACAGCTCTGTTAGGCCTCTTCCTCACCTGTGAGACAATGGCTTTGGCCTTTCCTGTATTCATATGTAAATGGAGTTTGGGGGATGTGTAAGCAAACAGATCTACACTAGGCTAAATACACGCATGAGTTTTTTTAGTTGTCTCTTGTGACTTTCTCACTGCAACCGAACATTACTTTGGAGTTTTTGCAGAAATATCTTTGCCATTGTGCCTGTTATTTCATAAAGAAACCTTACAGCAGCCATTTACAGCAGCCACAGTGCTGTAACACCACAGAATTCTGGGTCTTTGTTTGAGTCTGTTTGACGTCTATCTCTCAGCTACAATCGCTAGGACACCTTTCAAAGCAAAGCAGTTAATTTCACGTTCAAAATGTGCTAAAACTACCAAAACACTTAATTGATGTCTTAAATCAACTCATTCTTCCAGAACACAATGAGGATTCACCCAACATATACACTTTTAACTCATACAACAAAAAACACTAACAACAGTCAGCATTATAGTATATTTTTTTGCTGTTAACTTCAGTTTATGTCACATGGTCCAAGTTTACATTAAAGTACACACGTTTTCTCCTTTTGTAAACAATAGATTATTTTTGTAAAACAATAGATCTAAAGACTGATATTATACAGTGATCCCTTACTAATAGTGATATTACAGGGTTTTTTAAACATCTGCTAGGACACATTTCTAAATACTCATCACTTTTTCAAAACTCTTCACTCAGGGATCACATCAGCCTATGTGGCTAAACTGTGGATCATTTATTTGCTTTGGCACAAAATGCGTTCAATGACAACATCTTTCAATTTACATTCATTCTTTTCTCAATTAGATACAAATGCCAGCAAAACTTTATGAACTATAATGGCTAATTTGAAGGTTCACACTTTCTTTTTTAAACTGTTCAACTTATGTTCAAAATTTTAACACAAAAATGAATAACACAGAAATTTGAAACCCCTCTTTAAATGATTGCTATGGATGCGAAAAATGCAGAAAACTGAACCTGATCAGATTTTTTTTTATGATGAAGGAAGGAAAGTTTCAGAGGCTGTGTGTAAACGTGCTTGATCTTTTTTTTAACGTGTGAAAATTTCGGTGTGCGAGGATATTTAGTCATTACCATCTATATAAAAGGGGAAAACTTAGGAACAATTTTATACTGTAATGTAAACATGGACCATGTAACATAAACAATAATGAATAAGCAGTAGAGAGTCAAACTTGAGTCAAACTGTTTTGTAAATAAATTTTATATTTTTTATTTAAATTTAATATACACTGTATAATGATTTTGGAGGTGAAAACTCAGTTGTGTGTTGATTGTTGAGTTGAAAATCTTCGACTAAAGTGTCAATGTTAAAAGACATTCAGTTCACATAATTTAATTGAGACGGATGAAGATTTTCATGCAAGTCACCAAAAAATTTAGTTCTGACCTTCAAAATCTCTACAGTGTGTTTGTGATGGCAAGAAATGGCAAAGCAATCAAACAGGCGTCGTGTTTTACCATCCAACAGGGGACTTAAGTCAATTTAAGGAAATCATGTTCACTGTATAAAGTGTGACCTGCAATTGTTTCCTTAAAGAGTGATTCCTGCTTGATTTAAAACATAAAACACCAATACTTACCATAAAAATACACTATAATAAGATTTTGGAGGTCAAAACTCAGTTGTGTGTTGATTGCTGAGTTGAAAATCATCATTTGGTTAAATAACTAAAGTGTCAATGTTAAAAGTCATTCAGTTCACATAATTTAATTGAGACGGATAAACATTTTAATGCAAGTCACCATAAAATTGAGTTATCTCGATATATACAGTGAATATCTACAGTGTGTTTGAGATGAAGAAATGACAAATTAAACACACTGGTGTCGTGATTTACTATCTAACAGGGGACAGAGTCATTGTGTAAATCATAAATAAATCAAAAGTGGTTTGTTTAAAAAAAAACTCATAAATGTATAAGGTGGTAAGGTGGGCCTTTTACACCCCATTTTACATGGGGCAAAAGTCACGCATTATTTATACAAATACTTGAGCTAAAATGTTTTTTTTTTAATAATGTCTTAACACTTGTTTAAAAGAATAGTAAAGTTTGTACTATTTTCTGTTTATTTTGATAAATACAATAATATTCAATGAATATAGGCTACTGTCATTAAAATATGTTAAAATAAAAAATACAAAAACAAAACTTCTAATTACATTCTGGTTGTTTAGATTTTTAAATCCTTTTTTCTTGGATTCTGTGTAGAATTTAATTGTAATGTAATGCAAAGTTTGAAACTAGTCAGGATATCTAGTAAAGAGATGTAATGCTTGTTCCTTTAGTAAGCAGCCTGTTAAACAGCAGAGTATCTCTGGGACAGCAGGCCATTCAAACAATAGAGGAGTGTGTGTGAACGACGTGTGTTTAAGAGCCCTTACAGTTCCTGCTCCAGCCTACAGGGGAGCTGCTGAGTATGACCTTAAACACACACACACACTTAGGTCCCCACTTGGTCATAAGTTTTAAAAAAATTACCAGAGTGTTTTTACTTAATTTTCACATGATTTAAACACAGACACTTGTAGGTCCCCACTTGGTCAAAAGTAAAAAAAAATCACCAGAGCGTTTTTTTAGTGTTTTTACTTGATTTTAACATGATTTAAAGCATGACCAACAGGGGACCTGAAAAATGTCCCCTCTTGGCTCAGAGGTCCCCTGTTAGTGAGTGTGTTACGACACCAAGGTCCCCTTTTAGATAGGTAGACAAGTACACACACACACACACACACATAATATAGGCTATGATTATCACTGTAATAAATTAAATATGACACAAAACACAACCCAGTCTCTTTTTGTTAAATGTCAGTTTATGTGTGATCATCAATAGCAATTATAAAAGTATAAGTAAAAGGTATAAGAAGCTATACAATAAATAAAGCAATTCAGTCAAAGTCAGCGCTAGGAGACTACAACGGTAAAGTTTAATATCTTAAAAATATAAAGTTATGAAACTTCACTTTGCCCTCAGACAAAACGATCTGTCTAGGAACAAATTATAGATTAATGAGAGCAAAGATCAGCCGTTAGATCTACACAAGACGAGACGGTTTAACCACTACAGAGACATCAGAGCCAGCGGCAGACGGCAGAAGGACTGGCCGAGGAAAGGCGCCTCTCGGCGGGCTCAATGATCAATTGAGCGCCGCTGAACCACTGGCGCTCACAACTCCGAAAACGGCAGATAAAATTTTAAAAAAGGCGCTCTCTTTATAAATAAACCACATATTTGAGCTTTAAACAACTACATTCACGCCTGAAAAGGACTTAAAACTATATTTTGTAAAACATTAACACTACCAGAGGGCTCTCACTAAGACCCATTCGTTTAGCCACCAAAGGGCCAAGCTGGTATCAGACTTTTGCCGAATCCAGTCGGTAAGACAGCGATAACATCTTTTTTAGATATGAAGGCTTCGAGTGTTGTTCTTTGCTCGGGTTTTAACGAAAAGGAAAATTTTAAATCGCTTAAAACAGACGCGATAGCTAATTCGAACGAGTGATGCTCCACAGCGGCAAATCTGCTTCAATGTCGCTGCGCTGTCGTCATCGTCTAAAGCCCGCCCCAACGTTTCTAATTGGTGCCGCGATTTCTAGGGTTTAGAAATGGGTTTGAATGGGGTCTTTGCCAGACTACTTGCAGAGCAAATCTAAATTTGCCGGAAGTTGTCTGGGTTTTCCCAGGCTAGCAGCAACCACCTTTTTAGGAAAACAAGGCATCCCATTCCGGGGGCATGATGAGCAGGAATCTAGCCAGAATCAAGGCAACTTTATTGAATGTATGAAGCTCCTTAAACAATTTGACCCATTTCTACAAGAATATACTCCCCCTTCTCATACCACTTACCTCTCTCATTTTTCCCAAAATGAAATGATAACCAGCATTTCACAAGAAATCACAGAAAGCATCGTCAAGCAAATGAAGATCGCAAAGATGTACTCTGTGATGGCAGACGAGGCCAGAGACAGATGCACAGAGCAGCTTGCAGCCTGTGTTCGTTTTGTTACGCAAAAAGGCGTAGTGCGAGAGTGTTTTCTTGGGCTTCGGAAGTTACAGGGCTTTGATGCAAAGTCCATTGCAGATGAGATAGAGGCAATGTTACAGTCGCACAACTTGGGTGACCTACTGTGTGTTGCACAAGCCTATGATGGGGCATCTGTCATGAGTGGAGCAGTGGGCGGTGTCCAAGCCCGCTTCAGAGAGCGACACCCTGAAGCAGTGTATGTGCACTGCTATGCACACGAACTCAACCTTGTTCTGTGCTACACATGCAAAGCTGTACCTGAAGCTACCGCATTCTTTGAACTGCTGGAGAATCTGTACACATTTTTCAGCAACTCACTTGTGAACCACAACAAGTTCATAGAAATCCAGAAACAACTTGGATTAAGGCCATCTGAACTTGTGCAGCTCTCCACAACAAGATGGGCGTGCCAGGTGAGGTCTGTCAATGCTGTCTTGAACAACCTTTCTGCCGTTTTAGCGTGTCTCAGCAACATTAACACATCCATGGCCCTAGGGATCCGGTCAAATCTCTGCAAGACAAAGACAATCTACATGCTTGTGATGTTTTCCAAACTCCTCGGCATAACTGAAGGTCTACACCGGTACCTGCAAGGGGAAAGTTTGGACTTGGGCAAAGCAGTTCAATACAAGACGGCAGTCCTTCAAACTTTGACAGAGCTCCGCACAGACTCTGGTGCTGAAGATGTGTTCAGGAGGGCCATGGCCTTATGTGAGGCAAATGACATCCAGCAAAATTGGTCCCAATTTTGTCCCAGTTCCAGTTGGTCCCAGGCAAAAACAAAAAAGATATGATGGTTTTGTGTTGGAGTCGGCCTGTGGGTCAACCTCCAATCTGACCACCTCAGATAAATTCAGACAGCAGCTTTTTTATCCATGCCTGGACAGGATGGTAGAGGAACTCACCCATCGGTTTTCAGGTCTGGGAGAAGCACTTATGTCAGGTATTCATGCTTGCAACCCAACCACAGAGACCTTTCTCTCTGAAGAAGCCCTCAAAAGCCTTGCTTCCCATTATAAGATCCAGTTGAAGCCAGAAGAACTCCTAGTGGCTAAAAGTTTCATCAATAGAAGGATGGAGAAAGAGACAGTCCCTGACACCTCCACTGTGTTCCAGCTGCTTGATGAAGACATCTTTCCCACCCTGAAGGCTCTCTTCCAAGTTGCCCTGCGCCGTCTTCATACATGGTTAAGGAACACCATGGGTCAAGACAGGCTCAACGACTTGGCCATCATGTCCATTGAAAAGGACAATTTGAATGACATCAACCCTGACAACGTTATTGACAGATTCGCTCAATTAAAGCCACGTCAATACAGCCTTATGTTGCCGCCACAGAAATAGAAGACAACAAAAAATGCTTGATCAAGACAACAACAGGAGAGCAAAGATTTAGAGGGTTTGCGAGAGAAAGAAAGGAATGCAAAGAAGAAATAGTGTAGGAGGAAAAGAATGGAGAGTGAAAAAGGAGCAAAAGAATGGAGATGCTTAATATGCTAGTTACTAAATCGGTTATATATACATAATTTCTGTATGGTTAATAGCTTTTACATGAATATAGTTATTAAATTCGGAGAAAGGAGATAAGTCTGAAAATGAGCAAGGAGGAAAATAAGTGAGTGAAGAGGCAAGGACACGAATACACCTGTGGAGCAGGAGAAGCTGGAGGACAAGAGGAGGAGAGATGATGAGGAGAGTGTGAAAGAAATGAAAAGCAGAAGTTAAGAGAAGGAGAGAGGAGAAAAATGTGTGATGAGGAGTGGAGAAATAGGAGAGAAGAGGAGGACAAGTGGAAGTCTGGATTTGAGGAGTGGAGAAGAAAGGGATGAGTGAGGGGAAAAAGCAAAGAAAATAGAGATGAAAAGAAATGAAATATGAAAGCAGGTGAATTGGAAGAGGGACAAGAGATGAAAATGCGTTTAGTAGTAAGGAGTGAAGAGCAGATGAGTAAAGGGGAGCACAGATGCCAGAAGTAAATGTAAGAGAATAAGATTTGCATTTAATCTTTTTTGCATCTTAAGTTTGTGATCAGAAACACTTATACCTTCTTTGGTTTATACTTTCTTTTTTCAGTGGACGAAATTTCCTGAGATGAGTGGAGCATGAGTAAGAGAAGAAGAAGCAGGAGAAAAGTGACCAGTAGTCAAACAAATAAAGTACTGTAACATAATAATATATGGTTATGTTGTTTATCATACTGGGCTATTTCCCAAATAAATATAATAATTTTAGTAAATGTTCTTCTGTTGGCCTGATATTCGATTCAGAGTATTGAAGAGCACATTTACTTGGCACTGCAGCATTTGCTAGTAGAGCAGCCTAGATGATTATGGCATCGATTCTGATGTAGCAAATTTGTCAGCTAAGCACAAAGTAAACCAAACTGAACTCTAAAGATTAGTAATGATGTTTACACCAAATTCCAATTTTACCTATGCAGGCTAACTTAAAAATAGTCTGATAATGGTTGCCTTTTTTTATTTGCCAGGGGTGAAAATGCGTCATCTTTGCGTTTTGGATTCACTACAGCTGGAGAACAATTAAATACAAAACAGGTTTAGGCTCTACTGGGTGATTTTTTTTTTTACTGAGTAACTTATCATTTTCCCAGATAGTATATACATTTTTAGGCATTCTATTATCTCAAACAGCCTGAAAAATAGTGCATTTAGCTGATGTAAATGGGAAAAAAATCTCCCCGGGGGAATATGCATTTAACTTACATTTTCAAAATGAGCCTACACTAACTGAAATAGAACCTTTGATAAAATAAAGCATGTTTTATAAAAAATAACTGTACAAAGATGCTTCATTTAGTACATTAGTTTACAAGACACTGTCTACAGCATTTATTGTGCTTGTTTAGTGTTAATTTCAGAATGTACAAACAAAATCAGAAATTGTCATCTTCAGTTAATGCACTGTGAACTAATATAGTTAAAATATAGTGTATATAGTGTATGTATATATATATATATATATGGTATCAAAATATCATTATAGTGTATGCATGTTTTCACATCCATCTATTTTGTTCTAATGTCGATCAATGATTGGTCTTTGATGCTATAACAAGAAGGAAGACAAAAATTTGGGTAATGTAGGGGAGAACCAGGGCGAAAGTAACACGGGACGAAAGTAACAACGCGATTTTCTCCGAGCCCTGAATACATTTGCATTCCAAGCTATGACAGCACGTTCAGCAAACAACCCATGACGGATCTGTCAAATATCATGTGATTCCGCCATCGTTTCCCGCGGTTAGGTCCAAAATGCAGTTTTCGAGTACGGCAAGTAAATTAATGAAGCGTTACTTTTTTTCTCATTACAAGTTGTGTTTCTTGTTTCATGTGTCACAGTAATGCTCAATCTATGGGTTATTTAGTGCTGTTACACACCCTGAAGGTTTGTCTTTTCAGAGTTTTTCAGTATAAAAGCAAATCGTGTTTAAATGTCAGGACTTCCTGTCGGGACGAAAGTAACACTTGTTACTTTTGTCCCACTATTATGCAAATTTAATTTAATTTTCATATTGTTCATATCGTTGAAGAAAAAACTTATCAAATACAAGATTAGATTAGACATTACAAATAAAAAATATTCTAAACAATTCAAGTTTGTACTGTCATGTTACATTTGAAACATTTGATGAACTTTAACATGTAAAATGAAAATGTAATTTAATTATTTTTTTGCAAAGATAAAGGACAAAATATGTTTGCAGTTACATATTAACAAGGTCATAGTCAGGAAAACAAGAGTAACACAAAAAAATCTAGTATTGTTGTGTTACTTTCGTCCCACCTGATGGGGTCAAAAGTAACAATGTGCAGCTTATGTTCAAAGTGAAAATATACTGTAGTCGTTCTACATTTGTACAAAATACCACCTGCTATTGATAGACCACACTTGTGAGTTATTGACCACAGCAAAAATATATCTCGGTCTAAAATATTATCTTTTAAAATTACATTTTTCTGAAAAATTTTACTTTCGTCCCTGCTCTCCCCTACTTGTACTACGATCAACGAAACTGTGGTCGAGCCCAACTTGTAACTGGAGGCAACACATTTTTGGTTACTGCCAGACGCAAGAACACGTAGTGTGACTTTCAGTCTCTCTTGTAAAGTTATCATCAGGCTCATGTGGGTTCGTTTATGTTCCACGAACGGCTTGCGGGACGCCCTGTTCACCTGTATTGTTGTTCCCAGATATCCATCTATGGTTGTTCCGGTAAACTACTTCTTCGCTCCTGCTTTCGACGGATTTAAGAACAATTATTCCAAGTCGCCCCCTGTCGTTTCACAGAATACTACAACTGCGTCACTATAAACGCCTCGTCCGTTTGGGGGAGGAGCGTGCGCAGTTAGCGGAGCCAGGCGCCAGTATAACCGGCGCTTCAGTTTTTTTTTATTTATTTTTTTATTATTATGAATCTTAACAATACAAACAATATATACACAAAACTAGAGTCATTAATACAATGTTAACAGTTACAACACAAAAAGAAAAAAATAATAAACCAGGGGGAGGGGTTCAAATAAAGATATTAAATAAGGAGCATAATTGAATTGTTTTAAATAAAAGAGTGTTTAGAATGACTGAATTTAGCTTTGTGAATGTGATACTTCCCTAAAATGATCAATAGATTGATTAGGAATATTTCTTTATGTTTTTTATCTTTGTTACCATGGACACCAAACAGTACATTTTTCCAATACATAGAGAAATCAACCATAAGATTTGCAGTAATAAAACGTGACAGATCTTTCCAAAAGGTGACTGTATAGGGACACTGCCAAAACAAATGTACCATTGTTTCTGGACATATTCCACAAAAAGAACAGTTTACACAAATGTTAATCTTAAACCTAAGAAGATAATGCTTTGCAGGATAGTACCTATGTATGATTTTGAACGAAACTTCTCTTACTTTATTCGTCAGGAGGTATTTGTAAGGAAGGTTCCATATACTTCCCCAATTCAGGTTATCAACAAAATTAGACCAATAGGGAACAACATTAGGTATGTTGGTGACCTCTCTTTGGAATAGGGAGCGAATATTACGATTATTATATTATTATTCCTTATTGTGGTTGCAAAACATAGTTTACAAACAGAAGTCAACTTAAGGTCCAAAGCTGGAAGGCATTCAGGTTTTCCAGCCCCTTTAAGGAGAATTAAAATACCAGACGGGATGGCATCAATTACGATCGCAAATTTTCTTGGGGTAATTGGAATGCCAAAAGTATTAAGAAATTCAGAATAGTTTAATAATAATCCACTATCATTTATTAGCTGGGACACTAGAATTATGTTAATTAAACCAGGTTTTATAGAATAAAGATTTATTTTTAAATTTAATAAGTCGATTATTCCAAATGAAGCACCTATGTGGGGAGAAATTTATAGATTAACGACCACGCTAAAAGCATTTATTTATGAAATTTAGATAGAATTAAGGGAATTTTTTCTATTTTATAATCACATAAGAGTAAGAATTCTAGACCACCAACCTTAGAGAAGATATAGTTAGGTATAAAATTCCATATAGAAGTGGGATTTTTAAGATACTGGTTTATCCAATTAATTTTAAAAGTATTATTTAAGGTTGTGAAATCAAGCAAATTCAGGCCCCCACGATCAACAGTATTCATAATAACAGATTTTTTCACATAATGCGTCTTGTTTTTCCAGATAAAATTGAAAAGTAATTTGTCAACAGAATTACAGAACTTTTTGTTGACAAATAAGGGGATAGCTGCATATGAGAGACGGGATAAACCTTCTGCCTTTGTCAACAGAACTCGTCCTTTCAAGGATAAATCTCTCTGCAGCCATTGATTTAACTTTTTCTTTGTCTTATCACTAATCGCATTAAAGTTTATAGAGCATCTCTCCTCCTCATTTTTCGTTATAGTGATCCCTAGATATACAACCTTGTCTTTGACTGGTATGCCACAAATCTGGGAGGCGTCGCTTTCTTTAAGGGAGAAGTTCACACTTCTTCAAATTTAAGCAAAGTCCAGAAGCAGTTGAAAATGAATCTATTGTATCGATAGCAATTTGCACTTGATTGGCATCTTTTAAAAATAAAGTGGTATCATCCGCAAGTTGGGTGAGGATAACTTCTCTCTCTGCAATTGAAATTCCTCTTAAACTACTATTTTTAATATGGGTGGACAGAAGTTGAGAGCATAAAATAAATAAATAGGGAGAGGCAGGGCAGCCTTGACGGATGCCTCTTTGCAACTCAAATCTAGGTGAAGTTCCATTTTTTAATCTAATAGAGCTATTACCTTTACAGTACATTGTTCTAACAGCTTTACAAAAAAAATCACCAAATCCAAATTTCTCAATAGTCTGAAATATAAAATTATGCTCTACTGTGTCAAAAGCTTTGTAAAAATAAAAAAATATATATATATAACTATCATCGGGACATAAAAATGAATAATCAATTATATCTAATACGAGCCGAATATTGTTTGAGATGTGTCTTTTTCTCATGAATCCTGATTGGACTTCATCAATAATTGGGTCTAAAACATTTTTTAATCGTCTTGCAATAATTGAGGCAAATATCTTATAGTCAGTATTTAATAGTGAAATAGGTCGCCAATTATCTATAAAGAGCGGATCCTTATTGGGTTTGGGGATTAAGGTAATTAAACCTTGAGTCAGCGTAGGAGGTAAAGAGCCTTTTTCAACACTTTCTAATATTACTTCAAGTAAAAAGGGAGCTAGATCTTGTGCAAACGCCTGATAGAACTCTGTAGAAAGGCCATCAACCCCAGGAGATTTGTTAATTTTACAATGTTCAATTGCAAAAGTAATCTCCTGCAAGGTTATAGGGTCATCACAAAATTTCCTATCAACTTGAGAGATTGGAGTTACAGTAAGAGAGTTCAAGAAAGCAGTAGATAACTGATGGCAAAATTTAGATTTATATAAATTCCTATAGAAGTCCGCACAAAAAACAGCTATCTCCTTTGGATTATCAATTATAGTACCATTAATATTGAGTTGCTGGATTAAATTCCCTTTCCCATGATATTTCTCTAGGCCAAAAAAATAGGCAGAGTTCTGCTCCCCTTCTTCAATCCACCTTTTCCTTGACCTTATGAAGGCACCTTCAAAACCAAGATTTCATTTAATTTAAGTTGTTCCGAAATTAAAGCTAGTCGCTCCTCCTCTGATATATCTGCCGGGTCCTTCTGGTAAAAGGCAACTATTTTAGAAACCACTCTTTCTTCCTCCAATTTACGATTTTTAGACAAGATACTACCATAATTCCTCAAGTATTGGCCGGTTTTAAACTTTAATAGTTACCAATTGCTACCAAAAGCATCCTCGGACTTTGCTTTATTCCAGAATTTCAGTATTAGATTCTTAATGACTAGCTTAACTTTATCTTTTTGTAGAAGCGAACTGTTCAGTTTCCAATAAGCATTCCTGCACCTTGTGGATGGGGCAGAATGCAAGGGTATAAAGATTGAGACTGCATTATGATCTGTTAGTGGGGTAGTATTGATATTAACTGATATTTTCTCAATATTAAAGTGATCAGAAACTAACCAATAGTCCAATCGTGAACGTTTGGTGGCACTTCTATTGCTCCAAGTAAAAGCACTTATGTTAGGGTTGACTCTCCAAACATCTACTAAGTTAAATTTTTTCATAAATAAAATTAAATTATCATTTACTGCAGTGGAAGCACGAGGAGGCCAGCAGTCAATATTATGATCCAAAATCATATTAAAATCCCCTCTTATTACTATACCTGAATTTGGAAAGTTATTTAGCGCATTTTGTATATGCTTCTCTAAGGTTTCAAGCATTATATCATTCTCGTGGTTAGAATTATATCCATATACATTAATTACTATTAAAGTAAAATTCTCAATGGTTAATATTTGAAAAATTAAATGACCTGATACATCACTGACAGATAAAAGAATAGTCCCTGGAAAATTATATTTTAAAGTTACAACACCAGCCGAGCGTTCAGAGCCATGAGCCTGCCACAGAACATTTCCCCATTGGGAACTCCAAAACCTACTATCGTCTGGAACTGAGTGTGATTCTTGAATGAAACAAAGGTCAGATTTGTGCTGCTTGAGAAACAAAAATAACGCCTTGCGTTTGACAAGATCCCTTAACCCCCTGGCATTAAGAGTAATGATGGATAACGACGTATTAACAACAACTGATGAAACAAAAACAAAATAAAATATAAAGTATGGAAAGTAAGAGTATAACCGTACTATTAAGGAGCTGCACCACTTAAACTAAGTAGAATGTGCATAGCAAAGCTTAATAAACATTGAATAATAAGGAGATACCTACGTTCACAGTCGACAACTTAGTACAAACCAAGCTTTAATATCTAAAGCAATAACATGAAATGCTACGAGCATTATAACTATGAGAACAAGCTATGATATTTGTTGACTTGTGAACTTCTTCAGATGAGGGTCATTGGGAAGCTCAACAACCGAGCATTAGAGATATTGTAGCTTAACTCGACTTAAGGCACATATTGCCAGTTATGACAATTACCACAGTCAGGAATCTGTAAACAGTTCAGTCCCGTTGGCAAAAGTTCGACCTCCAACAGATGAGGGTTAGTGAGGAACTCAACAACCGATCATTTAAGATATTGTAGCTTAACTCGACTTAAGGCACATATTGCCAGTTATGACAATTACCACAGTCAGGTATCTGGAAACAGTTCAGTCCCGTTGGCAAAAGCTCGACCTCCAACGAAGTAAGCAACTTTCCCTTGCTCTCGTGCTTTAGCCACCAGTGGCCACAACTGAAACCTTCGTTCTCTGGCTGCAGGGGACAGGTCTTCGGCAAACCGTAGCTTGTTGTTTTGCAGATAAGTTGACTTCTTAGCCGCCTTCCAGATGGCGTCGCGGTAAAAACGAGCACTGAACTGTATAATTATCCATCGCGACTTGCTGGCATCTTTCTTTAGTTGGCCAAGACGGTGCACCGAGTCAATAACATCAGGAAGCTTGGCCTTGTGCTCCGGCAGGACGGACTGACAGATATGTATAACCTCTTGGCGGATGTTCTGGTCTTTGTTTTCAGCCACACCGAAGAGTCGCAGGTTCCAGCGTCTCGAGTAATTTTCCAACTCAGTAACACGTTGTTCCAGAAGGCTCACCTTTTTCTCCGCCGTGTTGACTCGATTATCAATGTGTGACACTTTGGCTTTCACGTCACTGATCTCCGCGCAAGCAAAATCAACAGTTTTCTTTAGCCCCTCAATCTTCAGAGTGTTGTTGGAAATCATTTTTTCCAAAAATTTTTCCAGGGAGTCAATTCTCGTGTTGAAGATGACTGAGATTTTCTGCACAATACCTTCACTGTCTAGATCCACGGAGCGCTGCGCCTTCATTTTCTTTGGTGCCGGCGGTTTGGATGGAGTCGTGGAAGGGGTTAAGGGAAGAGGGGGGAAATCTGGGTCCCCGAGGGAAATCACAGGAACATCTGCCATGCAATAGTCGTGTATGTTGTTCACAAGCGGATTGTCCATCGATACCTGCATACTGCCGCAGATAAGAGATGCTGGCTAGCGATGCTATTAGCCGAGGTTCCCCCACGTGTCGAAAAAGTGAGAAAACTATGCACTGCACGCTTAATAATAAGATTACAAGGTGCACTTAACTCTGCATTAAGGTATCCCCATAAATATACTCTGCGTAGCTATGAATCTCTAAAATGCAAGCCTGAGGGTGAACAGCTCCGAAACGTAGGTGCGCTCACACCGCCATCTTGAACGGCCCTCAGCGTCTCTATTTTTACCGGCGCTTCAGTTGTTGGTGTCTGTGAGATGTAGACACGTCATTGTTAGGATGACTAATAGACACTTTTGGTAACACTTTTAATTTATTAACATTTGTTGACTACAACAGTTAACATGCAAACAGAAAATAATACTTATTCGTTTGTTAATTTCAATATGTACTAATACATTATTAAAATGAAAAGTTGCATTTCTTAACTTTACTTATTGCACTGTCAAGTAACATGAACTAACAATGTACAGTTGTATTTTTCTTAACTAAATGTTAACAGAAATGAAATAAATACTGTAACAAATTTATTAATCATTGTTAATGTTAGTTAACACATTAAGGAATGTTAAGAAAAACCTTATTATAAAGTGTTACCAATGTTTTGACTTTATCATTCAATGCTTCAATTTAAAAGATGCGCAATTTAAAATTAATATAGGCTCTAATAATAATTTGTACTGCTTTCTGCTTACAAAGTTGAAAGGGGTAATGTGATATTCTATAAAAAAGGAGTACAATTATACATTGTAATGGGGTTTGTTCGTGTGGGAAGAACCGGCGAACATTCCACAACTTTTAATAAAATAAATGAACACAAAATGAAAGTAAAAGCGGCAGCCCCTCATGGACGACTGCCGCGCACACACATAACAAAACGTAAACAAAACACAACTTAAAATCCAGGCCTGGTCTTCTCTCGTCCTTCACTTGTGTCGCTCGTCCTTATTAGATGCACTTTTATGATGGACAGATGCACTTTTATGATGGACAGATGCACTTTTATGATGGATAGATGCACTTTTATGATGGATAGATGCACTTTTATGATGGATAGATGCACTTTTATGATGGATAGATGCACTTTTATGATGGACAGATGCACTTTTATGATGGACAGATGCACTTTTATGATGGATAGATGCACTTTTATGATGGACAGATGCACTTTTATGATGGATAGATGCACTTTTATGATGGACAGATGCACTTTTATGATGGACAGATGCACTTTTATGATGGATAGATGCACTTTTATGATAGATAGATGCACTTTTATGATGGATGGATGCACTTTTATGATGGACAGATGCACTTTTATGATGGATAGATGCACTTTTATGATAGATAGATGCACTTTTATGATGGACAGATGCACTTTTATGATGGACAGATGCACTTTTATGATGGATAGATGCACTTTTATGATGCACAGATGCACTTTTATGATGGATAGATGCACTTTTATGATGGATAGATGCACTTTTATGATGGACAGATGCACTTTTATGATGGATAGATGCACTTTTATGATGGACAGATGCACTTTTATGATGGATAGATGCACTTTTATGATGGACAGATGCACTTTTATGATGGACAGATGCACTTTTATGATGGACAGATGCACTTTTATGATGGATAGATGCACTTTTATGATGGATAGATGCACTTTTATGATGGACAGATGCACTTTTATGATGGATAGATGCACTTTTATGATGGACAGATGCACTTTTATGATGGACAGATGCACTTTTATGATGGACAGATGCACTTTTATCATGGATAGATGCACTTTTATGATGGATAGATGCACTTTTATGATGGACAGATGCACTTTTATGATGGACAGATGCACTTTTATGATGGATAGATGCACTTTTATGATAGATAGATGCACTTTTATGATGGACAGATGCACTTTTATGATGGACAGATGCACTTTTATGATGGACAGATGCACTTTTATGATGGATAGATGCACTTTTATGATGCACAGATGCACTTTTATGATGGATAGATGCACTTTTATGATGGACAGATGCACTTTTATGATGGATAGATGCACTTTTATGATGGACAGATGCACTTTTATGATGGATAGATGCACTTTTATGATGGACAGATGCACTTTTATGATGGACAGATGCACTTTTATGATGGACAGATGCACTTTTATGATGGATAGATGCACTTTTATGATGGATAGATGCACTTTTATGATGGACAGATGCACTTTTATGATGGATAGATGCACTTTTATGATGGACAGATGCACTTTTATGATGGACAGATGCACTTTTATGATGGACAGATGCACTTTTATGATGGACAGATGCACTTTTATGATGGATAGATGCACTTTTATGATGGACAGATGCACTGCACTTTTATGATGGACAGATGCACTTTTATGATGGATAGATGCACTTTTATGATAGATAGATGCACTTTTATGATGGACAGATGCACTTTTATGATAGATAGTTGCACTTTTATGATGGATAGATGCACTTTTATGATAGATAGATGCACTTTTATAATGGATAGATGCACTTTTATGATGGACAGATGCACTTTTATGATGGACAGATGCACTTTTATGATGGACAGATGCACTTTTATGATGGACAGATGCACTTTTATGATGGATAGATGCACTTTTATGATGGACAGATGCACTGCACTTTTATGATGGACAGATGCACTTTTATGATGGATAGATGCACTTTTATGATAGATAGATGCACTTTTATGATGGACAGATGCACTTTTATGATAGATAGTTGCACTTTTATGATGGATAGATGCACTTTTATGATAGATAGATGCACTTTTATAATGGATAGATGCACTTTTATGATGGACAGATGCACTTTTATGATGGATAGATGCACTTTTATGATGGATAGATGCACTTTTATGATGGACAGATGCACTTTTATGATGGATAGATGCACTTTTATGATGGACAGATGCACTTTTATGATGGATAGATGCACTTTTATGATAGATAGATGCACTTTTATGATGGACAGATGCACTTTTATGATGGACAGATGCACTTTTATGATGGACAGATGCACTTTTATGATGGATAGATGCACTTTTATGATGCACAGATGCACTTTTATGATGGATAGATGCACTTTTATGATGGATAGATGCACTTTTATGATGGACAGATGCACTTTTATGATGGATAGATGCACTTTTATGATGGACAGATGCACTTTTATGATGGATAGATGCACTTTTATGATAGATAGATGCACTTTTATGATGGACAGATGCACTTTTATGATGGACAGATGCACTTTTATGATGGACAGATGCACTTTTATGATGGACAGATGCACTTTTATGATGGATAGATGCACTTTTATGATGGACAGATGCACTGCACTTTTATGATGGACAGATGCACTTTTATGATGGATAGATGCACTTTTATGATAGATAGATGCACTTTTATGATGGACAGATGCACTTTTATGATAGATAGTTGCACTTTTATGATGGATAGATGCACTTTTATGATAGATAGATGCACTTTTATAATGGATAGATGCACTTTTATGATGGACAGATGCACTTTTATGATGGACAGATGCACTTTTATGATGGACAGATGCACTTTTATGATGGACAGATGCACTTTTATGATGGATAGATGCACTTTTATGATGGACAGATGCACTGCACTTTTATGATGGACAGATGCACTTTTATGATGGATAGATGCACTTTTATGATAGATAGATGCACTTTTATGATGGACAGATGCACTTTTATGATAGATAGTTGCACTTTTATGATGGATAGATGCACTTTTATGATAGATAGATAGATGCACTTTTATAATGGATAGATGCACTTTTATGATGGACAGATGCACTTTTATGATGGATAGATGCACTTTTATGATGGATAGATGCACTTTTATGATGGACAGATGCACTTTTATGATGGATAGATGCACTTTTATGATGGACAGATGCACTTTTATGATGGATAGATGCACTTTTATGATAGATAGATGCACTTTTATGATGGACAGATGCACTTTTATGATGGACAGATGCACTTTTATGATGGACAGATGCACTTTTATGATGGATAGATGCACTTTTATGATGCACAGATGCACTTTTATGATGGATAGATGCACTTTTATGATGGACAGATGCACTTTTATGATGGATAGATGCACTTTTATGATGGACAGATGCACTTTTATGATGGATAGATGCACTTTTATGATAGATAGATGCACTTTTATGATGGACAGATGCACTTTTATGATGGACAGATGCACTTTTATGATGGATAGATGCACTTTTATGATGGATAGATGCACTTTTATGATGGACAGATGCACTTTTATGATGGATAGATGCACTTTTATGATGGACAGATGCACTTTTATGATGGACAGATGCACTTTTATGATGGACAGATGCACTTTTATGATGGACAGATGCACTTTTATGATGGATAGATGCACTTTTATGATGGACAGATGCACTGCACTTTTATGATGGACAGATGCACTTTTATGATGGATAGATGCACTTTTATGATAGATAGATGCACTTTTATGATGGACAGATGCACTTTTATGATAGATAGTTGCACTTTTATGATGGATAGATGCACTTTTATGATAGATAGATGCACTTTTATAATGGATAGATGCACTTTTATGATGGACAGATGCACTTTTATGATGGATAGATGCACTTTTATGATGGACAGATGCACTTTTATGATGGACAGATGCACTTTTATGATGGACAGATGCACTTTTATGATGGATAGATGCACTTTTATAATGGATAGATGCACTTTTATGATGGACAGATGCACTTTTATGATGGATAGATGCACTTTTATGATAGATAGATGCACTTTTATAATGGATAGATGCACTTTTATGATGGATAGATGCACTTTTATGATAGATAGATGCACTTTTATAATGGATAGATGCACTTTTATGATGGACAGATGCACTTTTTTGATGGATAGATGCACTTTTATGATGGATAGATGCACTTTTATGATGGACGGATGCACTTTTATGATGGACAGATGCACTTTTATCATGGATAGATGCACTTTTATGATGGATAGATGCACTTTTATGATGGACTGATGCACTTTTATGATGGACTGATGCACTTTTATGATGGACAGATGCACTTTTATGATGGACTGATGCACTTTTATGATGGACTGATGCACTTTTATGATGGACAGATGCACTTTTATCATGGATAGATGCACTTTTATGATGGACAGATGCACTTTTATGATGGACAGATGCACTTTTATGATGGACTGATGCACTTTTATGATGGACAGATGCACTTTTATCATGGATAGATGCACTTTTATGATGGACAGATGCACTTTTATGATGGATAGATGCACTTTTATGATGGATAGATGCACTTTTATGATGGACAGATGCACTTTTATGATGGACAGATGCACTTTTATGATGGACTGATGCACTTTTATGATGGACAGATGCACTTTTATGATGGACAGATGCACTTTTATCATGGATAGATGCACTTTTATGATGGACAGATGCACTTTTATGATGGACAGATGCACTTTTATGATGGACTGATGCACTTTTATGATGGACAGATGCACTTTTATCATGGATAGATGCACTTTTATCATGGATAGATGCACTTTTATCATGGATAGATGCACTTTTATGATGGACAGATGCACTTTTATGATAGATAGATGCACTTTTATGATGGATAGATGCACTTTTATGGACTTTATGGAAACAGCCATTCACTGTCATTATAAAGCTTGGAAGAGCCAGGATATTTTTTTCAATAACTCTGATTGTGTTCGTCTGAAAGAAGAAAATCATATACAGCTAGGATGGCTTGAGGGTGATTAAATCTTGGGCTAATTTTCATTTTGGGGTGAACTATCCCTTTAAGTCGGTCGTACATGGTGCGTTTTTTGCTGTCGTATGAGCTCGAAGGCAATTTTTTTCACTCGGGAGAAAATGTGTGGAAATTGTGGATGCTCGTATGGTCACGGCTCGCAGTGTGCGAGAGGAATTACGAGACGAGCCGAATACGTTACGAGCTTCTCCCGGTCATCTTTAAACATGTTAAGGAAATTCTGGGAGTCGGCCTGATTTTCTCCAGCGTATAGGCTGTCCCCTATTGCCATATCGTAAAATGAGTATTATTAGGATTCAGCTCACTAGCCACGTTTACATGCGCACTTTTTTGTCATTCCGATTAAAATCATTCCGATTGAAAGATTCGGTGGACTGTTTACATGAGACGTTATCTAAACCCATCTGGTGTTCATGTGCTGACTTTCAGTAGGAATCATTTTGTGACATGTGCACACAGTTTGTCTGCCACCTCAGATTCATTACGTATCGTGGATCAATAGTTCTGTGTTGGTAATTTTTATATTTATTTATTTTTCTGTGGGCAGACATGCAGTAGTTTAAACTAATTTATGTCCTATACAATGGCTATTTCAACAGCTGTGAATGATGAATGCGGAATCAAAAAATGAATTCAATTCATTTATTTTGAAAAACACAAAATTAACAATAAAATGCACTCAAATTATTAATAAAAACATAGGATGTACGGTGAAACATGAATGAAGCATTCAAGACGTGCTCAGCATCATTACTAGTAGTACTAAACATATATATTTCAGATGATTAAGGAAAGATACCATAATCACAAAGGTATAAATATTAACAAAAGTAATTAAAGTAGACTGTGGTTAATGTTACTTAACCAATTTGAAGCAGTTGTTGATTTTTTTTTTTTTATAGCTACTTAACTAACAAGAAACAGAGAGCAGCTTGAATGTTCCCCGTTGAAATGGCAGCTCTCAGCGGCCACCAGGACTTGTACTAGGGATGAAACGGTATGGAAATTTAACATCACGATTATAGTGACCCAAATTATCACGGTTATCAATATTATCACGGTTTTGTTCAAGTTTTATATTTGAAAATCAACAAACTAAAGCAGCTCTATGCACTTTTTTAAGCAAGATTCTGTGGGATTTTCTTCCTTACAATGGCCGTCGTCAATATCAACGCATAAATAACAATAATTTATCGTAAATATAATCTCTAATATTATCTCTGTAAATATATTCTCAAGCAATATTCTCATCAGTGTTCAACAATGATGCATTTAAATCTAGCATGTTTTGTGTAAAAGCCCAAACAGTATCCTAGAAAAATAATGCATATCCATATTTCCATATGATTTGACAGTTTATTTTATTAAATATCAAAATGTCTGCATCATACCTGACACCTAGATGATCACTTTACTGCCAGTTTTATGACTTTCATTGTCTTCAAATGCTATTAAAGTTTCAAACGTGTATAACGTTACCAATGTTGTGTGTAACTTTAGAGACGGTCCCTAAATTCGCCAGCGTTATGCCAGTCACATCAGATGCGCTGTGGTTCTGCTGTGTTTGTTTGAAACTATTTTCGCTGCTGAAATAGAATAAAAACAGTCAACCGCTGTATGATGAGTGAATCTCTTGCGTACATCACACACACATCTCTGCTTTTAGTGTAGATTTCAGTGAGTAAGAGCGGCGCGCGCTCTGAACAAAACTCTGGCTAATCTGAACGCCTCTGATTATGAGACATTGCATTCATAAACTCAATATAAACACGTGTGAGTGGTTATAATGCGCAACGCGATTATAACAGATGGATTTTGGAATAAGTTCAACAGCAGAGTGGCTAGTGTGCAGCCGAAACAACGTTAACTTACACCCACAAATGGCGGTTGTTAATGGCAAACCCTGATTATTATCCCTTAAATGTCACCCTAGTCTTGTCTGAACTTGTTCGTTCGCTTCACGTTATTATTTCCCAGACGTAGTTTTGGTATTGAGGTCAAAGTCCACTTGCCTTGCGTTGGTAGTTTTGAAGTGTTTCCCCCTATTACAGCGACTCTCTTCTGGCATGTTCTGCAGATAAGGTGACCATCTTAGATTAAGTTTCCCTCAGGACTTTTGTAAAAGCCAAAATATGACAACGCCTCAGATTTCGTCCTTTTAGAGGCTGAACAATCTCCAGAGTGCTGTCACTGCCTTCTGCCATATCTTCTCATTCAGAAAACAGCGGTGCGCTGCGTCACACTGACGCTGACTGGACAAGATTTACCGCGAGTTTTAAAATCGTGATAATCACACGCGGTTTTAATGATAATTAAATTTTATACGATATTACTAACCGTCACTACATTTTATCGTGGTTTATAGTGAAACCGGTAATCGTTTCATCCCTAACTTGTACAGTTTTATAAAAGCTATTTATTATTTGTCGTAAAGTGTAAGAATCACCTCAGAAAATAAATGTATTCTGTCAGGCGCAGTTGAAGCCTAGGACAAACGCTGTCAAGATGAGATGGTGTAGCCAGGCTATGTCTGTGTCATTATTCCAACATCATGTTCATAACATGTTACGAAATAAAAAGTTTAATACCTCAGAAAAATGAACTTTCCTCTCTTGCAAACATTAGCCTGGTGTGAGCGCGGCGCGCGCTCTTCAGTTGAGTATCGAAAGCCAACAGGGCCAAAAACATGTGAATTTTAACACGTATTTCACGTGTTAAGTACACGTGAAATACGTGTTAAATACGTGTGACGAATCAGCGCGTATTTCACGTGTATTTCACGCGTATTTAACACGTGAAATACGCGTATTTAACACGTGAGCATAGAGGGGTGTCCCATTCATAGACTAGGCTACCACCATTTAACATGCTATAGATCAGCTTATTTATTTTGTCCTTTTTTTTGTTTCTTTGTTGGTATGGAAAATGTAGCCTAGATAAAAAATTAAATTTCTATAACATATATAAAAATAAAAATCATGCCTTTTTGTGAATAAACACAGTGACATTCTAGCTTTAACATCAAAGCATTAACATTTGTGTGGGGAAATCAGTTAGAGATTGGACACTCATCAGACAAACAGTAGGTACACAGGATGTACACATATTATCCATTTAAATGATTTTTTTAAAGACTTATAGGGTGCCAAACTTTAAACCTTGTTTAAAAATAAGCAGGTTTACATTTAAACCATCATTTTGAACATGGATTTAATTTATATTTAAAATGGATTAACTTTAATCATGTTGCTCCATAACTTTAAACTCAGATTTAAAAATCTCAATTATGGATTCATTTAAAAGATTAAAAATGTGAGGAGGTTTAAATAAAATAAGTGCACCTATAATTAAACTATGCTAATGATTGAACAGAGATAGAAACAGTGTGTGTGTCGTCAGGTCTCATGGTGTTACTAATAAAAATGTTCGAACGACGGTTTGGGGAAACACTGACTGGTTGAACTATGTTGATAAGGCCGGAACTTGCGACCATAGTTGGCTAACGATGCTTTTGGGAAACGCACCCCAGAGCTGTATACTTATGTCAGAGAAAGAGTTGCTGGTGGTCAATAAAGAAGGAAATTGAATATTAGTATTGTTGCTGTCAATGGAGAATCCATCATGGCGGCGAAAATTAATCGTAAAAGGTAACCCCCGATAAAATAAATTTATCATCATACTGATGAGTAGGGCATCATAATAATCATCGTAAAATGTATACTTTTATTTGTGCACATTCAAAATGACTACAATATGTCATGCCTTTGAAAAATAAAGAAAACACCAGGATGCGCTGCGTGCGTCTCGGTCTCCTTGGCTGCATTTCCCGATAACGTTGTCTCTTAGCGCGCTACGAAGACTCTAAAGGAATAAATTAACTAAAGGTATCCCATTTCTAGGCGAGTTCCCCGAACTATACCTTAAGAGGTTGCTTAAGGTATACCTTCTTAAGTGTGACGTTAGCAGGCGCTGTCCGTGGCGGCGGTGCTGAATTTGTTTATCAATGGCTCAAAAATCGATTACACAGGGGCTGTTTAACTGCGTTATGTGAGACAGCGATGTTCATTATAATAGAAGCTCTTCAGAAATAGTTGAAATTGCATTTATCAGGACTCGTGAGATCTTATAAATATAATCCAAATTGCAAACTTAATTCAACACCGTGGATCATTTATAAAATTTTGAAATGATTGTGCGAACCTGCAACCTCTTATGCCCAAACGTATCATGCATCAACCCACTAACGGGCAGTATGCCATTTATATTATCATAATATATTTTGCCATAGCCTTCATTTACTCCACAAGCAGAGTTGATTTCCCGCATCACATTATTGGTGTAAATCACTAATTTCTGTTACTGGATGACCTACTCAATAAAGGCGCAACACGTGAAACATAATCAACAGCTACTATAGCGGAGAAGAAAGAAAGAAAGAGAAGAGTGGCGGCAGCTGAATTTCGGGGCGCTCCGTCAAGTTGGTCTTGACAAAGTCGGACCAACAAGATCTAAAAGCTGCTGAATTTGCTGTCGGGGCAGGCGAAATTCATTTTGAATTGCAGCTTTGGACATGGTAGGCAGGGGACTAAAGTTTTCACGGATGAAATAGTGCACATAGAAATGGCTCCGCGGACGGCGGCGTCTTTGATTTAGCACTATTTGCTGTATCGCTGCCATAGTTTGACCAAACTATGGCAAGAACGACGTAGTGTTAAGAAGGTCCACAATCATTCCCTTTAAATACACTCCATAATGGTTTGCCAGCTGATGTACCTTTGGATAATATAATTAAAAAGCTAACAACCATTAGTGTAATGACAATTTTAATCCTTGCATACAAAAAAAACTAAAACAAAAAACAATTCAATTAGCCTAATTGAACACTGGGTGTGTATATTACAACTTCAGAATTATATTCGTATAGACTGACATGTAAAGAAGCTTTTTGCACAGTGGTGGCCACTAGTGGAATGAACTGTCAATAGTGATAAGGTATGACTTACAGAAGGTATTCTTAACCAAGATCGTTTCGGGAAACACATATTAATGTTAAGGTACACCTTAAGGTAAGAACGACGTAGTGTTAAGAAGGTTTCGGGAAATCCAGCCCTTGAACCTTCTGGCGCACACCATAACATTAACCAAAATACAACGAATACTTGACGAACCTACTTTTAAAAGTTTAGATTATTTTACGTTAAATGAATAAATCACTGCATGTTTCATGATAATCTATATTTTAATTGTTATTGCATACTCTGAATTGTACCACAATGTCTTATTTCTGTTTTGTACTTTGTAATTGAACTAATAAAAAAAATACAATTTTAAAATAAAAAAAATTAAAAATTCTTAACGAAAAATAAAAGCTGAATTCTTGTTTTTCGTTTTGTTTAATCTAAATATTTTTTTTTGGGGGGGGGGGTGTAAGAAAAGAAAATGGAAACAATAAAAATACATAGGAGGATATTTAATTGTGGTAGCAGTACAATATTTCTCCTTTCATGAAAGCCAAATCAAGTTATACCTGTCCTGTAAGTCTTAAATAGCCTACTTATATAAAGTCTTTCATTAAATTAAACTCAGTTTAGAGCTAATCTAGGATTTGTTGATCTAGGCTTTATTTTAAATTGAGTTGTGTTGCACCACTTAATTCATTTTAAACCCATATTAACAAATCGGGGATTAGAATTTAACCTGCGATGAAAACCTCCTTTTACGATTAATTTTCGCCGCCATGATGGATTCTCCATTGACAGTAACAATACTAATATTCAATTTCCTTCTTTATTGACCACCAGCAACTCTTTCTCTGACATAAGTACAGCTCTGGGCCGGGTTTCCCAATAACGATGTATCTTAGCTCTAAAGAGCGTGTTCTACGAGCGAAGTTACGATCACTCGCAGCAATTCCACGTGCGTTTCCCAAAAATGTACTTAACATGAACGCGCGAGAACGCGCTCTAATGCTGCGTTCACACCAAACGCGAATTGAGCGTCAAAATCGTGTCTACCGCGTGTAGTTTCACGCGCAAACACTTTGAATGCATTCGCACGTCCGCAGAGAATTGGACGCGTGTAGAAATCGAGCGCTGGAAGCGGAATTGACGCGCGTTCAAGGCACTCCAGGAGAAATGTCATAAAACACCACTCTGCCTCTTTTCATTTTCATTAAAAATATATATTGAACATTAATAGCCACACAAATGTGGTCCAGGCAACTCCTACAATATCTTCACTGCATGTATATTTAAATATCCTTAAAATATAAAGTTATGAAACTTCTCTTTGCCCTCAGTCAAAACGATTTGGCAGACAACAAATTATAGATTCATGAGAGCAAAGCTCGGCCGTTAGATCTACACAAAACTAACCACTACAGGACATCAGAGCCAGCGGCAGACGGCAGAAGGACTGGCCGAGGAAAGGCTGCCTTCGCCGGGGTTATGAGCAGTGATTGCCCGGTGATCCCTGGATCTCACAACTCCAAAAACACAAGATTTTTTTTTTTTAAATAGGCGCTCTCTTTATAAATAAACCACAGATTTGAGCTTTAAACAACTACTTCCACCTGAAAAAGTATTAAAACTACATTTTGTGACACAATAGTACTATTTTTAATTTATGCAGGGTTTCTCATACACGTCACTTTACCACATGACAGCACCAAGCAGGCTCCTGATTGGTTAACGCGGCACAAATTGACGGCAAAGTTCAAATTTTTCAACTCGGACGTCAGACACGAATTCGCTTCAAACGCGTGAATGCACAAAAGCACCATTCGCGTGTAACGCGCGTATCGCGCAAGACGCTCAATTCGCGTCCAATTCGCGCCATTCGTGAGGCGGGACCTCCAGACGCGCGTCAACGCGCCTTACCATTGACTTAACATTGAAATCACTCGCGCCAGACGCTCAGGGCTGCGTTTCCCAAAAGCATCGTAAGCCTAAGTTGATCGTAAAAACGATCGTACGAATGATCTTAATATTAAGGTCTGTTTCCCAAAAGCATCGTAACTTAAGTAGCACTTGAAAATGATTGTAGATCTACGAGTGCTCTGGAGTAATCGTAAAGCTCTAAGTGTATCGTAAGAAGACAGAGTTATGAGGTCACCTACAGGACAACCGGCAGATTACACCATTAACTCTATTCAAGTGCATTGTGATAATACTATAAGGTTTTGATTGTACTTTATTGTACACTTTTTTATTATTATTTTTATTTTAATATTCTCATTATTATCAATGTTGATAAAAAAAACAGTTCTGCTGCTTAATATTTTTGTGGAAACTGACTTTATGATCACTGGATTTTTTTTTTTTTGAGGGCAGGTAACAAACTAAAAAATTATAATTACACATCTGAATTAAATGAGGATATTTATTTCGTCTTTTTGAAATGTATCTTTTCGTGTGTTTTTTTTGTTCTGCCATTTTGTCAGTGCCTCAGCCTGTAGGTAGTTGCTTTATATAGCCTAGACGTGTTTTGATTGCTAATCCACATCAGATGACAATTATTAGGTGAAACGTTCAGAGGAAACGATTCCATATAAGGTTATATTTCAGCACTTCGCAAATGGACAGCGACTCTTAAGTACTACTTAGAGCGCGTTTTCGCGCGTTCATGTTAAGTACATTTTTGGGAAACGCACGTGGAATTGCTGCGAGTGATCGTAACTTTGCTCGTAGAATGCGCTCTTTAGAGCTAAGATACATCGTTATTGGGAAACCCGGCCCTGGCCGATAAAGCCTAAATAAACTTGTAATGAAAACATTGCGGTAGCGCATGCGGATTTCATAAGACTGGAAACATATTTATAGTATCAATTAACGGAGTAGCCTATATTATGGCAGCGTAATTTATGATGATAAACCACTGTCATGATTGGCGGAGTGACTATCTCCGCTCTTGACAGCGCAGCCTTGGTCGCTTGATCGCTGACCATTCTGTTTGATCGAGTGGAACGGTCATTTCTGGTGCTCACCTCATCATCCACGCTGCCGTTAAATGCTAAATATAGGCTACTCCTGAGCTGGCTCAATTTGTTTTATTTTTCATTTTTATTAGTAACACCATGAGACCTGACGACACACACACTGTTTCTATCTCTGTTCAATCATCTGCATAGTTTAATTATAGGTGCACTTATTTTATTGAAACCTCCTCACATTTTTAATCTTTTAAATGAATCCATAATTGAGATTTTTAAATCTGAGTTTAAAGTTATGGAGCAACATGATTAAAGTTAATCCATTTTAAATATAAATTAAATCCATGTTCAAAATGATGGTTTAAATGTAAACCTGCTTATTTTTAAACAAGGTTTAAAGTTTGGCACCCTATAAGTCTTTAAAAAAAAATAATTTAAATGGATAATATGTGTACATCCTGTGTACCTACTGTTTGTCTGATGAGTGTCCAATCTCTAACTGATTTCCCCACACAAATGTTAATGCTTTGATGTTAAAGCTCAAACTTAATTTTAACGTGTATTTTACGTGTATTTTACGCGTATTTCACGTGTTAAATACGCGTGAAATACACGTGAAATACGCGCTGATTCGTCACACGTATTTAACACGTATTTCACGTGTATTTAACACGTGAAATACGTGTTAAATACACGTAAAATACGTGTTAAATACGTGTTAAAATTCACGTGTTTTTGGCCCTGTTGGCTTTCGATAGCCGTCTGCTCGCCGTGCAGTCGTGTCGTGTACCGGCTGCTTTGACACGATTATCAGGTTAACTGACCCGCACCATGTGCAATATCTCACAACCTCCCAAGTGTCCGAACTCGCACAGTGTACGCCTGCCTTTAAATGTGCATTTCATTTTCAGACAGCCATTCCCACAGCATGTCCAGTGAATGAGCCCATCAGGAGATGCTTCTACTGGGTTTCAACCTACATTGCTCCACTTTCAGGTTTGTCAGTGTGACGTATGACTGACTTGTTTCTTCCTTGTTGTCTATCCCCATTCTGATGGCAGTGGAGCTAAGGATCACCTATGGTTTTAGTGGAGGTTCGTTGAGGCATTGAAATTACAAATCCTAAGATATAAATGACATTGAACTAACTATAAAATGAATAATGATAATAATAATAAAAAAACACAAAAAACCTTTACACTTACACTAATCATCAGTACAGAAACAGAAACAACAGCAACAGCGTTACGTCTTGAAAGCTCACTTAGTAAAGTAAGCAACTCAACCCAAATATGACCCAAGTGAAAGACAAACTGTCGTGGAAAAAGAAGTTTAGAGTGGTGACCGAAAGCTCGGTGTGTGTGGTGATGACCTATCGTTGTGCGAACAGTGATTTACTTTGTCAGTACTGACACCTAGTGGTCACTTTCAGTGATACGTCAGCCATTTTGGATTTCAGACCTCACTGTGCAAAGTGCAGATGTGTATCCACATCCATCCGTCTCGTTTTGCTCTTGATAAAGCACACTCTCTAAGTTTAAAGGCAGTTGTATACTATTGTGTGATTTTTTTTTTATCTTCTTAAGTTATGTGTATGTTTTGAGAACTGTTAACATGTTAAATGCTAAATGTAACTCGGGCAAATAATCGTGACGCTAGATTTAGTGATGGGAGAAATAACACTTTTGAAAAGCTTTGAAATGATTCCCTGTTTTGAAGCGTTCAAACGCCTGCTGGGGTGTACTCCAGAAAGCAGGTTATGACACTGCATTTCTGTCATTTTATAATCTGAGTCACAATATTAATCCAGGCTCTGCAAGTCAGGCCAGGGGTGCTTGGGAGAGGGACTTGGGATTTAGCTGTCTGATGAACACTGGGAATGTATTCTTGATCACTCTTACACAGTGTAAGACTCTACGCAGGATTTACTAATGCTAAACTTGCTAAAATATACCCCTCTGTCAACAATGCATGTAGTAGGGGCAAGCAATCCCCAGCAGATCTCATTCATATGTTGTGGGAATGTCCTAAGTTATTTGATTATTGGACTAAAATAGAGGGACGCCTTTGCCATAGATCTTGATACAAATCCACTTCCGGACATTTTTGGGATGGCAGTTGATGTTAACCATTCAGTAACAGTTCAAACGTCTCATCCCCTTGAAGTGGACACATGTCTCTTCTTTTGATACATGGCTAAAAGAAGTGTTCACTTGCATTAAATTGGAAAATCAGACTGTCACTCACTGGTTCTTTAAGGACCTTTGACAAACTGTGGCGCCCCTTAGATTAGGGGAGAGGTGACAGACCATGGCCTGCCCTTTTGAAGACGATCCCGTGGATGTGGAAGCACAGATAATATGAAATATTTTCCACAGCGAGAGGGTGATAAGACCATGTATCGATGTGCTTTCGTATCCAAATGAATATTCCACAGAGTTGCGGGTCTGTGCTTTCTATGAGCGACAATTTTAGTTGCATGGCACCACTTAATCTATCCATATATCCATACTGTATACAGCCACAATCCTTCTAAAATGTTTCAATTTCTGGGTTCCCAAATGTGATTGGGTGCATTGATGGAACCCACGTTCCTATTAACCCTCTGGGGTTCTTCATTTATGGGTCACACTCAGGGCCTTCAGGTCAAAAATGACCCGGCGGGCAGGATTAAGATAAAAAAGATTTGAGTTAATCAATTAAATATATTTGTGTTCAATAATATTTTTTATTTTCTTTTTTGGTGTTGAGATAATTTTATGATTTATAATTCATATTTATGCAATAATTATGACCCATTTTTTTCCCCGTTGAATATAATAAAAAAAATTATATATATATATATATATATATATATATTTTTTTTTTTTTATTTTTTTTTTATTAAAGCTGTATTTCATTTTAGAGTCAAGCTTAGGCCTCATGAAAGCAATTTTTTAACGAGATTTGTGCCATCAGGTGGACACATTGAGCATTTTTATCACGCAATAGCACTTTTTTACCACTATAGTGGATCTTGCGTTTTATAAAAAAAATTCAAAAAATCGTAGCTTCATTGGAATGGTCCGAAACTTGGTGACTTTATTGGTACTTGGTATATGAACACCCAAAAAATTGGGGACAGGATTTGAAAAGTCTAAGTGGTTGTAAAAAAAATATAGTCACATTCAGGACCTTCGGGTCAAAAATGACCCTTATAGGAAATGAATGGGAAATTAGTTTTTTTGTGCATACAATCTACAAATCAGCCAGGATGCAGAAAAAAAGGACTCAACAGTGAAGGAGTGAATCTCTAATACATCAAGAGAGCAAAACAGACAAAAATAACCTCACACACACAAAAACACACGCACACACAAATTAACGCGTGCCATTCCAAAAGCTAATTGTGTTTTTGTGTGTGTGTGTGAGTTTTTTTGTCTGTTTTAGAGATTCACCCCTTCCCTGTTGAGTCCTTTTTTTTCTGCATCCTGGCTGTTTTGTGGATTGTATGCACAAAAAAACTCTGTATTTTCATATTTTTGCCAATTTCCCATTCATTTCCTATGGGGGTTATTTTTGACCCGAAGGTCCTGAGTGTGACTATTTTTTTTACGACCACTTAGACTTTTCAAATCCTGTCCCCAATTTTTTTGGGTGTTCATATACCAAGTACCAATAAAGTTTCGGACCATTCCGATGAAGCTACGATTTTTAACATTTGTTATTTTAAAAAATTGGGGTCAGAAATGACAGAAGAGCCCCAGAGGGTTAAAGCTCCTTCAGTCAATCCATAGCATCAATGTGCAGGTATCAATAGATCTTTGTGTGCTAAATCTTTGGGTGTTTAAACCATTAAATCCCCCTCATTACTGGTCCCCACTAACTAGGTAAAATGTGACCCACTTCATCACTAATGTTGAAGCCAAATGGCCAGGGTCTATACATGATGCCAGAGTGTTTAGGGAATCATCGTTGTGCCACACATTTCAACAGGGTATGCTTTGCCTTAAACAATGTTTTTTTTTACTATTATTTTATTTCTGTAAATATACACTTTAACTACCATTATAGGACACATCAATGGTTACTTTCTGGGGGACAGAGGGAACCCTTGTCTGCCCTATATGATGATACCCTACCCTGAGCCTGGACCACAGGCACAATTCAACCTGGCCCACAGCAGAACACAGCTCAAGGTAGAGATGACCATAGGCATCCGGAAGGCCAGGTTTCAGTGCCTGCGTGGGCTCAGGGTCAGTCCAGAGAGGGCATGTCTTGACGAAGATGGCCAAGAGGAACTCCAAGCAGACCAAAGAGATGGCAGGGTGGTACGAGACATGATTTGCCAAAATCTCTTTAATTAAAATCATTTAACAGTCAAGTGTTGATCATTGTTTCTTTATTTCCTGTAATAAAAAGACATTTGTATTTATTGCTGTATACAATTCAACAACAAATGACAGATTACTGTTCACATAGGCCCACTGTTTCCCACCTTAAACTGGGAATAAGCTAATTCAATTTCAAGTCTGACCTTTTTTATATTGAGTCTTTTCTACTCCATTTGAAGCCGTATAAGGTCCATCTCCACTTCACCTTCTCTAATTTGCCTTTGAAGATGGACCTTATACAGCTCTTTGGCAGGCAACTAGAAAGACAAAATAATTCAACATGATTAATAGAGTCTGTAATACAAACAGACCAAATATTTAAATGAAGTACAACTGCAGAAAATGTCTCGCACTGCTAAGATTCTGCATGGAGGCAGATGGACCCTCATCTGTGTGTAATTCCCCAGACATATTCTGTAAAATGACAATGACATTTTTGTTTTATTCTCTGATGTAAAAAAGCGGGAATGCATTATATGGGCCTCCCCACATTTCCGATTTCTGTCACAGCAGAGGTGCAGTGCAAATAAGTAAGGATGCTTGATCTAGCAAATAGAAAACTAAAGACAATAATCACTTACAACTGTGACAGATTGTGGTGATGCAGGAGGGTCCAATAATACAACGTGGCCATCAGCAACTGCAAGATAGTTAAGCCAATAAGATACTCAATGAATATTCTCAAACAAATACTAAAAGGAAGACATTAGGAACATTTAAGAGTACTAAATATAAGATTACATTGTACAGCATATGCAGTACAATAAAATAAGCATGCATAATGCACAAGTGAAACAATGATTGTAAAATGCATTCAAATGCCTTATTTAAATGGTGACAGTGTTGATGGTTTTATTTATTAAAAATAGTGAAAACATCAATAAATCATACGTTTTAATATGGTACACCTACATTTAACTAAGCTGCCTGTTTTACAGGCCTCAGCCTTCTTTCTATTGAATACATTGAAAACTAAATTACATTAAATACTAAATGACATGGCTTCAGTAAAATTTTAGCAAAAATATTCCTTTGTTGGAGAATGTTTTTATGTTTAATTTTGACTTGGGGTAAAGTTCTTCTGGCTCCAGAAGGATTACACCTGATAAAACGAGAAGCCAGTATATTACTAGCCAAATATGTGTATTACTACAGTAATATTAAGACATTTATGGAGGGCAAAAAGTAAATGCTTGTCTATTTACAATATGCCCACAATGAAAGGGTAAAATATCCTATTTACAAGCACCTAAAGGATTATTAGGGACACCTGTTCAATTTCTCATTAATGCAATTATCTGATCAACCAATCACATGGCAGTTGCTTCAATGCATTTAGGGGTGTGGTCCTGGTCAAGACAATCTCCTGAACTCCAAACTGAATGTCAGAATGGGAAAGAAAGGTGATTTAAGCAATTCTGAGCGTGGCATGGTTGTTGGTGCCAGACGGGCCGGTCTGAGTATTTCACAATCTGCTCAATTACGATTTTGTCTCAGCTACAATCAACAAAGCAAGTAATAGGCCAAAATACTTATTTAATACAATAAATAAACTCCAACTCACGGTGCGTTAGCTTCAGGTGAACTTTGCTGTTCCTTCATGAAGTATTTACTGGAAAAGACAGATGCCATCCACCAGTTTTTTCCTACTGAAAGCTAATTCATCGTCCTGTCGTCTTGACCCTGCTCTTACTCCTTTTCTAAAATTGTGCCACTGTTATTTCTGAACCTCTTTCTCATTTCATCAATTCATCTCTTACCTCTGCATCATTCCCTATGCCACTTAAAACTGCTGCAATTTCCCCAGTTCTCAAAAAACCCAACCTCGATCCCTCAGTTCTATCTAATTATCATCCGATTTCAAATTTATACGGTTTGATACGGTTTCCCATGATTTACTTATTTCTTGCCTCTCAGATGTGGGTATTTCAGGTGCTTCTCTTTCTTGGTTTTGCAACATGCAGATACAAATGGAGAAGTAGTTGAAGAATTAATGGATGAGAGATCACTTGTTTGTCTTAATGATGGAAGTGGTACTAGGGTAGACATTACAAGAAATGCAGTATCATGCCTAGATCTTACTTTAGTCTCTGGAAATATGAGTAATTCATTTGAATGGAAAGTATTGAGTAACTTATGCACAATTCATTTTGAACTAAATGTCCAGGAAGGTTACAGAATAGAGAGATAGATGGTGTTTTCCTAAAGCTTCCGAAACCATATCGTTGGAAGGGGATGCAGATAACTGTGCAGATGCAGTGAAGTTCTTGATTATTAATGCTGCATCAAATAGTATATCAAAAAGCATATTACATGGAAAAAGAAAATGGCTTCCATGGTGGAATAATGAGTGTAAAAATGCAATAAAAGAAAGAAATTGTGCATTTAGAGTTTTAAGGAAACATTTGAACCAAGACAATCTGAATGATTACCAAAGAAAGAAAGCTGTGGCACGGAAAATAATTAAGTCCTCAAAGAAGGCTGCATGGAGGCAGTTCTGTTCATCTATTGGTAGAGACATAGATCCGAATGACGTTTGGTCAATGATTAAATAGATGACTGGGAAAAGAGAATCCATTAAAATCCCTGTGTTGTTGGAGAAAAAGTGGTGACACTTTACAATACAAGTGCACTAATATGCATTAATTCATGCCTAAAGGAACACTCCACCGTTTTTAGAAATAGGGCTTTTTCAACTTCTTTCCTACATTTAGATATGTGGGCAAATGCATTTTTGTCTCAGTGCATGCATTGTTTTAGTTTGGCAGGGTCGCCGCTAGCTTTGCTTAGCATAATGAATGGAATCCTATGTTGCCAGCTAGCATGTCCCGAGTAAAAGTGACACCCAATTTGTTTTGTTACAAAATTATATTTTGTTGCCTGGGGTCTGTGGAGAGTGTAATTCCCAAACGAAGGCCGGAGAAGAGTTAAGTATGAAGCTCTGAAGTTACACACCCTGGTACAGTAGGTGGCGGCATGCATAAAAATCAGAGAGAGAGAGAGAGAGAGAGAGAGAGAGAGAGAGAGAGAGAGAGAGAGAGAGAGAGAGAGAGAGAGAGAGAGAGAGAGAGAGAGAGAGAGAGAGAGAGAGAGAGAGAGAGAGGTTGGCTATATCTGAAAACCCAGGCAGCTGACTCACAGCCTTATCAGACAATGGCTCGCGGAACTAATTTCTGACAGACTTCTTAGGCAGTGTAACCGTTTAATGATCAAACTAGAGAGAGCTTTGGTGAGAACTAACCAAATATTGAACTACTACATTAGTAATTCCGCGCTAGAAATTACATCAGTAGTAAAAAATGTTGGTAAAAACGTATATTTACACACAAACTGACCAGCAAACGCAACTTTCAGACGTCATCTTTTTTCTCCAGCTCAACTGTCACAGGATTGTGGGATATCAAAGGCAGTGAAGGATACATCTATGCTGCCTTCAAAACTCGATCAGATGAAGGTATCTCAGGAGACATGAAGTGAAGCTAACATTAGATTCGGATGTGCCTTGGTGCCTTCCTGCCTTGAAATGTGTCCTCTGAAAGTAGCATTTTGCAGGTTTTGGACGCAGCCAGAGAGTAAGAGTAGTGAGAGAACAGGTCCTGTAGTCCCTAGACCTTTGTAGTATTTTTTTAGAGGCAAATACAGTGACTTCTGTTTATTGTATAAGTTTTTGTTTGTGTTTTGGGGTTTCTTTTTTTCCCCTCTTATACTTTGGTTTACCTCAGTTAGGTTAACATTTGCTTTACTTTTGTAACCTTATTCTGTGGCAATAAACCCTTAAGCATTTGCATTAGCCTGCTGCCTCCATGTTCTTTTCCCTTTACTGGTCACACACAAGAACTCAAAGGAGTTCAAATGATTCAGAAAAGTTCAAATGAATTAAAATAATAAACAAACTAAATATGGCTGGAGAAACGGCAGCCAAAAGTGCGCCAGTGTCCGCTCTGAACCGGATCATTTCATCATTTCAGGGATAGAAATGATGCTCTACCGACTGAGCTGTCCGGGCTCTTGCTTGGGACGCATGTGCTGCATGGCAACACACAGCAAAATTAATAGTATTGGCAGGAGAAAACAAGATTTAGGATGTAAGTTATATTTTTTCTATTCTGCAAACATTTTATTTATAATGCAGATCTAATTCATTATACTTAACAAGTACAATACACTTAAAGGGATAGTTCACCCAAAAATGAAAATTCGCCCATGATTTCCTCACCCTCAAGTCATCCGAGGTGTGTATGACATTCTTCTTTCAGACAAATAAAATCAGAGTTATATTAAAAATGTTCTGGCTAATCCAAGCATTATAATAGCAGTAATAGTTGCTCTGTTTTTGAAGTCCATAAAAAATGCATCTGTCCGTCATATAACTGCTCCACACGGCTCTGGGGTGTTAATAAAGGCCTTCTGAAGCGAATCGATGCATTTGTGTAAGAAAAATATCCAAAATTAAACATTTATTTAATTTTTTATTTCAGCTCTGCATCAGCCGTCCCCGCGCCATCACTTCCGAATAAGGTCAAAATACTGGCGCGATCATAGATATATCCATAGATTCCTCATTAGTGCCTGCGCGGATCGGTCGAATGAGGCATCTACGTATATATATCTATGATCGTGCCAGTATTTTGACCTTATTCACCGGAAGTTATGGCGCTGGGAAAACTAGATGGCATTCGTCTGATAAGAGGTAAAAAAATAACAAATACTGTTGGTTTCTCGCAGAAACCGATGGTTTCGTGTCTTAAGACATCAATGTGTCGCCACGAGCCGCATGGTTTAATAAGGATTCGTATGTCTGTGTGTTTTTACTCTCATTGCTCTCATACTCTAAAATATCCCCATTGACATCATTATACGACTATCACACTGTTAAAAATCTTCATTTGTGTTCAACTGAAGAAACAAAGACACCTATCTTGGATGGCCTGATGGTAAGCATATAAACATAAACATTTCGTTTTTGGGTGAACTATCCCTTTAAGTTTCTGGAAATTTTGTCAAGCATTACTTTCAAAAACGATATACATTTTGATTTGTGTGACTGACACTGATTTTTTTTTCTTTCTTTGAAAGCAGGGTCATTGACCGCAGGGACAGGTCAGATGCCTGTGTGTGTCATACATGCGTTTGCTTGCATTACCTTTAGTGGTCTCGTGATACTGAACACTTTCCTGGGTTTTGTCTACTTTTCACAAACTACTTGACAATTATTAGCCTTAACAGGAACTATTAGAACAATCTGTCTCTTGTCCACACTGAAGTCAACAAGTGGAGAAAGGTAGAACAGGAGAACTCAAGGAAACAGGTAAAATATGATATTTTTGTTTATATTGTAGCAGTAGTTTGTATGATCCTGCACAATGCTGTAATGAAAATGGCTTTTAAAAGCCTTTAACAATGAAGGGGATGTTGCTTATCATTCATATAGCATGTCTCTTCTGGTTCGTGATTTTAAACAAGAAAATTCTCTTTACCCCGATTAAGCAACAAACCCAAATCCGGTCATCATGTGTACGGGAAAGTGTGCTAAATGCACCGGAGACCTTCTCTTTCCACTCTGTCTCTTAGCCATAGTTGGAAACATCTTACTGTTTTTTCCCAATGGTGAGGTGTGGAGGACCGAGGAAATCACAGAAAAGATCTGGTTCTTTCCCGGGGTCATCGGGGGAGGACTGTTGGTGAGTCTGAAGCTTTAATGGTATCTGAAAGAAAAAGAAGCAAGTGTCCATCCATGTACTTTATTCTAGAGTGTGATTTGTGTCTGTGTTTCAGGTGTTTTTGCCTGCTTCAGTGATAAGGGCGGCAGGGCTTGAGGGGAGCTGCTGTGCAAACAGATGTGGGGTTAGTAACTGCTCTCTGCATGCTTACACAAAGTTCAGATCTCTGATGAGCTATTGGAGGCACTTCTTCTGTGTGTAAGCAGCATGTGCGTTTGCCAAATCTATTCTGTAGCTGCATCATCTTTATTCATGTTTAGCTTATACTATAGTCACTTGCAAGTTGTTCAGAACGACAAGTAACTTGAGTTACGCCATCAGATTACTTTTTCAAGTAACTAGTAAAATAACGCAAAATATCGGAGGTGCTTTTTCAAATAAGTATCGCACGCTACTTTGATTCCCCTATGTATTGACTGACAGCTCTCCTAATTCCTAGTCATATCGGCATAGAAAATCACAACTTTTCATTTTCCGTTGGTCTTAGTACACGATGTAACTACAGAAGAGTCAAGTTTTAAATAGGAAAAATATCAGCGACATGCTAATGGTCTAATCATATTCAATGATCTATGCTAAAAGTGCTACCGCCAGACCCGGAGATCGGCTGAATGGATTCGAAAACGGTCAAACTCAACTGTTTAACTCTAGGGGAGCTGGAAAATTTGCCTATTTTCCAAAAAAGTGGTGTATTCCTAGCCTGGTTAAAACCAGACCATTCTCAGTAGTAACTGAGTTATGGTCTGGCAAAGCTTCATAGACAAATCATTTCCAAAGGGGCGTCACCAACGGGCGTCGCTCAAATGCCTCTCGGCGCAATTGGATAGACCTAAAACCAATCAGAGCGATGAGGGAGATGACGTATGCAGAGCGACGGAGAAACATCTGACTGGCCGTTTCTCAAGATGCGTTCTTGTCTGTACTTGTGTTCTCAAATAGGAAATGTCCCCGGTTTCCATTTCAGAAATCTGGTCACCTTACCTAAACCACATATTAATGTTTAATATATTATTTTTTTTAAATGTAAACGAAAAGAGGCAGGGTGTTTTATACTTTGGTTTATTATAAATATATAAGATAATCAATGTAGGCCTAGCTATGCGTTGCCTGAAACACATTCGTGTGGCTATTATTATTATTATTATTATTATTATGTTTAATTTTTATTTTTTTTATGAAATGAGGCAGTGGTGTTTTATGACATATTTCGTACGCAAACTTCTGACTTGCGTCCGTGACTTACCAAGTTTGACTCCGGAGAACGAACTCCCGAGGACGGGAGGACACTAGTCCGCCTACTATGCTCTTGACAGTATCACTCAGTATATATTTGTATATGTAGTGCAGGCAATGCATATTATCTTCAATGCATGTTTATAACAAAACGAAATATAAAAAACCCAGCCTCTTTTCATTTACATAAAAAAACACACACACACACACACACACACACACACACACATAATATAGGCTATGATTATCACTGTAATAAATTAAATATGACACAAAACACAACCCAGTCTCTTTTTGTTAAATGTCAGTTTATGTGTGATCATCAATAGCAATTATAAAAGTATAAGTAAAAGGTATAAGAACCGATACAATAAATAAAGCAATTCAGTCAAAGTCAGCGCTAGGAGACTACAACGGTAAAGTTTAATATCTTAAAAATATAAAGTTATGAAACTTCACTTTGCCCTCAGACAAAACGATCTGTCTAGGAACAAATTATAGATTAATGAGAGCAAAGATCAGCCGTTAGATCTACACAAGACGAGACGGTTTAACCACTACAGGGACATCAGAGCCAGCGGCAGACGGCAGAAGGACTGGCCGAGGAAAGGCGCCTCTCGTGGGCTCAATGATCGATTGAGCGCCGCTGAACCACTGGAACTCACAACTCCGAAAACGGCAGATAAAATTTTAAAAAAAGGCGCTCTCTTTATAAATAAACCACAGATTTGAGCTTTAAACAACTTCATTCACTCCTGAAAAGGACTTAAAACTATATTTTGTAAAACATTAACACTACCAGAGGACTCTCGCTAAGGACCCATTCGTTTAGCCACCAAAGGGCCAAGCTGGTATCAGACATTTGCCGAATCCAGTCGGTAAGACAGCGATAACATCTTTTTTAGATATAAAGGCTTCTTGTGTTGTTCTTTGCTCGGGTTTTAACGAAAAGGAGAAGTTTAAATTGCTTAAAACAGACGCGATAGCTGATTCGAACGAGTGATGCTCCACGGCAGCGGCAAATCTGCTTCAACGTCGCTGCGCTGTCGTCATCGTGTAAAGCCCGCCCCAACGTTTCTAATTGGTGCTGCGATTGCTAGGGTTTAGAAATGGGTTTGAATGGACTCTTTGCCAGACTACTTGCAGAGCAAATCTAAATTTGCCGGAAGTTGTCTGGGTTTTCCCAGGCTAGTGTATTCCTTTAATAGGAAGAGAATTACAATCATAGAAGTTCCAAGTTCCCAAACACTGATCACCATAATGGTGAGTTCAAACAAAAACATTTTAGGATTATGTCAGTTTACATTTACATTTAGTCATTTAGCAGACGCTTTTATCCAAAGCGACTTACAAATGAGGGCAATAGAAGCAGCTAGAGCAGTCTAAGGGCAACAATATCAGCAATATGCAAGTGCTGTAACAAGTCTCAGTTAATCTAGCACATAATTTTTTATTTATTTTTTTATTTTTATAAATTAGACAGACAGACAATGAATAGAATGATAAGTGCTATTCTCGATCGGTCAGGTGTTGCTGGAAAAGATGTGTCTTTAGACGTTTTTTGAAAATGGCTACAGACTCGGCCGCACGAATTGAGATAGGCAGGTCATTCCACCAGGTGGGAACGGTCCAGGAAAAGGTCAATTTTATGTGATGCTCTCTCAATTCAACCCAATCAATTAATCTTATCTTTAAGATTTAAGATTAAAGATTAATGGTTTTCTGAGTAACAAGGCAAAGTATGTGAATAATATAGATTACTAGATTTTTACAAATAAGCTAAGACATTAAGTAAATTTAGTTAGAACAACTGTTGGATTTTACTGTGTAAACGAATGAACATGGTTAGAGTTGTAATCATATAGATAGTGGAAGGACAAATCACAAGCACAGTAATGTAGGAAAGATAAGTTTCCTGCATAAGCAGTCAGTTATATAGCACTGACCAGTCAATATCAAGGGGAAAAAAATTAAAAGCTTTGTTATTGGTAATGAAATAATTGTTGTAAGTGATTGAGGTGACAATATACTGCCATTCTTGGACAAACAATGGACAAAATAAAAGCTTTATTCATTCTTTGTACTTATCAGAACAAGTTCTTGAATATATCCTCAAATGTACAAGAGTTGCCATTTCTTTCAGCATTTATATGTGAACAGTAATTTCATCTGTACCAGCTACAAAATCAGGCACACAGCGAGTAAGAGCGACGTGACACCAGCTGAGCCAGCGGTGTGAATGTGTGGCCTGATGCATGTGTGTGTGCCTGTGCTGCAGATGATGCTGTCCATGCTGATGTCTGTGCTGGGTGTAGCTGGAGCGCTGTACTGCATGATCGTCTCTGCCGTCGGCCTGCAGGACGGCCCTCTGTGTGACACGGGAGACGGGACCTTTATCTACCTGTTCTTAAACAGGACGACAGAGTAACTTGAAAAACACACACAATTATTTGTTTATACAGTATATACATAACACGTAATACAAAAATGTCATGTCATTTTCTGCAAGTTGAAGAGTGAAAAAGTGTACCGGTTGCTTTGTAACATGCTTTGCAACATACAGTAGTCATTTTCACATTGACACGTTCACATTTGCATAGCTAAATATATTTGCCCATTATAGGGTACCATTCAAAAACAATGGCGCACCATATAGATCATGCACTTTGATAATGACACAAGTCACAGCACAGGGGACGGACACACAGTAGTTTTCATAAAAAAAAGTTCCCGGTCAACTAGCGAGTAAAGCTGGGTGCACACTATACGATTTATAACAGTCCTTAATGACTATTGCTTGTCTGTGTAACATTTGGAGAGTGAGCAGGCAAAGGCCAGGATCTAAGTGCGAGGAGTACATTTAATAAACAAACAGAAGTACATTCAAAATACAGAAACACTGGGAGCCAAGCACACCAATAGCACTGCAGGGCGCATTAAACTACATTTAAAGGTTTAGTTCACCCAAAAATGAAAATTCTGTCATTAATTACTTAATTACTTAATTAACCCTAAATAACGACTTACATAGTGATGACGATTTCAAAACACGGCCTCATGAAGCTTCGAAGCGTTATGAATCAGCGAGTCGATTCAGCAGTTTGAAGCGTTATGAATCATTGAGTCGAATGAGCAGTTTGGATCGCCAAATTTCAGCAGTTTGGCGGTTTGACACGCAATCCGAATCATGATTCGACTCACTGATTCATAACGCTTCGAAGCTTCATGATGCCGTGTTTTAAAATCGTCATCACTATATAAGTCGTTATTTAGGGTTTTTTTGCGCACAAAAACTATTCTCGTCACTCCATAAAGTTATTGTAGAGCCACTGTAGTGAGATGAACTTTGTAACAACGTCTTTAGTGTCTTTTAAGGGTCTTGAGAGTGAACCGTGCCATTGTGCCAATGGAGGCCTTAAAGAGACATCAGATTTACACTAAAATATCTTCATTTGTGTCTGAAGATGAACGGAGGTCTGACGGGTGTCCAACGACATGAGTGATTAATGACACAATTTTCATTTTTGGGTGAACTAACCCTTTAAGAGTACCGTAACAACGTAATTGTAATTTAATACATATTTAATTCATTAAAATTATGTGTATTTTTTACCATCATTCATTCAAAAGCCTTATATCATCATCATTAAGCACACAGCAGTCATAAATCATCAACACAAATCAACACAAAACTAACGATTGAAAGAATGCTTAATTTTTTATTTTAACTAAACAACATTCAATATAACGCAATAATTAAATTATTCATTTTCTCTTTATTCATTAAAAGGCATAATATCAGCATCATATGCATATATGCTATTATAATAGTCATTACAATTCAAGTCTAATCATAACTAGTAAAACCTCAAAGCCAAAGAAAGAAAACATCAATAGTTTATACTTTCTTTAGACAATATTCAATATATCACTCAATATTACTATTAAATACTATGTAAATGAGTCCTACCTGTCGTGATATTCCCTTCTCTGCCTTCTCTTTTATCCTTTTATCATAGTAAAATCTACATAGGGGTAGGGTAGGGGTGTAACCCTGGCATCCTGGCCAAAATTTGCCCAGTGGCCTCGGTCCATCATGGCCTCCTAATAATCCCCATATGCTGATTGGCTGACTGTCTCCTCTCCACCAATAATCTGGTGTGTGGTGGGCGTTCTGGCGCAAAATGGCTGCCGTCCGTGGGCGTCGGAACCATTGAATGTGGGTAGGACAAGACCAATGATATTGGACCCACTTGCTTTTACCCCTTACCAATAAATACATTATTATTAAACACACGTTAGATGCTTTATTTCCACTTTTCAAATGTTTTCTTCATTTTTATTTAAAATGAATGCCTTTCCGATCTGATATGTGATGGGAAAATGGAGTAAAGCGAGTTTGGCAAAAGGCGGATTCGAACCTTTAGTTGATTTGCGTCAAAACTTACTTGAAAAGAAAACTGGAGAAACACGAAAAGACTGTGTTTGTGGATCCAGTGGTGGTTTGATGTTGTCTCCCTAATTGTGTCATCAGGTTCTGTGCTCATTTTGGCTTTTGATTGGACGGTTGTCGTAGAAGAAGCCACACTGCAGGACTGTGCTTCAAAACTTCTGACACTGCCAGAATCTGATGACACAATTAGTGAGACAACAACAAACCACCACCTGCTCCAAAGACATCGGCTGTTCGGCTGTGTTCAAAACCACCGCTCACTCACTATTCCCTACTTTACTCCACTAATATAGTCCACTTGAGGACTATACGCTGCCCCTGTTGTATCGTTTTTGTGCTTGCTGTTTAATAATCATTTGAAATGTAGCTTGACTAGTAATGGAAATATTGATCTTGAACGCTGTCATGGAAACTAGGATGTATTAAACAATTTAATAATCAAACGTGGTGTTAGTTCTGGCATGTAACGTTAATGAAGCTTGCATCGGCTGACTCTAAGCTGGTTCACTCCTACCTATAGGAATACGACGCTCATCACATCATATCTATATTTATTTAGAGTCCAGTCAGTATTATCAGCAGCTTTATCGCATTACTCAGGAGCTAATTACCCTCCTCCATCCCCAGCTCCCCCTGTCGTCCAGTCAGGATTTAGCCTTCTGATATTCCTCTTCAAATCAGACTCATTTCTCGAATTATGTTGTTACGTTAAATGATTGTCATTAAGAACATTAAAGGGGCTATATGCGTTTTTCTGAAATTTAAACTCGCGACTGACACCTGTGGCCAAAAAACAGAACTGCTCTTCATTTCTGCTCGCTCTCGCAGCGCGCGCTCGTACGTGCACACTTCACAAGTCATCTGCTGCAAGGAGGTCAACATTATGTTTACAGAGGTAAGAACAGTCAAATATATTGTTTGAGATAAGTGTTCTCTTATCAAAACGTCAAACGTGTAGCTGATAAACTACACAAAAAATTAATACATTAAATAAATAAATAAATAAACCCATTTCGCCATTGGCCTACACGCTGATGAAGGGCGCACAGACCGAAACTTTCGTAGAATATTAAAAACACAAATCTGAGCACTGTCCTTGATGACTGAGCACTGTCCTTGACCACTTATTATACACAAGTAGCTTACTATCACCAAGTATGAAAGACACATATACATAATACTATTTAGCAATATTTATTGACTACATGTCTTATGTGAAATAAAATGCATCACACTTTACATCTTCATTTACCTCTTATTTTTGGTTAAGATATAGAAACAACAAACAATATAATGTAGCTTTACATGGCTATATAATAACCCATTTCTGGGTCATTTCGTATTCCCAACACAGATCTGAGCTCCCTCCAAGGCTCAAATGCGAAGCCGATGTTCACTCTAGTCCTTGCAAGGCGCCGGTCTCTCTCAATCTTCAACCTATTTTGGCCACTTGTCAGGGGTTTCACTTTTTTAGTCTTCTGTGGAGTTACTGTTGGTGTCCGAGTTGTCCTGGGTCTCTTCTGTGTATTCGTTAAATCCATTGCACTGCTTGTGAGTGTAGGCTACTTGCTGACTAGCGGGGGTGGCAGAGTGATCTGAAACGCTTAACATGAATGCGCTTGACGTCACATCCGCAGACAGCGCGGGAAAAAACAACCCGTCAGAAAATATGAAAAATAGGATACAGGCTTATAGGTGCACCCACTGTGAGCGGACAAGCTGTCAGTATGCTCATCAGGAGATGTTTGAGTCATAAATGGTAAAATAAAAAGGCTATTGTTACGTTTATTTTGGGGAAAAAGTTGCATATAGCCCCTTTAATAACATCGCAATACCTTATATTGGTTCTGTTCTGTTTACCCTAAGGGGGTTATCGCTGCTCTCTCTGCTCTTATCTATGCTAGGCTAATTGTCAATTATCTTTGACGATAGTGGTCCTGACAGAAATCAATTAAAAAGTAATTTATATCTGTATGATATATGATATTACGCTGTAGCCACATTGTACCAGTGGTTTGGAAAATGGATGGATGGATAGTTCATCTGCAGGCGCCATCTTCTGGTCAGACGCGGGAATTCATTCGGAGCTTGACTCTCGCAGTGCATTATGGGTATTATCTAGCCGTTGGGCATACATCGGTTGTACACTCTTTATTGCAGTCCATTGTGAGATTGAATGAGTTCACTTGATAATGTTCACTATGTTTTCGGACACCACTACAAATGGTTGTCCCTTCAAATAGTGCTCTATTTAAGGGTATAGAGGGCCAATTTCAGACAGCGAATGCTTCTGCTTTTAACGCGTCTTGACTGCCGTACAGTCTGACATTAATGACAACTGAGATACAGTGTGACATGGCTTACAGCGGGGATCATGTTCGTACAGTCTGACAAGTCGTAAAGGACACTTATAAATTGAACAGTGTGCACCCGGCTTTATTCGCCAGTTGTCCACACCTGCGTTGTGTGATTGCTGCATTAAATATTAATGAATAAATTACTTTATTACAGGAATTTGTCGTCACTCTTGCATGAATATGAGAAAAACACCGGCCTTGTGCAGTTAGAAGAGGTCTTTGATGATACTTAGTTTTGAGATGACTTTTTCCTCTTTGCTCTCCTCTCTTCAGAGAGAGTTACCTGTTTAACCAGACATTATGGACGGAGTGTGAGAGACCGCAGAATGTGGTGCTGTGGAACGTGGTCTTGTTTTCAATTCTGTTGAGCATTGGTACCCTGGAGGCTGTGCTTTTACTGGCACAGGTAGTCAACGGACTGATCGGATGTCTCTGTGGGACGTGCATGAACAATAATCAGGTATCATGTTAACTCTCTATACATTTCTTTATATGTACAAATGTGTTAACTGTCAAGGTGTTTACTATACTTCCTAAGAACGGTAACAGTTTATTTTGATAGTCCACTTTAGACACTCTAATAACTATAAGTAACGTTGCAACTACATGTCAACTAGCAGTCATTAGAGTATTAGTAGACTGTCTGCTTAATATCTAACACTTTATTTTGATGTTTGCCCAAACTAGGCATGTGACAGTATCACATTTTCATGTTATGATAATTGCTGAAGCTTTTATCACAGGTATTATCACAATATTGAAATTATTGAAATAATTAGCAAAAAAAGTATCGTCATACTATAACAGGTTTAAACACTTATTTACTTATATTAGAACCGAACAGTATTTAAATACAATAGTCAATGCACATACATACAATACACAAAAAAAGTTTCAAACAGATTAAAGTGCACAAGAATGATAAAACACTTTACAGTAAGGTCTCACTAGTTGATGTTAATAAACTTGGAGGGCGACACAGAATCTGCAGACTTTATTGTGATTTCTGCGCAGAATTTTTGGAAATTATGCGGAAAGGTTTTAAATGTTAAAAAGATCTACGAGTATTGGAACTAAAAACATTACAAATAAAATATAAAATATTCACTTATTAAATTGTATTTAAGGTTTACAATACAAATAAAAACAGAACAGCTAGATCTCTCTTATAGTACATCCACTAAAAGAGGGAGAAAATAAGGATTTATCGATTGTATTGCACACAAATCATTAAATAAACAATTTCATATCATTCAACAACAGAGCAAAATAAATAAATACCTACCTAATTAAATAAATTAACTACTTTTAATAGCTTTAAATAAGTAATTTCTGCTGATTTTTATGATCAATAAAACATGACATTTATGGTCAATTTTATTTTAGTCATTAAAAAATATCACTCTCACAAAAAAAAAATCACGTCAATCAGCACAGACTACTACCCCCAACAATCACGCACACGCAGGTTGTGTATGCTTCTCAAAGAAGGGCACTAATCTGGGGAATTCTGCAGACGCAGATTCTGTGTGGAATCTGCCTAATAATGCCTGCTCATTAACTAACATTATCAATGAGCAACAGCTACATTTGTTACAGAAGTTATTACTATTTATTATTGTTAGTTTTTGTTAGCTGAGGTCCATTAAATAATACAATTACAACTTTTGATTTTAATAATGTACTATTAAATGTTGAATTAACTAAAATAAAAAAATGCTTTAGAAGTATTTTTCAGTTTCATTCAGTTTATGTTAACTAATGGAGCCGTACTGTAAAGTGTGACTGAACAATAAATAAAGAATCTGAACATTTTCAATCAATATATATGGTATGTTGTAGACCAGATTAAAATGCTAAAAATTTTAACTTTGAAAATAAATGCCCTTTTAAGTCTCTGGGCCCTATTTTAATGATCTGAGCGCAGGTGCACTTAGGGCGTGTCTGAATCCACTTTTGCTAGTTCAACGCCCGGCACATGGTCTAAAAGGGTTGTACCTCGTCTCTTAATGAGTCATGGGTGTGTTCTGGCCTTAACGTGCAATAAACCAATCAGAGTCTCATCTCCCGTTCCCTTTAAAAGCCAGTTGCTCTTGCACCAAGGATTCGCTATTTACATGGAGGAATTTGCAAGCAGAAAGACTGCTCCCTGTGTGTGTAATAATGTGTAATAAGTATATGCACGTTGTGCACCGCCTATAGTCGCACATTACTGACACACCCTTTAAATAACACAAAAAATACTGCGCTATTGACTTTAGAGCAGGTTTGTGTTGGTCAATGGTCAGTCGTTTTCAGTTCCTCACAATAGCAACACGCCAACAATGCTCCTGAACACACCTGGTTTTCACACCAGACGCCCATGGGTGAACAGATGCGCGAGTGCATTTTCTATTTAAATAACGTGGCGCTGGACGTGAAAATGAGAACTGCGTCCGGCTGAAACTAGCAAAAAACACTTGCGTTGCGCCAGGCGTCACAATGCGCTGTGTGTATGATAGGGCCCTTTAAGTATTTGGTGCTGTGATGAACACCATTGCGAATACAAAAATCTGAATGGCTGCTTAATTAAACATTTAAATACTGTTTAGAAATAGAAAGTAGGCAGTCTGCTTTGTTAACAGTGTTATTGGTGTAACGGCTGCATTTCTGCTGTTCCATAAGCCGCATCTGCAGCCAGAGTGAATGTGCATTTTTTAATTCAGCATGTCTCTCGTCACTCATTCTATCATGGAGCTGTTTACATCAGAGTGCGCATGCCTCTTTATCGCAGAATATGCACAGTGTTGTACATTTTAAAGTGCCCCTTTTATGCGTTTTAGAATATTACCTTTCCTGCAATGTGTAATATCGCTGTCTGTGAATGTAAACAATCTTCCAATTTTTGTTGCAATTGGAACAAAAAGATTGGATAGGGAAAGCTCTGGCTTTGTGTGGATGTGGCCTTAATGTCTTTTTTTTATCTTCAGTTGATTTCATCTAAGGCTGTGGCTGAAGTCAGTTGTAGTTCTTGTGTTTCTCTTTCCTTCAGTGATTCTGCTTGTTGACAGTAGGTGTTAATCACTAATGCTCAATCATCACTTAATTAATCACTTAATTATACAATTATTATCCAATTATCATGCTAGGAACTTCACCTTTTCAATAACTCATTCAGTTTGAGTTTTGTTTTGGTAATTGTGTCAATATTTAAGTGCATCTAAGTTTTATTTAGTACATTTAACTGTTAGGTTTTACAGTGTGACTATAGGTAACATTTCAAGAACATGTCAACTCATTCTACTAAACCTCACCCAAGCTTAACAGTCTACTAATACTGTAATGATAGTTAGTTGGCATGTAGTTGCAAAGTTACTTATAGTTAGTAGAATGTCTAAAGTGGAGCATTGGAATAAAGTGTAACCCCAAGAACATTAAGCTATTGCTTTCAAAAGTTACTTACATATATTGGTATTACACATCTACTTACAAATAATGTATTTATTTTGCTTCAGCAGACGCAGATGGCATGAAAACCAAAGAAAACACTCCAGTATGTGGGATCTGCACAGTAATACAGTAGAACACAAGCTATATAGATCTACAGAAACACACGTATGAAGACTTCACTACTCACATTACAAATATCATTTCCATTTTTTGTCCACAACATCCACTATACACTGTAACCTAACAAATGTACTTACTAACAATTTTTATTTGATTTTACTTCATATGCAACAGTTTAATGAATTTACAGTAATTGTGTAAATCTAGTAATTTGTATTATTGTTAGTGTACTTTGCCTTAGTTACTCAGAAAAACCTCAGAGTACCATTGTGTCAAATAAAAGTTTTTGATAATGGTACCATAATATCATCGTTTTTCTCTGTTGTGACAACATCAACATTCAGCACACAACAACAATCAAACTATTTTAGATAAGACTTTGAAAATTATAATTACCAATTTGTTACTTTAAGTATAACAAATTGTATACTTAAGCACAATTTATTTGTATGTACTTTAGTATAGCTAAATGTATTTATGGCACACTATATATTGGTATACTTAAAGTCTGCTAAATTGGAACAACTAATTTTGTACTTAATGCACTTTAGTAGTGCTGGGGTCCAACTAAAGTTGTGTTAAGTATACTTTGTTGTGCTAAAGTGGAACTATTCCAAGTATACTTAACTACAACTTGAGTATCTATCGTAATTTTTGCAATATACAGAACAGAACATTCAATGTGCACTTCAAATGTTTTCTAATAAAATTACAATTGCAACTGAATTACACTTTAAAAGTGTTGGACATACATTTATCTGGGGACATACTATTCTTTTACTAATAGTGATATTAAAAACACATTTCAGGCATATTGAAAACTTTATTGTAATAACACTTCGCGTGAGATAGAGCTGCACTATACACAGGATTAGTATGCTGAAGACATACTCCAAATTGCTTGCAATGACATTGTAAGTACCTTGTACTCAGGCTTCCATTGTATTTTCGGTAACACTTAAATGTGCTGAAAGTGCAATTTACTTTAACTTAAAGTGTCATTAAAATACACTTCACACACTACATCTGATTAAATGTGCCTTGAGAGGATTGCAAAAGTATTAATTCTTATTTGTAATCTACAGTGATTTATACACCAGGATTGAATATTTGCTTTACAACGACATTTCATAGAAACCCCTTTTATACGAACAATTCACAAATCTTGTGGATGTCTGGAATCAAACCCGGGACCCTTCTGTACAAATGTACTGTCTTTACCAACTGCACCACATGCTAGTTGCAGCCAAACAATAACATTGCATTATTGCATTTCTAGTGTATTAGAAATTAGATATAAAAAAAGATATAAAAATGTTATCAGTGTTCCTGGAGTGTAAATAGCTGTCATAATTTATTTCACCATTACAGTCTACACTGGAAAGTTCATATGCTTAAATGACAGAAATGGTCCAAGAAATTACTTACAAAAACTGTAATTCCAATTCCCAAGTTATTTTTATGACTTCATGTGCTCAAGCAGTAGAAAAAAGAATCCACACAGCCATTTATTATGCAAGTAATGTAGTGTGCAAGTACATTTTGTTGTACCTGTAATTCATTTTAAAATGTATTTTAAACAAGAATAAGGTGTAGGTTAATACATTTTCATTTGAAGCACAATTAAACTATATAAAAATAGAAATCTTAACACATTTTTTTAAGTGCTTCACTGAGCTGCCAAACTAAAATATTTTAAGCAAAATACAACCCCAAATCAGAAAAAGTTGGGAAAGTATGGAAAACGGAAAAAAAAGAAAAAAAGAAGTGATTTCTAAATTTACTTTGACTTGTATTTCATTGTAGACAATATGATATAATATATGATAAAATATTTAATGTTTTGTCTGGTCAACTTCATGTCATTTGTAAATATGCATCCTTTCCTGTCATTCAGACCTGCAATACATTTCAAAAAAAGTTGGGACAGGAGCAATTTAGGGCTAGTAATGAGGTAAAATGGTTAAATAATGATGTGATTTGAAACAGGTGATGTCAACAGGTGATTGTAATTATGATTTGGTACAAAAGCAGCATCCAAGAAAGGTCTAATCCTTTAGGGGCAAAGATGGGCAGAGGATCGCCAGTTTGCCAACAAATACGTGAGAAAATTATTGAAATGTTTAAAAACAATGTTCCTCAAAGAAAGATAGGAAGAGATTTGGATATTTCACATTCAACAGTGCATAACATAATTAAAAGATTCAAGGAATCTGGAGGACTTTCAGTGCGTAAAGGACAAGGGCGCAAGCCTAAGCTGAACAACCGTGATCTCCGATCCCTCAGGCGGCACTGCATCAAGAATCGTCATTCATCTATAAGCGATATCACCACATGGGCTCAGGACTACTTTGGCAAACCTTTGTCAAGTACCACAATACGTAGTTACATCCACAAATGCCAGTTAAAACTTTACTGTGCCAAAAGGAAGCCCTATGTTAACAGTGTCCAGAAGCGCCGTCGACTTCTCTGGGCTCGGAGGCATCTGGGATGGACCATCACACAGTAGAAACGTGTACTGTGGTCAGATGAATCAGTATTTGAGGTATTTTTTGGGAGGAATGGACACCGTGTGCTCCAGACCAAAGAAGAAAAGGATCATCCAGACTGTTACCAGCAACAAGTCCAAAAGCCAGGGTCTGTCATGGTATGGGGTTGTGTCAGTGCCCTTGGCAAAGGTAACTTGCACTTCTCTGAAGGCACCATTAATGCTGAAAATACATAGAGATTTTGGAGCATAATATGCTGCCTTCAAGAAGACATCTTTTCCAGGGACGTCCAAGCATATTTCAACAAGACAATGCAAAACCACATTCTGCACACATTACAAAGTCCTGGCTGCGGAGGAAGAGGGTACGGGTACTTGACTGGCCTGCCTGCAGTCCCGACCTGTCTCCAATAGAGAATGTGTGGCGCATTTTGAAGCGCAAAATGCGACAACGAAGACCCCTACTGTTGCCCACCTTAAGACTTGTTTGCAGGAAGAATGGGACAAAATTACACCTGAAACACTTCATCACTTGGTGTCTTCAGTCCCTAAACGTCTTTTAAGTGTTGTGAAAAGGAATGGCAACATTACAAAGTGGTAAATGCTTTACTGTCCCAACTTTCTTTGAAATGTGTTGCAGGTCTGAATGACAGGAAAGGATGCATATTTACAAATGACATGAAGTTGACCATACAAAACATTAAATATTTTGTGTTCATATTGTCTGCAATGAAATACAAGTCAAAGTCAATTTAGAAATCACTTCTTGGTTTTCTTTTTTTTTTTGCGTTTTCCATACTGTCCCAACTTTTTCTGATTTGGGGTTGTAAAACATTTCCAAATAGAAAGTGCTACAGTAAAAGTGCTTCCCTGAACTGAGACCTAACATTTCATGGTTCAAAGCGGGTCCCCCCTTGCTGTCGCATGGCCCTCAGATGGCCAACACCTGTAATTTGTCCTTCTTGCCCTTTGGCCTTGGCTAAACCAGCTTTCCACACTCTCCCTAGCTTCAAAATCCTCCAAACTGGACCCCTCCACACTGATTCTTATCAGATCTTCCACTGTGTCTGTGTGAAGGGATGCTCTGGTATCTGATTTGATTCTCTTCTGTGAAGAGAATCCTCTCTCACAAACAGCAGATGACACAGGAAGGACCAGCAGAATATGGACAAGGTGCCGTATGTTCTGAAAAACATGCAAAACACATTCAAACTTGGGATGTACAAGCTGTCAAAGTTGTCTTAGATATCAAAGTTGACATTGCATGTCATTAAAAAAGAAAAAAGTAAAACCTTGTACTCTGAACAGTATGGCTCTCTGGTTAACATCAGCTCCCAATGTAACAATGACAGGCTCAGGATGCAAGTGCAAAACGCTCTTTATTAAATGACAAGGTTCGCGGTCAAAACCGGCAGTCCACACACACACACAGGTGGTCAGACAGACACAAGCTGGATGGTATGGTGACGCAGGGACTTCGGTGGACAGACGGTGATCGTGCTCAATCCAGGTGTGGTGAATCCTCGTGAAGGTGCCCGTAATCCCAGTGCTGAGTGGAGAATCCAGAATGAACACGATGAAGAACATGGAACCAGGAACCAGGAACCAGGAACCAGACAACAGCGAGGGACAACCAGGGCAGGAACACACACCGGGGAAACCACAACGATCTGACAACATGAGACACCAGTCACTGCACATATAAAGACACAAACAATTGGAACCAGCTGGCGCTGCTGATCAGCAGTGATCAGTGACCACGCCCACAGACACAACACGAGAGAGAGACAGCAGATTCATGAACCGTGACACCCAAAGGCTGAGGTAAGTCTTGTCCTTGAACATCCTGGCGATTAATAGCTTCAGGCCCACAAACTCTTCTTTTGCCAGCTCAGTGTTGACACCATTTCTGGAATTGACATGGATTAAACAGCCAATCAGTGTTTACATTAACAGGATTGCTACCAGCACACAAACTGTGTATTTGTCCATCATGCTACCTTGTGAGGACAGGGGAGAAGTGATCCAAGAGGAATGAAGCACCATGGTCCACTAACTCCTCTTGGTCTTCAGGCCAGCTCTCATAATTACAGATGTTGAAGCATTTGACAGCCTTGGTTGTGGCAGAATTGGCACAATCCTCTCCTATTGGAAGAATAAAGACATCTTAATAAATGAGTAACATAATTTCGGATCTATCAATGTGTTCATAAGACAGAGCACAATTGCCTAGGAGACTACAGAATCTTGCTTTCAAATGTTTGAGAGTGGATTTGATTGTTGCCTCCATTGCTCTTTGAAGTTTAGTGTTAGCAGTATCCTCTTCTGCCAGCTTAGACACTTCCCCTTTGAGTATAACTGTCTGTGTGTGACATAAAGCATAAACACACATTGTGCAGCCTCTCTTCTGCAGCCTAAGGTCAGCCATGAACTGGGACGGTCTGCCGCCAGGCTTAGGTCTTGCAACCATCACCTCTGTGGTCTCCAGCAGATTTCCAAGAGCACAAGCTGCCTGTTTAGACATATCAAGCACTTTTACAAATACAGTTGAAGCTAATAACAAATATAAGTTAAAATTATATCTCTTTCATTTCCCTTACTTGAGGTAGGTTGGTCTCATTTTTCTGAAGCAGGAGACTAAACTTGGTTATTCCAGCAAAAAAACATCAGCCAGAAGGTGACAAAAAGCCACAAAAGTGCCATCTTCTATTGATTTCTTGACCTGTATCATACAACCACAGCAACTAAATTCTGGTGGAAAAAATGACTGAAGTTAAAGTGGCACTAATTTAATAAATTCCCTGTGGAAATCCCCTGACCTTTGTGGCTCGTCCTGCAACATCTGCATTGGCAGCGGACCCTGCCAAATGATCCATATGACAGTGGACTGCAGTGAACTGGCCTTGATGACCATTCTGTCTGGGTCTGAGGAAGTTCTCCAGGGCCCTGGAGACATGTGGAAGCCATCGTGTTCCTTTAACCCCACCAGGGACTAACACATCCACTCCCAGGTCCTCTCCAATGGCCTTCAGCTCCCTCATTGATTTGGGACTAAAATGATAGGTCTTCCACACCAAATGTAGCATATCATACACTTGACGGATCATTGCATTGTCCTTCTGGACCGACAACAACGGCCAATTCCAATCTTTATTAACATCTCAATACACAAATACACATTGGGGTGTCAGGTACAAGACTTAAGCCTACTTGTGTGACATACAGTGAAAGGGTATAATGAAATCCCCTGCGTCTTTCTGTAAAAGGGCTATAACTCCCCCTTTGCTACCAAGATTAACTGCAGCACCATCAGCCCCCAGAGCAACTGTTTTTTCAAGCCAGTCTCCACACTGATCCCCAAGCGCAGCAAATGCTTTCTTTGTGGCGGCATAGATTCCTAATAAACAAAGAAAAATGATAATGCAGGTCACTAGCCTATAGCTTGCCAGGTCAATACTTTTAATGTGATCAAGGCTTACTTACATTTTAATTTCTGAATTTTTAATAATATTTTGCCTATACAATTTTCTTAAAGGGTTAGTTCACCCAACAAATGAGCTTCGAAGCGTTATGAATCAGTGAGTCGATTCAGCGGTTTGAAGCGTTATGAATCAGTGAGTCGAATCATGATTCGGATCGCGTGTCAAACTGAAATTTGGCGATCCAAACTGCTGAATCGACTCACTGATTCATAACGCTTCAAACTGCTGAATCGACTCACTGATTCATAACGCTTCAAACTGCTGAATCGACTCACTGATTCATAACGCTTCGAAGCTTCATGATGCCTTGTTTTGAAATCGTCATCACTATATAAGTCGTTATTTAGGGTTTTTTTGCGCACAAAAGATTTACACTAAAATATCTTCATTTGTGTCTGAAGATGAACGGAGGTCTTACGGGTGTCGAACGACATGAGCGTAAGTAATTAATGACAGAATTTTCATTTTTGGGTGAACTAACCCTTTAAGATTTCTATTTCATATATCATGCTATATTGTGGGTAGGCATTAACATCGGGTACACTTACCTTGTGCATGACCATGCTCCACTTCAATGTGTCCAATTGACCGGTCTCCCTTTCCTCAAGATCCGGCTGTAGACAATCACACACTCCTTTGTGGAAATGTGTCGCCGTCGCTCATAAATTACATGTATCTGGAATTTGCGATGGAAACAGTCTTTTTTTTTATGTGTCGGCTATTACTCCAATAAATTGGGCACATGCAACCTAATTGCTGTACGTCAGGTACACGTCTAATCCATTTTTCTTCATCAGAATAATTTCCGATCTAAATTTTGTGAATGGCAGCTCTTCTTTTGCGATGTTATAGATGACGTTGAATTTTATTATCATCTCTAATTGTTCTGAGGACCTGATAGTGGCTGCCTGGCCACTTTAGTCACACACTTATCAGGGCATGAAGTGTTTTTTTTTTGGAAATATTGTGCTTTTTTAGGCGTTTCGTTTCAAAGCGTTGTTGATCCGCTTACAAATACACTGTTCCCTGAATGCTCTGGCCACATTCTTTACAATAAATGCAGTGCATTATGGTCTCTTTCTTATTAAACCATAACCAGGGAAACTGGTCTAACCAGTCTTTACGAAATGTATATCTTTTTCCCTTTTTGAGTCTCTATTTTAGTATTTTGAGTCTCTAGCTCAGGCTCGGTAGGTTTTGCCTCCGTCACTGAGTCAGATGCCATCTCCGATGAATTAGCAGGGCGTGGCATCTCACCAGGGACTGGGTAGACTGGTGGCTGAAGTAGCTCCATGTCTGGGCTGTTGTCGGAGCATTGAGCAGTGTTGGGGGAAACAGGCCTACTTTTCTTAAAGAAAAAACTCATTTTCATTGTTTGTGTTCTGTTTGTGTTTATTCTACTGATGCGCCAAGTTCCACCAAGTTGCGCTGCTATTAGAAGAATCAAGTGAGTTCCACATAGAGTTCAGAAGGCCCTGCCACGCACCAGCCAATCAAATAAAAAATATAGCTACCGAACAGCCAATCAGAAAATAGCATTGCTGTATCCGGGTAAAATGTAGATATACCCGCAACAACAACGTTTACATTCTGCCACCTACTGGTGGTTTAGTTTAATGTTTTCTTTCCAACATTTCTTAATTGTATATTCAAAAATATTTAAAACAATCTCATAACATTTTTTCAGTGTAAATGATTTAATTTGATTGGCACAGCCCTACAGTGTCTTATTCTAATTTAATTTATAGATCAAATTTAAGAATATAAAATGAAAGCTGAAGCATAGCCTATATTTAATAAGATTATGGGAAAATGCCCTTCATAAAAGGTAAAAATATCAAAGATATGCAGATTTAAATATCTCAAAGCTGATTGAACACTGGTGAGAATATTGCTTCAGAATAAATTATATTTACGACACAGTAAATTCTGAAAAAAATATATAGCCTATATATATTCCAAATGATTATGGATTATTAATTTGCCTCTTCCCTGACATCTTTGAAATAGAGAAATGCAAGAATTAATACTATGCCCATACACACACACAGAGAGAGAAATGTTTAATTAAATAAAAAATATATATTATTATTTATTTATTTATTTATACAAATTAGTGTCATTTTTCAGATGAGAACCTCGTCCCCACCCAAACCCTGGCTGCCGTCGCCAAAATCTTTAATTGATGAAGTTAATTTAATGCATTTAAATTAATTAAAAAGTACAGACTGTCACCCCAAAATAACTGCTTGCCTATTTATAATCATACTACTGTATTTGATACATTTATTCAAGAAATTCATTACAAACAGAAAGCATGGGACCGGCTACACACTGGCTGCGGGGCTTGTCCGTTTTTATTTCGGCTCCCATGTTAACAGGTTGAAGCTTGCACACTACCGGCGTATTTGTTCTGTGTGGGTGTCATCTGCATTCCGTAGATCAAGAACTAGAAGGCTACTGGAGGAAGTGCAGTGGTTGCAGAGTGAGAGATATGCAGGTAGCCTACGCGAGTGAGCGGGACGAGGAGTTGGTAAGCCAGTTAGCGAACCGCTTAGCGACATTATGGGCAAATGTCTGTGGTTGGAGGATGATAAATATAAGGGTTGGTTGAAGAAAACTGCCAACTTGAAAGAGGCGCAATGTGCCTAAAGTCCCATTGTAAGATTTTTAAATAATTAATTTGCATTTTATTGCATGACATAAGTATTTGATCACCTACCAACCAATAAGAATTCTGTCTCTCACAGACCTGTCTGTTTTTTCTTTAAGAAGCCCTCCGGTTCTCCACTCCTTACCTGTATTAACTGCACCTGTTTGAACTCGTTACCTGTATAAAAGACACCTGTCCACACACTCAATCAAACAGACTCCAACCTCTCCACAATGGCCAAGACCAGAGAGCTGTGTAAGGACATCAGGGATGAAATTGTAGACCTGTACAAGGCTGGGATGGGCTACACATCTACTAATAACTGAGTTGTATCCTGTTTTGCCTGAGCGTCTTGGGTCACTCGATACAACTTATCTTTTAAAATAGCAAAATACGGATAGGTGAGTGGCCGTGCAGGGTGGACAGGCTGGCCATCGGTGGACTGGACCTGATCAAACGTGTTTTTTAACGATTCATTCTGACATTGCTCCAGGGGAAAATCATCGCGCTCCGTAAGGATCTCTGCAAAAAAATATACAGTTGGGGACAATGGGTCAAACAGCCCTAGATTCCCACGCAAAAGGCGAGAAACACAAGCGCTACATTGCGGATCAGTCGGGTAGTTTAACTATTCAAATGTTTACAACGCCATCACCCAGTGCTCAGCCAAGTAGGCCTACATCTGCTACTAGTGGGCCTATTGGGTCTACCTCCGGTGCGTCTACCTCTGCCTTCAGTGCGTTCTCTAACACGGCCACGTAAAAGGCAGAAGTGCTCTGGGTTTTACGCACAGTTAGCCGCCACCAATCTTACACAGTCAAAAGATGACATTCACACCGTCTTCCAGGCGATGTTCCCGGACTCAGAGTGTGCGAGCGCGTTTAGTTGTGGCAGAGACAAGACGGCATATCTTGCACGATTTGGCATTGCTCCATATGTGAAAAAGGAGCTTGTGGCACGGATAAACCAGGGAAACTTTGTCATCATGTTTGACGAAAGCATGAACGGAGCAACAAAGAGTAAACAGTTGGACCTGCATGTCAGACACTGGGTAACTGGGCAGACTGGCACTCATCACGTTCAATCCCGTTAGCTTTGGTCCCAATTCATGGGCCATTCAACAGCAGAGGATTTGCTGGAACATTTTAAGGTAAGCAATTCCTCTACTAGTCTTTTACTAACCAAAATGCGTAGACATAGTGTTTTTATATCATTTTCATGCTCCTTAGTATAGAAAGAAAAAGTCCCGCTTTAATCAAGCATTTTCCTTGCAATGAATTTGTGATGGTGGGTAAGTGTGACATCTAGTGGATGAAGGGAAAATAACACTTGCCCTGGAAGTAATCCAGGAGTACCCTATGCTGCAAATAAGTCAAATGGTTTGTTTATAACAATTATACTTCTATTTTAGGAATCTCAAGTCATTTTGACACAAAAGCATATCACATAGGCTAATATGTCTTCCCCATAATCTATCTTAAAGCAATTCTCCTGTACTAACATATTGTAATATATTGTTATAAACTGTATCTGAGTGAACACATAAATGCAAACATTAATACAATAACATAGCTGTTATTGTTAATAAAGTTGGCTTTATTTATATTGTATTTTTATTTTTCGTGATTTCAGGAGTGTACCAAAGATCTCAACTTGAGGAGCATGATCTCTTTGTCTTTGTCGATGGATGGACCCTCTGTTAATTGGAAATTTGTGAACATCCTACAAGCAGGAGCATGGCGTACAATTTGGGGGGATTCAACTCATAATTGTAGGAAGTTGTGGTCTACACACCCTCCATAACGCTTTCAAGAGTGGATTTGAGGTGTGGCTTTCACAATGCCCCAGCCAGGAGAGAGGATTTCACTTCATCAACGTCGTCAACAACATCCCCCTCACCCTTCTGTGGTCATCGGGGGCTTGAGAACTTGCCAACTGTGCAAAGAGCAATAGAGATTTGGCCCGCCATTGAGAAGTTTGTGGACCAGGTGAAGACAAAAGTGGTGAAGAACCCAGGGACATCATCATATGACACCCTCTCCGAGGCTCGACTGGATCCCTTTCTGCAGGCCAAGCTCCATTTTTTTATGGCCATATCAAGAGCTTTCCAATCTTTTCTGGAGAAATACCAGACATATGCTCCAATGATGCCTTTTTTGTGGAAAGATCTGGAGGATTTGATCAGGGTAATTCATCATCGTAAAAATACACAACACACTTAAATGGCCAGGACATAGGACAGGTTTAACCTTATTAATTATTTTTAGAGTCTTCTCAAGCGATTTATGAAGTGTGATGCACTGCTTAGTCCTCCATATACGCCGGTAAGGCTTGAAGTCACCGACCACAAGCTTTGGCTTAGTCCAGAGGATGCGGACATAGGCATGGGTGCAGCAGCTGTCCTCAAGGTGAGACATCCAGTATATCCAGTACATTAACCATTCAGAGAAATTCACTAATGTCTCATCTTCAGATGTATGACAGGGAAATGTGAGGTCAAGTCAAAGATGTCAGGCAAATTGAGGATGTTTTAGAGCTGTTTTTACCATATCTTTCAAATAGTTTCATCTGGACAGCTGAGTTCATGCTAACTTACTGCTGAGCATCTAGAGAAAGTTTGGAGATTCGACAAACCCTTTTTCTTTGTCAGGAACTCACAAAAGCAGGGGCCAAAAGCTGTGTAAGCGAGCTTGGTGTCCTGCAGTTTAAGAAAGACTGCCAGAATGCCCTTTCAAGTACGTGCAAGAAGGCTCTTGATAAGTGAAGCTAACACCAATATAACTGAAGTACGCCATAGTCCACAACATGACGTGCTTGGATCCAGGCAAAATCTGCAAAGTCTTCAGAAAATGAAGTGCTTCATTCAGACGTTTGTGCAAGACAAACAACTGTCAGGCGGGATATCTGCCGGTAAATGATAGGAATAAGAATAGATTGTTATCTTAATGTGACACCTCCTCTCATTTGTATCAACATCATGAATGGTATGAACATTAGTACATGGTTTGAAAGGGTGTATTAGATCAATATATTTATGTTGGGATTTCACTGATCAAAGATACTTGATATGCTGTACACTGACTTTCTGATACAATGGGACAGTTAAGTTGCATGTTATTTACAAGAAAGTAACTTTGCCTTTTCATATTTGGTAACACTTTATAATAACGTTCAGTCGTAAGTCATTTATAAATGGTTATTTAATGATGAACTAATCATTCATAAATGATTAGCAAGTGATATACTACATGTTATGTATATTTTGTAAGTCATTTAGAAGTGATTAGTAAATTATTAACGAATCATTTACAAAACATGAATATGCGTTTCATAAATGTTTATTAAATTGTTATTTTTTTGTATGTAGGGGTGCAGAAAGTGTTGTAAATGCCTTGTGTATACGTACAGATCATTTGTAACAGGTAAGTAACAGTGTTCAACACAATGATGTGTAAACGAATGAATTCACTTTCTGCATCCCCTAATCTAAAGTATAAGCTATTCTTCATATACATTTATTAAACATTTTATGAAACGCATATTCATGTTTTGTAAATGATTAGTTCATCATTAAATAACCACCTATAAATGACTTACAACTGAACGTTATTATAAAGTGTTACCTGTTTATCATATACTTTTCTTCAAATGTACTGAAAATATTTTTTTGTGCATTATTACAGGTGATGTGATAGCAGAGCAATTTGAAAAGGTCCTTTTCAATGAGGCCAAAGCTGCTGAGTTCATGTCCTTCAGGCCCTCTGAGAAATCCAGAGTGGATGTATTTTTGCGGCAATATCTTCAGTCCTACCCTGAACTCTGGACATTTTGTCAGTCACTTCTTCTTCTTCTGAAAAAAAAAGAGGAACAGTCCAAGAAGAGGAAAAACGGGGCTGAAGAAAAAGAAGAGGTCCATTGAGGAGGTTTGTAAGTCACTTGAAAATGACACAGACCGAATGGCAGAACAGGCAGAACATTTGCAGGCTTCAAAATGGCCACACTGATTACAAAGTCCAACACAATGAGAAGACGGGCCAAAGAGAAGCAGTTGAAGGGAGCAAATGGACAAATTGAGGACAAACTCTCTGAGCTCAAAAAAATGTAACACCTCAATCTTATTTGTTATTTTTTAAATTAAATGGCACTTTATTTTTTTAATGTTTATATTGATTTTGTTACCATTTGCAGTGGATATTTTATGATATTTATGTACTTTGAGGTGTACATTTTGAGGTTATTTGAGGTGCAGGTCAGGATCCCCCTCTACATCAGGGCTCGTCTTATACAGTTGTAATTTCTCATATAATGCCAGCTGCGGTTCTTGTTCAGCTGGTACTATTTGCCGTTTATTTTTTCATTTTGGAATAAAAAGCTAATTTGTCCATGTCTAAAATATTTATGGTCCGTATTGGTGATTTACCGATGTATCATTCAGCTAAATATTAGCCTGAATTGGTGAGCTAGCTAGTTTTCATTCATTAATTCTAATTTTTATTTTGTTTAATATTTATTTGACTCAAACTCTTAGGCTGTTTTTGGATTGTTACGACTTTGGTGTTCAAAATATTGAGAAATGCAAATAATTAAAGACACTGATATTTGGTTGGTTTTATGTTGTTTAATTTAGCTTTAAGAAAAGAAATATGACAATTTGTAAAAGGACATTTGATTATTGAAGGTGTTTTTAAAAGAGGTCAATTATCTTTACAATCTCACATGGGTTTGATCCAGATTCATTTAGACGGTCCGTTTACACCCAGATGGTGCAACTTACCCACTGACTCGGATTAATTTACCCCTAAACTTTCAACAGTCATAAGTTTTATTGTTATTGGTCAAAAATCACCTTCATCCATCAATACAGTGAAGTATCATGTATCACAAGTATTAAAATACAATAAATGTTCAGTAAAAATTATGCTCACTATGAAAAAAAACCCTACAGTTTAAACAGTGTTGATGTTCCATTCCAAGGTGTGTGCATGTGTGTGTGTGTGTGTGTGTTTCACTGGCTGTTGAACCGGTCTGATCAGTATCGCCTGCAAGTGAATAAGACTTGTCGAATGAACAGATCAGACGGACAGTAAAAAGAGCAAAGGCGAGCATATGCTGAAAGAGAAAGGGAAAGAGAAAACAACTCAGAAGAAAATATGGACACGAAAAGACTGGCATAAGGAAGGTTAGAAGAGAAAGACAGGGTGAAAGTCTAGAGTTATGACATGTCTATAAAGACAGTCTCGTGTAACGTGTATTTTAATATATGGAGGAAACAGTCTAATGAGGCCTGCATGGATGAGTTTGTCTCAGATCGCACAGATACTCGTTCTTATCTTCTGTCTCTGCCAGTACAGTAAGTATATGTGTGTGTACATGTGTGTGTGTGTGTGTGTGTTTGGGTATGCTTTGGGGACAAAAGGATATTTGTTATGGTTAGGATTTAACCGGTGTGAAGAAAATAACAGATGTCTATGTTATGTCGTCATTTACACAGCTAGATAAACAACAAGAAGTGAATGCATATTAAATTATTATAATAATATGATCACAGTGCTTTTGTTTGAACCGTTCAGGTATTTGTGCTATGCGTTTGGGTATTTGCCATTTTCATGTAATATTACACTGCATAACAAGTCTAGATGTTGCTTTTCAGCCAAAAAACAACAAGACCCGCCACGTATGTAACTTGCAGTTGAGCTGAATACTGAAAGACGAGACTTTGGTGGCTAGACAATCCTGTTTCCACCCTCATTCTTCACTGTCCTGTCACTTCAAATTCTTTGCTGATGGCTAATTTACTTAAAGACACTGTTTCAGAGCATAGTTTCATTTGGAATGGACAGTGAAGAAGCAGTAAAATATAATGCTTGCTAAGTTAGGATTGGCCAGGTCATTTGACCAGCGATAAGAGAAAGATTACAGCAGCCACTTCTAAAATGCTCTTGTTTATCTTAGCAGTGGTAGTGAACTCGCCCAACTTGTTTAGGTTTGAAAGGGGGGTGATTATTAACTTACTGAGAAAGGTCAGGCACGTGAGTGAACACCTGCTGGATGTGTTCATCCTCTGATGTAAGAAGCTACTCCAGCAAATCCATCTATAAAGCCTAGGGGCCCTATCACCTTTATTTCTAAAGCGCTTTATTACAATACAGATAAGACGACAATAGTATCATTATTCAGCTCGGGTGTTCAATATTATCGCTACTAAGCAAACTAAAGGTGACAGTGTGTTGTGAACTTTTATCTTCTAAAGTGTAGGAAACTCAGAAGATGAAGACCAGGAGATGTCGGGATCAAACAGAAGTGAATCTTTTAATGAGAACTCTCTGTGCTGCAGGTCGTCCGAAAACAGTCTAACTTAACAGTACAAAATAATGCAGTTTATCTACATTTCAGGGGGAGGGGTTATACAGCAGAGGAGGAGACATTCAAAATAGGGACACACCCCAAACATTCCTGTCTCATCAGCCGTAATTCAATCAGCATAACAGTGTCATTCAAATGCATAGATGCTAATCCAATCACTCAGGCAGTATTGCTCTAAACTTGTCATGGTAAATAGTCAGGAAGTGCATAGAGACAAAAGACTTAATGTCTCAAACACTTACACAGCCTGATGTAATCTCCTTAGAATTTCCTCAAGTTTACTTCAAAATGTAAAACCCAAATATAGATCATGTTTTCAGTTATATTCTATTACATTGGAACCTAGATATAACAATGTATAAATTTGTAATCCCACAAGTGCATGGCAAGGAACCTAATCTCCATCTGTGACAAAAATGGAGAAAAACACTTGGGAGAGACCGGGTTCAGTCCGGGGACCAGAAAAACTCAACTAAACTGAGTTTTCATTTTAGGGTGAATCCTTTAAGACATTGATGTTGTTTTATTTACTACACATTTGCAGTTATTGGGCCTGCCCCAAATGGTACACGACATGTACACTTGCAGACTTAAAGGAACACTCCACTTTAAAGAAAAAAAACTAAATAAGGCTCATTTCCGTCTCCCCTAGAGTTAAATAGTTGAGTTTTACCGTTTTTGAATCCATTTAGCCGATCTCTGTATCTGGCGGTAGCACTTTTAGCATAGCTTAGCATACATAATTGAATCTGATTAGACCATTAGCATCTCGTGAGTCCAAATCCACATCTCTGAGTGTAACCCTTAATCGTCCCTTGGGGTCCAGCTGACCCCACTGGACTTTTCTTCCATTTTTAAAAAGTGTTCCCTTCATCTCAGGGCCATGAGACTCTGTGACTTTTCCTAAATAATCTATCTAAACATGCACAAAAAATCTGGGCTTGATTTGGTTGTTCTAAAGTTGTGTAAAAAAATATTTACCGTTTAAGTCCCTCGGGGTCAGATTGACCCCACATTGAAAATGAATGGGAAAGTGTAAAAAAAAACTTTTTTTTTTTTTCCACTTTTTTTGTCAAAAAAAATTAACTAAATCCAGTATAAATCTGAAAATTTCTACATTTATATCAAGGTCTGGTCCTAGAGCATAAACACAAATTAGAACAAACTTTCTATCTCATACACACACACGTACACACAAACATGTGACTGCAACAGAGAGTATTTTTATTGAAATTGGCAAATAAAATCAACAAAACTGGCATAAATCTGAAAGATTTTCATACATATATGAATTACTAATACTAGAGCACAAATGCAACATGGAACAATCATGAGAAAGAGAGGCAAAAGGGCAAATAAAAGAAAAATGAAAGGCAGCTTAACTTTTGCATAACTTCTCTATGGACCTCTAGTGGATAATGTGGTCATTGCACTCTCTCTTTCTCTTTAACTATAATTCCTAAAGTTTTTCCACAAACCTATAGCCTGGTTAAAACCAGACCATTCTCAGTAGTAACTGAGTTTTGGTCTGGCAAAGCTTCATAGACAAATCATTTCCAAAGGGGCGTCACCAACGGGCGTCGCTCAAATGCCTCTCGGCGCAATTGGATAGACCTAAAACCAATCAGAGCGATGAGGGAGATGACGTATGTAGAGCGACGGAGAAACATCTGAGACTCTGGCCGTCTCTCAAGATGCGTTCTTGTCTGTACTTGTGTTCTCAAATAGGAAATGTCCCCGGTTTCCATTTCAGAAATCTGGTCACCTTACCTAAACCACATATTAATGTTTAAATATTTTTAAAATGTAAACGAAAAGAGGCAGGGTGTTTTATACTTCGTTTAATTATAAATATATAAGATAATCAATGTAGGCCTGAACCACATGTGTGTGGCTAATATGTTTAAGTTTTTTTTTTTTTTTTTATGAAATGAGGCAGTGGTGTTTTATGACATATTTTGTACGCGAACTTCTGACTTGCGTCCGTGACTTACCAAGTTTGACTCCGGAGAATGAACTCCCGATGACGGTAATAGTTAATATTAAACATATTATAGCCACACAAATGTAGTGAAGGCAATGCATATTATCTTCAATGCATGTATATAACAAAACGAAATATTTAAAAAACCCGGCCTCTTTTCGTTTACATTAAAACATAAAAACATGTAATATCATGTGTGCATAATATAGCCTATGATTATCATTGTAATACAATGAGATATGACAAAACCCAGTCTCTTTTTGTTAAATGTTAGTTTAATGCGTGATCAATATCCATTTTAAAAGTATAAGTAAAAGGTATAAGAAGCTATACAATACATAAAGCAATTCAGTCAAAGAAAGTCAGCGCTAGGAGACTACAACGGTAAAGTTTAATAGCTTACAAATATAAAGTTATGAAACTTCACTTTGCCCTCAGACAAAACGATCTGTCAGGGAACAAATTATAGATTAATGAGAGCAAAGATCAGCCGTTAGATCTACACAAGACGAATCATATCTTCACATCAGAGCCAGCGGCAGACGGCAGAAGGACTGGCCGAGGAAAGGCGCCTCTCGGTGGGGTTGAGCAATTGAGCGCCGCTGGTCCACTGGCGCTCACAACTCCAAAAACGGCAGATCAAATTTTCAAAAAGGCGCTCTCTTTATAATAAACCACAGATTTTGGCTTTAAAAACTACTACATTCTCGCCTGAAAAGGACTTAAAACTATATTTTGTGAAACATTAACACTACCAGAGGGCTCTCGCTAAGACAAGCAGACTTTTGCCGAGTCCAGTCGGTAAGACAGCGATAACATCTTTTTTAGATATGAAGGCTTCTTGTGTTGTTCTTTGCTCTGGTTTTAACGGAATGGAAAAGTTTAAATCGCTTAAAACAGCCGCTATAGCTGATAGTGATGTTCCACTGCTGCATCCATCTTTGTAGTCAGTGTACAGAATCTGCTTCACTGTCGCTGCGCTGTCGTCATCGTGTAAAGCCCGCCTCAACGTTTCTGATTGGTGCCTCGATTTCTGGGGCTTAGAAATGGGTTTGAATGGGCTCTTTGCCAGACTACTTGCAGAGCAAATCTAAATTTGCCGGAAGTTGTCTGGGTTTTCCCAGGCTAACAAACCTACAGATGGCGGTATTCTATCCCTAACACATAGAGCAATGTCCAAAAACTATTTATATTTAATATATTTATATTTTCAAGTGATTTTTTCATTAAAAAAATAATTTTTAATGAGCCAATTTATGACATACTTAAGTATTTGTGCAGTAAATAGGTAAAAAAACTACCAAATAACCACAGCATAAATGTATAGTTGAGAAGTAAATAAAAAAAATGATATATAGTTCTCCATGTAAAAAAATTATATTTCCTTATGCAATCGCTCTGTAAAAGTTTGGGGTCTCTCTGTTTGGGGTTGCCATCTTTCTAGAAACCAATGCCTCCTGTGAGCATATTATGGCGGTAACCTGGTGGTGTGAGAAATTCTCTAGACAAAGTGTATAATTTCTGTGGCACTAGCAGCAAACATAATTGCAATGACTATTTCCAAACAGGTTTCCCAAAATTGTTCAGACAAACAGTTCCTGTCCTGAAACTGGCATGTCAGTCTCATTAGACTGAGCAATACAACCAAGAGTCGCAGAGTTGATACTCTAAGGAAATGTGCTGCTTTAGCATCTCAGTTCTTGTGTGCATGTAAACCGACTGACTGGGGTAAAAGAACGTATTTGAACATCCCGAAAAAATTAACCCCACGCTTTTCTTCTGTCCTCTCTCTGAAGCTCAGGGGATCACCATTCAAGTGCAGAGGAACGCCGTCACTGCACCGGTTCAGGGAAGTGCACTTTTCTCCGTGGACATCACATGCATCGGGACTCCAACAATCCGATGGATGTTCAATTCCGTAAGCAGTCAGCAAAGGATTGCAGCTTGGATCCTCGGCGGCTCGGCAAACGTCACGCAAATGTACGAGGGAAGAGTGCAAACGCATCCCAACGGTTCTCTAACCATATCCAACCTACGTCTCCAAGACTCCGGCTATTACATTATCACTGTGACAGAAATGTCTGGTAACAGCAAAGATATGGGTCTGGCATTGACTGTAACAGGTGAGTAGCTTTAAAGTTATTTGTCCTTCGGTTGCACCAACTTATGCTGTACTTTGAATTGTGGTCTGGCATCAGATGCTGATTATCCAGTTGAATTGAACAGTGTTCAATTGTGTTTACCAGTAAATGAAATAACACATTACTGGATACTTCAGGAAAGTCATTTGAACATGTAGCACTAGTAACCCCAAACACTGGCTGGACATACACACCTAAAGGATTATTAGGAACACACACTAATACTGTGTTTGACCTCCTTTCGCCTTCAGAACTGCCTTAATTCTACGTGGCATTGATTCCACAAGGTGCTGAAAGCATTCTTTAGAAATGTTGGCCCATATTGATAGGAGAGCATCTTGCAGTTGATGGAGATTTGTGGGATGCACATCCAGGGCACGAAGCTCCCGTTCCACCACATCCCAAAGATGCTCTATTGGGTTGAGATCTGGTGACTGTGGGGGCCATTTTAGTCCAGTGAACTCATTGTCATGTTCAAGAAACCAATTTGAAATGATTCGAGCTTTGTGACGGTGCATTATCCTGCTGGAAGTAGCCATCAGAGGATGGGGACATGGTGGTCATAAAGGGATGGACATGGTCAGAAACAATGCTCAGGTAGGCCGTGGCATTTAAACGATGCCCAATTGGCACTAAGGGGCCTAAAGTGTGCCAAGAAAACATCCCCCACACCATTACACCACCACCACCAGCCTGCACAGTGGTAACAAGGCATGATGGATCCATATTCTCATTCGGTTTACGCCAAATTCTGACTCTACCATCTGAATGTCTCAACAGAAATCGAGACTCATCAGACCAGGCAACATTTTTCCAATCTTCAACTGCCCAATTTTGGTGAGCTTGTGTAAATTGTAGCCTCTTTTTCCTATTTGTAGTGGAGATGAGGGGTACCCGGTGGGGTCTTCTGCTGTTGTAGCCCATCTGCCTCAAGGTTGTGTGTGTTGTGGCTTCACAAATGCTTTGCTGCAGACCTCGGTTGTAACGAGTGGTTATTTCAGTCAAAGTTTCTCTTCTATCAGCTTGAATCAGTCGGCCCATGACCTCTGACCTCTAGCATCAACAAGGCATTTTCGCCCACAGGACTGCCGCATACTGGATGTTTTTCCCTTTTCACACCATTCTTTGTAAACCCTAGAAATGGTTGTGCGTGAAAATCCCAGTAACTGAGCAGATTGTGAAATACTCAGACCGGCCCGTCTGGCACCAACAACCATGCCACGCTCAAAATAGCTTAAATCTCCTTTCTTTCCCATTCTGACATTCAGTTTGGAGTTCAGGAGATTGTCTTGACCAGGACCACACCCCTAAATGCATTGAAGCAACTGCCATGTGATTGGTAGATTAGATAATTGCATTAGTGAGAAATTGAACAGGTGTTCCTAATAATCCTTTAGGTGAGTGTATGTTCAGTGTCACTGTCATTTTGCATTGTAAGTAAACTGGGTCTCTGCAGTCTGGTATATCAGATCAGTTTTTGCTATTCAACACAAATGTCCACTGGCACAGCGTTTTAATGTGACTTTTCTATTTTTGCATTGAACAAATGCTGCATGTTTCAGAGGTGCTGTATGATGACATACAGTTCTTGGTTGTATTCGGCATTGCGCTGGGGACCCTGGCTGCATTTCTAATGCTGTGTATGTGGCTCTTGAACAAACTGTACTGCTTCATAAAAGCCTGGAGACAAAGGGGATGCTTACCAGGTAACAAGCTCCATTTACTGTCATTTACACAGAATCTTTTATTTCAAGTGGCTTATAAATGAGGAAAGGTATGACACAAAAATGTGTAAATGTCTTATTCAGTGTGTGCATGCCTGACTATGTTTTGAGTTTTATGCAAAAGTGTTTTCTTCCGTTGTACAATGAGTTATTAACCATTACATTAAAGCAAACGGGGGAAAAATGCAATATTGTTGTTAGTTTTTATGGAAGTTTTTAACAGCATTTATAATCACTGAAGCGGTCAATCACTTCAGTAATGCACAAGCTTACAGACTTCGGCTCTCTTGCAATACATCCATCAACCCAGCAAACAGATTTCTGTTATAAAAACGTTCTCCAAATATTCAGTGTTGATTCTGGGTTCTTGACATTAGAGGAACGTGTTTTAATAGGTATGATGTTCTTCAAACATTCTTTCAACTGGATTTGTAACATTCCAAGAACATAAAAATGTCCAGTTTCCTTAATGTTAAAAGAATGTTATTTAAAGGTTGATGTTCCTGAAACATTCTCTCAATCATTTCAATCACCTTCTGTGAACAAACACTGAAATAAAGAGAAATAAGAACACAAACTACAACTTTCTTCAGCCACAGCCTTAGATGAAATCTCTGAAAAGAAGACATTAAATCTCTGAAGATCTCAGCAGAGGAGGATCAAACAACTCCACAAACAGCATTACCAGCTTAACACATTACTAACCAGACTGACTATATTTCTGTCAGATGTCTACAGCAGTTGAGAATTAACAGAGGTTTAGATGTTTATTGAAAATGTTTAGTTAGTCACCGTGATGGTGATCAGTGTTTGCTTTAGTTGGGCTCTTGACGTTTGTTAAGTTGCTTCTTTTTCAGCAGTTACAGGTGTTTTCAGAAAACATTTCTAAACATTCTAACATTGATAAAGCAGATCAACATGGCTACTGTAAAGGTCAAATGACTGCTTTAAAGTGGCAAATTTAAGAAAACTGGACATTTTTATGTTCTTGGAATGTTACAATTCAACGTTCATAGAATGTTAAATTGTTAATCAAAATCAAGTTGAAAGAACGTTTGAGGAACATCATACCTTTTAAAACACGTTCCTCTAACGTCAAGAAAACTGGACATTTTTTATGTCAAAGATGGCTGCAAAAAAAGATGGATGTGTGAGTCATGGCCAAAAGTGTTGGCCATAGATGTTGGTGATAAATATGATCAAAGATGGCTGTAAAAATAAATCTGTTTATCCTTTTGATTTTTCATTTAAAAAATCTCAAATATCTTTTCTCCAAAACAAGTTGGCCACTATTATTGGCACCCCTAGAATTTATTTTATGCGTAAAATATCTCTGAAGTACACCAGGGGCCCGTTTCAGAAAGGAGGTTAAGTGAAAACTCTGAGTAGGTTAACCCTGAAATAAGGGAAACTCTGGGTTTTCTGTTTCAGAATGGGAGGTATGTCAAACCCGAGAAAGCAGGGTAAGCCAAGCCCGTTTCTGAAAGAGAGGTAACTTATACTCAGAGTCAGTTACCAGGGTAACTTACTCTGTGAACCTAACCTGGTCAGAGGCAGGTTTTCTTTGGTAAACCCAGAGTTTCTTTCGTTCTCCTCCCCCTTTTTAAAGCATCAGCAGTGTTTAAATACTTTATTCATTCATTCAAACGCCACAAATGCTTTTCTTACTGAGTATTTTGGTCATATTTCAAGTATAAATATAAAAAAAATTATAAATTTAATCTAAATCTAAAGTAAGCAAAGTTTACTTAAAACAAATTAAATTTTCTGCCACTTGACAAAAATACAAAGTAAGAAAAGCACATGAGGACACTGTCAAAGTGACAAAAATGGCATGTTTTATACAAGATCCTGACGTTCACTTGATAATCCTCTAGAAGTAACCTAATAATTAGAATTTCCTTTAGGATTTCCAGTGGTTGGACACATTTATGACACTCATATACCCATCATCACACTTTCTGAAAACGGATTACTGTATGGAATGGAAGGATGCTGCCAGATGGTAGTACGAGATATATGGCATAACCACCACCACAGCTGTTAAATACATTTATTTACATTTTTATAGTCATCTTTATTTCCTACAAATACTTTATTCTTTTTCCTGTTGGGTGTTAATATTCTTCCTCCATCTCCTTTTCATCTGTCAGTGGTGCTGGAGTTTGGCTGGCCTGAGTAGAAGTCAAATGTTAATGTCATTACCCTGATTAATAAATGTAACAGGTGGGATCAGAGAACATTTCATTATGTGAAAAGAGCATAGACCCTTTTCACATTTCTGGGTTTCCGAAGCTGAAGTCGTCATAGTTGGGTTAACTCTTATAGCGGTGAATGAGAGAATACATTAAATATATATTTTTGTGTCTCCATTTGCTCAAATAGCAAAAGAAAAACTCCACAATAGTGATTTCACAACTTTCAAAAAGATGGAAAAATTAAAGTGAGATTGATAACTGCAGTGAAAAGAGATAAAGATGTTAATTTTAACTATCACTCCCATAGACGCTGAATTAGAAACACTCTCACAGCAGCGGTAACTTGATTTTTGTAATTTGATGCAAAAGTAATATAATAAAAAGTATTAGTGTTATAAATGTACATACATAAAAAATAAATAAAAAAAACCTTGCAGGATTTACGATATTGATGACCATTAAAACACGTCATCACAGTCTGTGAAAAGGGTCTATGAGGGAAAAGCTGCTGCACATTGGACACTGAATGATATTTATTTAATATGTCAAATGTTTGTAAAGTCATTAAACCTACACCCATGAACATTTTATGCTTAAAGCTTTTCCTGATTGAATTATGTTTTTTTTTTAGCTGCTGCCACATTCTTTGTTTGCCTTTTGGATACCATGAAAATTAAACTTAATTAAAATAATTAAGAATTAAACTTGTGTATTGACCCGGAAGTATGCAAACGTCTTTTTGTTGGGTGCTGTTGCCATGGTGAATCGTAATTTCGGAGCTCCATTGATCGTGGCTTTTCATAGTTGGAATGCATGAGCTTAACTCAGAGTCAGTCTACTCAGAGTTGATTGAACTACCTCAATTCAGCTGTTCTGAAACCCAAAACTCAGAGTTTCCCATCTCAGAGTAAGTCAACTCAGAGTTCAGGTTTAAACTCAGAGTTGGTTGAACCTCCTTTCTGAAACAGGCCCCAGGGTGACTAGGAAGATGAAATTATTCTAGCTATGACGTCTTGTTTCACAGGAGTATACAAATGAGGAAACACAAAGGCCAAATTCCTGGAATCATTCATCACAATGATAACAACCAAAGAATATAGTTCTGATGTGCAGCAAAAGATTGTTGAGCTTTACAAAATAGAAAGAAAATAGCTAAAGCATTGAAAATTCCCATGTCCACCATCAGGGCAATAATTAATAAGTTTCAATCAACTAAAGATGTTATGAATCTGCCTGGAAGAGGACGTGTGTCTATATTGTCCTAATGCTGGTGAGGAGGAGTGTTTGAGTGGACAAAGACTCTTCAAGGATCACAGATGGAGATTCGCTGAGATTAGTTGAGTCTTAGGGTCAGAAAGCCTAAACAAATGATCAAATAACCCCTACATAACCACATGTTGATTGGGAGGGTTTCAAGAAAAATCTTCCTCGCTCAGCATATTCTCCTGCATATTCAGTTGTCAGACAGGACTGGAGCTTCAGACGGACCTGGTTCTGTGGTCAGATGAAACTAAAAAGCAAACCCACCAGATGGTGAAAACAGAGTAAGCACCCCATGCCCACGGTTAAATATACCTTTAATGTTTGGGCCTATTTTTTTGCTGGTGGTCCTGGACATCTTGTTCAAATCATGGATTCTAGCAAATACCAACAGATAAAAATCAAAACCTGACGGCCAGGACAACGATCCATAACAAACATCAAAATCAACACAAAATGTGTGACTGAGCACAAAATGAAGCTTCTGCCATGGCCGTCCCAGTCCCCTGACCTGAACCCTGTAGAGAATGAGTGATGAGCTGAAGAGAAGAGCTGCAATCTGAAGCATCTAGAGAGATTCTGTATGAAGGAATGGTCTCTGATCTCCAAACTCATCAGGCATTATAGAAGAAGATTATAGAGCTGTTATCTTGGCAAAAGGAGGTCGCAAATAGTATTTAATATAAGGGTGCCAATAATGTGGCCAACATGTTTTGGAGAAAAGCATTTATTTCATAATGTGCTTTCCCCCCGCCTTCCAATTCTTTTACTTCAATGAAAGGTTAGATTTTTGCAAACTGAATGAAAGATCAAATGGCTAATCAATACAGATTTATTTTTACAGCCATCTTTGATCATATTTACCAGGGGTAACACAGCTGTATTAGCATAAACAATTCATGAAATGAGCTGTTGGCAAAATTTGGTTGGTTAGTGAGGGGAGCCTTCAAATATTATCGTGAACAATGTGTCACGATCACACACAGGAAACAGTAAGATCCATTTGCAGTCTTTATTAGGGTAATCCGTACTCACATCCAGTCCAGGCAAGGGTAAAACTCCAAACAGTCAATCCAAACATGAAACAAACACAAGAAAACAGAGAACCAGATCTAGAAAGTGACGTGACATATAACAAGGACTCCATGACACAGAACACAGAACCAAACAGGGTATATATACACACAGATACTAACAAGGTGACGGGAAACAGCTGTGTGCAATGATCAAATGAGTGACAGACAGGATGATAGGAAATGTAGTTTAAGAGTGAATGACACCGTGGGGAAGGAGGACCTCTAGTGGCTACCCAGGGAAACACAAACCCGACACTGTGACACAATGGGGGCCTTGGAGTTAAAAAGGTTGATCCACTGTCAAAGAGATACAAACCCTTCACCTTGGAATTGCACACTCTTCTGCATAAAGACATTACCCATTCAATATGACGTTTCGCACTTTATTGACTATTTACGTGGTGGTCTTGTACCCCTGATGCTGACAGCCCCTCAAGTCGCCACATAAATGTTTAATTAAGACGCCCTGTACTAATAGTAACATGCTAGGTGTGTCAGTGACGATAGCGCATATATTTATTATATCTCATTCACGTCTCAGACATTGGATTAGATCACACTGACAGGATGGAAGTGAAAATGATCAGATAATATGAATGTTTTTCTAGCTTCAGGCCAAACTGTTTTGTGGTTTCCATATTTTCTGTAAGATGTAATATTAAATGCGAACCTCTGTATTTGTAATGTACACACAGAGCACACCGAGACTGAACTACAGCCACTCTGACGGAAAAAAAAAAATGTGTGAGATGAGAGGACAACACATCCGCTACAACCAGATTTACCCTCTAAAGTCCCAGATGATGAGTGGCAGATCTCGGAAAAGACATTACTGCGAATGTATTCACACCCCTTTGTTTATTTCTACCTCATGTTTAATTACTTTAAATTACTTGTTTCACATTTATCTACACATAGCAAAAAAACCGAATTTGTGAAAACTTTGCAAATGTATTAAAAATAAAAAAAACTTGGCTAAATGATTAAATGTGAAATAATTACATTGCATAAGTATTCATACCCTTTCCTGGGACACTTGAAACTCAGCTCAGGATCATTCCGGTCTCGCTTGTAGATGTCACTACCACTCCTGTGGCAGATTTGGAAAGGCACACACCTCTCAATAAAAGGTCAGACAGCTGAAAATGCATATCAGAGCAAAAACCAAGGCATGACGTCAAAGGAACGGCGCATGCAAGCTTTAGCAACAAACCCAAAAACACTCGAGGCAGTGAAGGTACTAAGAAGTTAAGGGTTTGAATACTTATGAAATGTACTTGTATTAGTTGTCACAGATCTGTTTTTATATATATATATATATATATATATATGTGTGTGTGTGTGTGTGTGTGTGTGTGTGTGTGTGTGTATGAGATACAAACACAGGAAAACAGGAAAACTGTATTTTGAGTGTGTTTTTTTAACTGGATATGGGTCTTTAACAATTATTTGAAATCTCTGGGGCAAATTTCCATCTGTGTATCAGGTACCAATTCTCACAGATTTACTTGATTATAATTATGAACCCTTTCATGCATAGTGTTCACTTCAGTGGACCCTCGTGCATCATCCTATACACTGCCACAAAGTGGGAAGCCGTTGCATATCCATTTTTTCCCCTCCAAACCAAAATGGCCAATGGCAAGTCAGAAACGCTGAGTTGCTCCACCCATTCCTTCTATCCTAGGAGACTCTAGCAGGTACAAATAAATTTGTATCATCAAGCAATATCTAATGAGTCATATCACAGTTACATTTTCCCAGTATTGATTTTAGATTGTCGTCTGTCCACTACAGTGGACATCATGCATCAGATTTCAGCTACAATTCATACCATTACTGACTGTTGTTCTTGAACACTTCATCTGCAGTAACCTTTTTTCACTGTAAATAAATGTATTTGTGTTATTTTAATGTAATTTTCATTAACATAATGTGATTATGTGACTTGTAATGCATTACTTTACTCGTTAGACAGGATTCCCTCTCTTTCATGAACACCAGATTCAAGGACTTTTTAAAGCACCTTTTATTTTAAATCAAGCACAATAAATACGATAAAGGTGTGTGTGTTACTGCCAATATATCAAACACCTACTGTACCTGTGTCTATCATTAATGCAGTGACGCTAAGGCATATACTGACAACTAAAATACAATCTCCAATGAGGAAAAATATCCAATTTGACAAAATCCACTGAGGAAAGAGGCTGGTGTACAAGATGCCGTTTGCAGCTCTTATTCCTGCTTTTAACATTCATTTCACACTAGCTTTAGTTTTCTTTTTTATAAATCATTACTTAATTAAAACATCAAAATATAGAGATAATATTGTATAGACAAATTTTCCAATTAAATGAAAAGATATGGACGAGTTAATTGTTAGGCATTAGAAATATGCAAAATGATTTATTAAATCACCTGTACATGTACCTTTTTAAAAATCAATTTGAAGGCTTTTAAGACCTGCACATATATTATATTTAACAGATATAATCTCTGGAGTAATAACGGCCCATTTCATATGTTTACGTGCTTTTCTTCTTTTTATTTTTGGAGTGGTGATGAACTATTGCTCTTGCAAATACTCAGCATTTCAGTAATGAAAGTCTAGATTTTTTTTAAATGCATCCAAATTACAGCAAAGCGCAACCGTACGGTGCTCTGCAGGGGTCAAAAAGGATATAAACAGTGAATTTTTAAGTGATCGCATCTTGAAAACTCAGAGATGTGGATTCGGACGGCAATTTCCACACGTCCTTGGAGATAGTCAAAAAACTAGATGATTCGGCCGGGGATTTTTACTCGGGTGATGGGAGAAAAACACTGAGATTCTGGATTCGGGCGGCAATAAAACCACAAACTAGCCCTTGTAAATAATGAAAATACCTTATGACCCCATGAGAAACCATTACCGTCCGAATAGGGCTTTTGACAGTAGATGGCGCTTATGGAACAGCAGAAATATATTGAAATAGCTTCGTCTCGTGATGCTGTTTTGTTCTGGCTTTGGCAGGTCATGAAGGCCAATGTTAGTAATAGCACACGCTACTCTAACACAATGCAGTTCATGCTTAATTCAAGGACCTATGTTTGTTTTCAAGTACTTTCCAGGCCTTGAATCCATGTGTCTGAAATTCAAGGACTTCCAAGAAGCGTGGGAACCCTAGTTAGATCCAAATGTAATCTGATTGTGTTATGTTTGTTACTTGTAATGCGTTTCCCCCAACACTGCTCATTCACAAGTTCAATTGGGTGTGCTATATTTTACATCTATATTTTGTGTATACATTTTATAGTTTTCACATGATTTTATAAAATGTTATTGATTGGTTTGTTAGATACACACAATATTGCCGTGTTTAATAAGTATTATGTTTAATACATTACAGTATATCTTCAGTTTAAACCGTAAACGCATGCCGTCTACTCTAGTGGACATCTGAAAATCCAGTTTTTCATGCCCTAAGAGCAATAAAAACACAGGAAAAAAAAAGTCCTGACTAAGGTTATCATAATTCAAAATTCATGCATGAAAGGGTTATTGTACAAATGTCAAAGATGACAAATCGATTTGAACGTGAAAACTGAACTGACAATTTAGCAATATCTAGCAAAGAATCGCAAAAAAAACTAATTTTTTAAGCTTTAAAATAAACATCTTTGCATAATGATGGTTGTACTCATTTAAATATTTCTCTAATTTTATCGTTTCTAGCTAATATTTCCCCACGTATAGAAGAATCGGTTTCCTGTGCTTGTACAACATTCTTATAACAACAAAAGAAAAATGCATGGCTTTAAGTACAAAAGTTTTATTCCCATATGTGTTTTGGCCTTTTTTGTGTGAAAAATGTCTGGGCAACTCCACGTCTGAAGCTCAAGAGCACTTCAGGAGTCATGAACAGATCAGGGGAAATCATCATGTCAAAGGAGTGTGAGATGCAGAGAGAGAACACGAGCTTCAGGGACAGGGCGTCAGTGCGGCCATCAGCAGCTCCATTTTGTAAACAAAGTTTCTCCCCTCCATCCGGCCCCAGTGCACCTCCTTGTAAGGACCCCTGAGGTGTGTCCACTTGGCGTCCTGCACCACGTCACTCTTGGGCAGCTCTTTGGCTTGACAGCGTGGGAACTGGACCAGCACCTTACAGCCGCTCTCAGGACCGTTGCGGACTGAAGACAGAAGAACAGACAGGAGACATGAGCTCAGGCATGAGAGGAGCATTTCAGCATCTGTATGCAAGCTTGTTTTTGCCATGGAAGTAAAAAAGGTAAATGCAACTTTCTATGGCCCTGTTTATAGACCGGATTGCTTTCATAATGCAAACGCTCATGTGGTCGAATGCGTTCCAACAGGCCCTAAAAGACGTCTTCTCTCCGCCTCCAGATCTAACGCGTGAACATTGTGGGAAGTGCGCTAGTCAGACGGGATTTAACCCTCTGCTGCTCTTGGTTTAGGGGTTGCATTGGTCGTCTTCCCGGTCATAAGTGACCTAAAAATTAAACTTCCTCCACCCCAGTAAAACCAATGCAATTTATATTTCTTCAATAATATTTTTTCTTTTTAATTTTGTATTTGGATTGATGGTATTTTTTAATATTTATGCAATAATTATGGTCTATTTTTGCCATTGAAATTTATAAAAATGAAGCAGTATTTCAGGTTAAAATAAAGTCTGGGCCTTCAAAATATATGTTTCTGAAGGCAGATTAGCCCCTCTTTTGGAATTATTTCAGAAATCATGCAGCCATGTGTGTAATCACACTCTATGGAGAGGCTTGAGGATTCACTAGTTCTGTTTTGAACACATTTAATGATTTTTTTTAATGGATTTGAATATATATTTAAAAAAATCTCAAAGACTATTTATTACAAAGCTTTAGACATTTTTTTGTTGTTGTTAGAAATTTAGATTTTTTTTCTGTGAAGTTGTGTTTTTGCAGATTTCCCATTCATTTCCTATGCTGGTCATTTTTGACCGAAGAGCACAAGTGGGAGTATTTTTTTACGACCAATTAGCATGCTCGAATCACGACCCCAATTTCTTTGTGTGTTGACATGCCTAATGCTGGAAAAGTCACCAGGTCTCATATCATTCTGATGAAGCTGTGATTTTCAAACATTCAAAATGTGGTTCATAGGTTCAGTTTTTCATAGGTGTGTGTGTGTGTGTGTCAATATCACACTCTTGATGTTTTAGAGTGTCACCCCTTCACTGCTGTGTACGTTTTCCAGCATTGTGGCCGATTTGTAGATTGTACACAGAAATATTCTGTGAATTTTTGTGTTTTTGCTGATTTCCCAGTCATTTCCTATGGTCGGTCATTTAGACAATGAACGCTACTTTTTTTTTTACCACCAATTAGCATGCTCGAATCACAACCCCAATTGTTGTGTGTGTTTACATACCTAATGCTAGAAAAGTCACCAAGTTTCATATCATTCAGATGAAGCTGTGATTTTTAACATTTCAAAACAGAAAATATTCCGGTCAGAAATGACCAAAGAGCACCAGAGGGTTAAACTTCAAAAGTTTGAAGCCGAAAATCATCCCAAGCACAACGTTCTCTCTCCATTCCTGATTTCTAACACACACTCACAACGTTCAGCTGGTCTTGCGGCTGTCAGAGCAGAAACTAAAGCCGTGTGTTTTCCCTCGTCGCATTCATTTGTACAGGGTTTACACGGGTCTTAAATTGACCTTCCACAATTTAAGGCCTTAAATGTGTTAAATTGGAGCAGAAAGTCTTAAATTCAATATCATGGCATTCAATTAGGGTCCTATGATCTCTGCGATGCATGGATGGAACCGCAGAATCCACTCATAAAAAATAAATAAAAGTAAAAGATGGAATTTGAGAAAAAATAAAACGCATTTCATAAGGCCATAAAAAATATTACATTTTTTGTTAGACGATTTAACAGGAATTTATTAAAAGTTTGCTTCATGATTTCAATTAATTAGACATGGTTTTTGATTAATACAATTGAATTTAACCATTAAAAAAATCTAGATTTTTGTTTTCCAGCCCAAATATCTAAACATCCTTGAATCAAGACACATTTACTTGAGATGCAAAATGAAGAGATTAAATCTAGTTTTCTGAAGAATTGAACAAAATTAAGAGTTTATGCTTAAAACAAGAACAAATATCTCTCAGTGGGTATGAAAATAACTTGAGTTGATTTTTATGGACCCATATTTGTTCTTGTTTTAATCATAGGAGATCTTGTGAAAGTGATTTTATTTTACAAACAATAGCTTAAAGTTTGAGATAAGTTAAAAAGTTATGGAGATCTGTTGGAAAAGTGTTGCTAATACAACTCACTTACATTTAGAGATCATATTAACGTGTTATGGTCCTTAAATGGTCTTCATTAAACCTGCAGAAACCCTGTATATAAACTGCGTGAGCTTATTTCATCCATTAGATGGAAAGATCTGAAAAAGCCATAGATTTACCCACCCATAGACCCTCCCCTAGAAGAAATCAGGACAGAAGAGACTGAAAGAGGACAAAAGAGACGGAGGTGTGAACGGGAATGTGTCTCTCGTCTACTTGTGATCCGATCCACCAAAACACATCTCAATACCAGCTGTAAACAGAGCCTTAATCTCACAATAAAGTCTTGAATTGCGAGTTATACACCTGCATTTGCGAGATAATAGTCAGAAAAAAAAGCTTTTTCTCATAAATGTGAGATAAAAAGGCGTGGTAGTTATTATTCCGTGGTGAAAACGAGCTTACCTACAGCTGTGATGTGCAGTTTAGTTTTAAACCCTCCTGGTTGATCATGCATTAGCGGGAGCAGTGTGTTTGTGTGTGTGGATGTGAGCACCTGAGATGGCGTATTCTCCATTGGGCGAGGCGACCGTGATGGCGGAGGCGTTCCCGATGCTCTCGATGGGGCCGAGGCCCACGTGATTACTGAAGCTCAACACGTGCCAGCCCATGACTTTAGCCAGCTGCTGCACTGCATGAACCTGATGCTGCGACATCTGCACACACACACACACACACACAGCATGAAGCGCTTCCTCTCGCTGCACTGCGTTCACACACTCACACACACACACCTGTGACAGCAGGAAGTCCTGCAGCTCCTGCTCCTGGTGGGAGAGTGTGATGACCCGGCCGTCCCGATGAACCACACGGATCTGCTCCACACCGATGTTCAGCTGCAGCTGGATTGACCTGAGGACACACGGAGATATAAAGCCCACTGACTGCTGAACGAATCAGATGAGTGAATGATTCAATGACTCACTCATTAAGACAGTCAAATGCTTTGTTCCTGAACGAATCAGCCGTTTGAACGAATCAGCCGTTTGAACGAATCGGTTGAGTGAATGATTCAATGACTCACTCATTAAGACAGTCAAATGCTTTGTTCCTGAACGAATCAGCCATTTGAACGAATCGGTTGAATGAATGATTCAATGACTCACTCATTAAGACAGTCAAATGTTTTGTTCCTGAACGAATCAGCCGTTTGAACGAATCGGTTGAGTGAATGATTCAATGACTCACTCATTAAGACAGTCAAATGCTTTGTTCCTGAACGAATCAGCCGTTTAAACGAATCGGTTGAATGAATGATTCAATGACTCACTCATTAAGACAGTCAAATGCTTTGTTCCTGAACGAATCAGGCGTTTGAACGAATCGGTTGAATGAATGATTCAATGACTCACTCATTAAGACAGTCAAATGCTTTGTTCCTGAACGAATCAGCCGTTTGAACGAATCGGTTGAATGAATGATTCAATGACTCACTCATTAAGACAGTCAAATGCTTTGTTCCTGAACGAATCAGCCGTTTGAACGAATCAGCCGTTTGAACGAATCGGTTGAGTGAATGATTCAATGACTCACTCATTGAGACAGTCAAATGCTTTGTTCCTGAATGAATCAGCTGTTTGAATGAATCGGTTGAAAGAATGATTCAATGACTCACTCATTAAGACAGTCAAATGCTTTGTTCCTGAACGAATCAGCCGTTTGAACGAATCAGCCGTTTGAACGAAACGGTTGAGTGAATGATTCAATGACTCACTCATTAAGACAGTCAAATGCTTTGTTCCTGAACGAATCAGCCGTTTGAACGAATCGGTTGAATGAATGATTCAATGACTCACTCATTAAGACAGTCAAATGCTTTGTTCCTGAACGAATCAGCCGTTTGAACGAATCAGCCGTTTGAACGAATCGGTTGAGTGAATGATTCAATGACTCACTCATTGAGACAGTCAAATGCTTTGTTCCTGAACGAATCAGCCGTTTGAACGAATCAGCTGTTTGAACGAATCGGTTGATTGAATGATTCAATGACTCACTCATTAAGACAGTCAAATGCTTTGTTCCTGAACGAATCAGCCGTTTGAACGAATCAGCCGTTTGAACGAATCGGTTGAGTGAATGATTCAATGACTCACTCATTGAGACAGTCAAATGCTTTGTTCCTGAATGAATCAGCTGTTTGAATGAATCGGTTGAATGAATGATTCAATGACTCACTCATTAAGACAGTCAAATGCTTCATTCCTGAACGAATCAGTCAAACGGTGCTCGTTCCTCCTGGTTTTAACAACTAATCAGAGGCACGATTTGATCACTCTAGATGCAAGTAGCAAGTTCTCAGCCACTGTCGTGTGTGTGTGTGTGTGTGTGTGTGTGTGTGTGTCATACTTGCAGATCTGCTCGTATCCTTGAGAGGTGATGAGCACTTTGACGCTGGATTCATACACATCATTGATGTTGGACCAGTGAGCCTGGATCTGAGGGTCTTCTATACGACTGGCCAAACTGTCGATGGTCCGCGCCGTCCTGACACAAAAAAGGCAGAAACATATTACAATATGCACACTTGATGATGTGTTAAAGTTATCAAAACTAATTTATGAAGTCCAAAGTTCATTTAAATGAAATCTCTCCCCAAAAAAATACTATTATCAGGGTTTCTACAGGTATCACCAAGTCAAATTTAAGACTTTTTGAGACCTTTTTAAGACCATTATGAATGAAATTTAAGACCTATAAAAGGAAATGCAGTCACAAATTTACTTGCAAAGTAAATTAATTTATTCAAATTGAACAAATCGATAAACTTGCACGTCCTCATAACTCAATTCCACCAGGATTTTGCAACTTTTTTTTGGTGATTTTTGAGATCAAAATGACTTGAATGATTTTGTGGTGGTAATTTCCAGACATTTGCATTTTTTTCATAACTAGGACACCACATTTACCATATTCTGCAAGATGCACAACAGCCACACATGACAATATAATCAAAAACTAAATACATAAATCTGGTTTATTTTGGTTTACAAATAATGCAGGATCTAAAAAAAAAAATGCATGTTGATTTTTCATTATTATTGTTATATTATATATACATTGTTGCTTTAGTAAATTGCAGAAACACTACAATAACACGAAAGCTGATTGGCTGCAATATAAGCTGCATGTTGATCTCATTTGTAGTCGTATTACAGCAAATTATATTTGGACTAATTAAACATTCTAAAGTGCTGCAGGATTTCAGTGAGCATTAGAGCTAGCGTTACATTCTGACTAAAATATTCGTTACATGACTAAAAATGCATGTCATTCTCTAGAGGTGTCGGATATGCATTGTCCAAGTGTTCATTTAACGATGTACACGCTGATATTATCGAGAATGCCACTCACTGCAAAAAAACAACCTAAAAGTCAAGTGAAAATTCATCAATGCAGTGAAACAAATAGATTTTATTAATAATGTGTCTTAGAGATGCACCGATTGATCGGCATCGGACGATTTTCCGCTTGATCGGCGACTGGCCTGCCAGTCAGTCTCACGTCTTACCGATTCAGAGCTGGATTTTTAGGCAATAGCGTTAGCTATTTGTACATTTTTATTAAGTTATTGAAGTATTTTGAAAGTGGGAGCGTCTGAAAGAAGCAGGCGTCGACCAGTGGACCGGTAGGCTGATAGGCGCCTGCATTCAAACGCTCTGTGTGTATCTGTGTAAGCGCTCTGAAAAGCGTCATTGATGTACATTTACTAGAGCTGCAACTAACGATTATTTTTTCTGCCGACTAATCTAACGATTATTTTTTCTGCCGACTAATCTAACGATTATTTTTTCTGCCGACTAATCTAACGATTATTTTTTCTGTCGACTAATCTAACGCTTATTTTTTCTGTCGACTAACTAACGCTTATTTTTTCTGCCGAATAATCTAACGATAATTTTTTCTGCCGACTAATCTAACGATTCGGTTTTTTTGTCGGCTAATCTAACGATTATTTTTCACTTAGTCGACTAATCTAACGATTATTTTTTCCTGCCAACTAATCTGCCGCTTATTTTCGATTAGTCGACTAATCTAACAGTTATTTTTCCAATTAGTCGCCTGAACTAACGATTATTTTTCCTGTCAACTAATCTAACGCTTATTTTTCTGCCGACTAATCTAACACGTATTTTTCGATAAATCGCCTAATCTAACAATTTTTTCTGTCGACTAATCTAACGATTATTTTTTCTGCCGACTAATCAAACGATTCTTTTTCCGATTAGTCGACTAATCTAACGCTTCTTTTTCCGGATTAATTTTATGATTCTTTGATTTCAAAGAGGGTAGTGAATTTGTAAATAATATAATGTATAACTAGTCGTCTATTTTGAAGATACATGTGCATAAACAACGACTAAAGCTGCCAGAAGTTTTTGCCCAAACTTCAAAGACACATTTAAATGATTAAAACTAGAGGCATATCTTCACTTTAATGTTACTTTAATCATGGAAACTACCTATATACAGCATGTTATTATGCATATGTGTTTGGGACAGAGGGGAACCGGGTCGCATTAACAGGAGATATATGCAGCCCATAATAAATAAAGGCACGAGACGTACTGGGGTCGGAGAAGAACACCGGAAAATGTGACCGTCTGTTGCAATACATGCGCCACGGTTCAGCTGCGCGAGAGAACACTGGCAGGGTTGCCAGGTTTTCACAACAAAACCCACCCCTTCGTTACTCAAAACAAGCCCAATCGCGTTTCGGGGAGGTTCTCCGGTAAACATTGCGTTCGGGGGGTTAAATATGTGTTTTTTTTTTGCAGGGCTGCATGCTAAAATTCTCATTCCCGGGGCTAAATATCACATAATTGGGATCACTTCAACCCGCGGACATGAGACACAGCCCGCGGCAACAGTGTAGAGTGTATTCCGCTGAAAAAACGTGGACTTGGCAACACTGACTGCAGTGTGAAAGCTCTCGCTCTCCACGCGCGCAGTGTGAAACCGGCGTTACAGAGCGAACAAAGCACAGTTTTATTCGGCTTCTGTTTAAAGTACTCCCACACTTTTGAATGTCGCGGTCTGGCTTTATATGATAAATGATCATTTTCACTATGCCCGGGAGCAGAAGCCGCCATTATTCTAGATCTTCTGTTCTATTCTAGAACGTAAATAATGTGCTGCCGACGCGTCGACGCATTTCACGCACGTCGACGTATTTTCGTAGTCGATGTCATCATCGTTGCAGCCCTAATATTTACAACATGTTTTTGAAGCGCTGGTCGTTGTAGCCAATCACAGACAACTTTGATGAGCGTGTGAGCACAATGGCCAGTCAGAAGTGTTTACGATTCTGCTCAAAAACGCTCAAAGAGTCACATTTTTAAAATGTCAGTACCGAATTGGTATCGCAGTCGGTACTTTCGACAACACTAATATGGACTAGTGTATGTGGATATTAAACCGCAAGAAGACTATTTGAATATGAATCCTGCATGTTCTGAAGTTTATAACACACTGAAGCACGCGTGACGCTCAGTGTCACTATATGACGACATGAACAGATGAACTTCATCTTCTGAGAGTCACTTCATGAGCATTTTACAGTTTCATTTGAGAAAAACTATGGTCATAAACACAGAAGATCGTCACAACATCTTCAGGTTGGTTGTGACTGAAATATATTACTATTATACAGGATAATGTATGTCTTAATGTAATATTACTACCAACAACAATACTAATACTAACAACAACAAAATGATTATTAACTTTATTCTGAAAAAAAATCTCTTCCATGTTTTAATTTTAACAGTAAACCTCTGTTGTTTGTTTGCCAAAAAAAGGGAAGGGTTTATTTAAATTTCATTTGATTAAAAATAAATAAATGTTTTATGTAATGCTGGGCAATCGATCTATCATGATTAATCGCATCCAAAATAAAAGTTTCTTTATATAATATATACATGCGTGTGTACTGTGTAAAATAATTATGTATATTAATAAATACACACACATGCATGTATACATTTAAGAAAATGTTTATATTTATATATAAAATATTTATATACACGATAAATTATATAAACATATATACACATGCAAATATTTCTTAAATATATACATGCATATGTGCGTACATATACATCATTATTATACATAGTACACACACATATATATATTAGGGGTGTAACGGTTCGCGTATTCGTACCGAACGGTTCACGGGGTGAGTTCCAAATGGAATCAGTATTCCCTATTTGATCATCCCTATGTGAGCAGGACACACGTGTGCCGTATGTAGCAGTTTGGAATGCACTTGGCAAAGGGAGCGGCGTAATTTCCTCATTATCTTCAGCTGGGATGTTCCCGTGACAACGCAGCGCCGGCATAAATAAATATACAATTCATATTTTTAAGAGTTATATTACTTTTTATATACAGTATTACAAAGCATATTTTTATAAACATTTTAAAATAAAAAATGTTTATTTTTATTTGCAACAGTTAGGCTAAAAAAAAAGATAATGATGCAGATAAAACTGCGACATCTGCTGCAGTGTTGCCAAGTTCATACATGTCCGCAGGTTGAAGCGACCCCAATTGTGTGATATTTAGCACCGGGAATGCGTATTTCAGCAGGAAACCCTGCCAAAAAGACATATATTTTACCCCCCATAAGAGATTTTTACCAAAAAAACCCCACTGAAATGAGACTGGGCTTGTTTTGGGCTAGTTTTGAGTAGCGATTGGGCGGGTTTTGTTGTGAATATCTGGCAACCCTGATCTGCTGACGGACACTGTGCTGCGTTGTCACCGGAACATCCCAGCTGAAGATAATGAGGAATTTACGCCGCTCCGTTACACCCCTACTATATATATATATTAATTATGTAAACACAAATTTTATTTGGGATGTGATTAAACACCATTAATCGATTGCCCAGCACTAGTTTTACACCTTCATTTGATTACCAGAAAAACTCAAATACACAACAGAATTTTTGTTTAAAAAAAAGTTCTCTTTTAAATAATTAGGGCCCTATTATTGTAAACAAATTAATAACTTGCGTTTATTTCATATGTCTCTTTATTCCATTGCATTTATTTGTGCTGTTGTTTGAAATATGTTTATTTGTTCTTATTTTATTACGGTCTTTTTACTTGATAACATTTTGCATAGCATTTTTGTTTGTATATGTTGTCAATTATAGTTCTTTGAAAGAAAATCGGAATCGGCAAAAATCGGTATCGGCAAAAATCGGTATCGGCGGGTCACACAAAAGGGCCAGAAAATTGCAATCAGTGCATCTCTAGTCTTATACCAAAACATTGAATGTGGCCAATAAATAGAATTTAGTGATTAAATGTAAGAATTTGGCAAAGATGATGCATAAATCTAATAGGGTTTAGAAAAATATACGCCCAGTTTACGGTGGCAAATATTGGCCCTTAATAAAAAAAAGTTAATATTCTTACCACAGAAATCAAAGAATATGAAAATCTGTGTGAGTCAGCCGTCAACCAGCACAAAAACACACGCCGCAAAATCATCCAAATATTCTAATTATCACTTATAGCCATACCTAGATGTAATTTGTGGCCATTGCACACCCCTACTTCTCTCTTTGTAGTTTGTAGAACGTCTCAGACCCAATTCTTCAGTTTATATGTAGCCTTCCACGTATTTTAGTGACTATGATTGCTGTATGATTCTCCTTACTGAGCAACACACACACAGTCCGTTTCTAGTGAGATGTGTGTGTGAGTATGGGGCACCTGCTCCTCAGGAAGATGTGTTTGGCTTGTTTGATGATCTTCTCCAGGAGTCCTTCATTCTGCTGTAGGGAGCTGATCTCCGCTTTGTCGTAGGCCATGGGGCCGGCCAGCCGCATGCGTTTGTGGCTGAAGGGAGCGCTGGCTGGATGCGGCATCACCACCGAACTCAGAGTCTGCTTGTGGAACTACAGGAAAACACACCTCAGACTCACTGATGCAAGCGCCTGTGTGTGTGTGTGTGTGTGTGTGTGTGTGTGTGTGTGTGTGAGAGAGAGAGAGAGAGAGTGTGTACCTCTCGTATGAGCTGGTGGAGGTTGTGCTCCAACACATACAGGTGGTCGTCTGGTTTGCTCTTGTCCGGTGATGCTCTCTGGTTTTTCTTTTCTCCAGTGGAGTGGCAGAGAGAGATGGACAGCTGCAGACCTGAACACACACACACACACACACATGTTGGGTTTTCATGTTTTATGGGGACTTTCCATAGGCGTAATGGCTTTTATACTGTCTAAACTGTATATTCTATCCCCCTACACTGCCCCTAAACCTACCCATCACACACACACACACACACACACACACACACACACACACACACACACACACACACACACACACACACACACACACACACACACACACACACACACACACACACACACACACACACACACACACACACACACACACACACACACACACACACACACACACACACACACACACACACACACACACACACACACACACACACACACACACACACACACACACACACACACACACACACACACACACACACACACACACACACACACACACACACACACACACACACACACGTTGGGTTTTCATGTTTTATGGGGACTTTCCATAGGCGTAATGGTTTTTATACTGTCTAAACTGTATATTCTATCCCCCTACACTGCCCCTGCCCCTAGCGCACACACACACACACACACACACACACACACACACACACACACACGAGACATTCTGCATTTTTACATTTTCAAAAAACATCACTTATTCTGATTTATAAGAAGTTTTCCTCATGGGGACCAAAAAATTTCCCCACAAGGATGAGATTTTGGATATTGCCATCTTTGTGGGGACATTTTGTGTCCCCATAACTTAGGGATTACCAGTACACACACACACACACACACACAGAGTTACACTACAGATAATAATAATAATAATAATAATAGACGTTTATCGTTCTTTTAGATTTGTTGTCATCCTACAATACGATAGGTCTTAAAACGTTCACATTTTGTCTCTATGGAAGGTTAATTCTAAGTACAGCATCTCAAATAATGTATAAATCCGTCCATGAACAGAATCACAGTGATATACAAATGATATTTGTGTGCATATCTTGTAAAAGCGTCTGCTAAATGAATAACTGTAAATACCAGGAAAGGGTTGTGAGATGATCTGGTTCTTGACAACGATGTGAGGAATCTGCGATTTGATCTGAACGGCTTCACGTGAGAGCTGAGCAAAAATCTCCTTACACAGCAGCACGTTCTGCGCAGCTTCAAGCTTTAAATGCCACATCTGAGAACCTGAGAGAGGAAAACAGACGATCAGACATAAGGCCAGAGCCACCTTCACACCCAAGAGCATCTGAGAACAACACAAAACATGCATTTGCTCTGAAAGGCCATTCAAAACGTCCATGAGTAATAAGGCGACAAATAGTAAACCCCATTTTTACTACTGAGATTTAAAGGCCCACTGATCGTTCCCCGTCCCCTATACGATACACTGTCTGGATTTGTTTACAAAATCATTGATTCTTATTGGTGGAAGTGTGAGACTAAGTTCTGAACGCTTATATCGCCTAAATGTGAATTGTGTCATTGTTTTGGAGCACACTCGCTTATAGATAACAGCAAGACTAAAATATTCATGCTAAAAGCCAAAAAACTTCCATTTTGAATTCACGGCAACTTTAAAACCGACTGGTCATGGAAACCTACAGGGATAGTGCACTCAAAAATGAACATTTTGTCATTTACTCATTTATTTAAAATGGGAGTCAATGGTCACCAAGACTATTTGATGAGGTCCATTTTTGACAGCAGCATTTATTAGCAGGCAGTAGAGGTGGACAGTAATGTGGGGTCACGAATTTATACATTGTTATATCTAGGTTCAAATGTAATAGAATATAACTGAAAACATGATCTATATTTGGGTTTTACATTTTGAAGTAAACTTGAGGAAATTCTAAGGAGATTACGTCAGGCTGTGTAAGTGTTTGAGACATTAAGTATTTTGTCTCTATGCACTTCCTGACTATTTAGCATAACAAGTTTAGAGCAATACTGCCTGAGTGATTGGATTAGCATCATGCGTGAGAATATGACGCAGATCCGGCGTTCGGGAATCCATGAAATGCACACTTAAGCCCCATTTTGAGAACTACGCCAAGATCTAAAGCACGATCAATGTAGAATTCAACAGCTTCGACACGCGCGTCTTCCTCTGCTTGTAAACAAATCGCTTCTGGCTCATGTGTCCGAGCGCCGGATCTGCGTCATATTCTCGCGCATGCGTCGTGGAGGCACACACGGAAGACAAGAACAAGTTGGATAAAGGTGTTATTTAGATTTTTTTTGTGCACAAAAACTATTGTCGTCGCTTCGTAAAATGATTGTAGAGTCACTGTGGTGAGATGGACTTTGTAACGACGTTTTAAGTGCCTTTTATGGGTCTTGTGAGTGTAAATGTACTGAATGCCAATGGAGGCCTGTCTGAAGCCTTTCTCAGCATCAGCTTTACACTAAAATATCTTCATTTGTGTCTGAAGATGAACGGAGGTCTTACGGGTGTCGAACGACATGAGGGTGAGTAATTAATGACCGAATTTTCATTTTTGGGTGAACTAACCCTTTAAGTAAAAATCTATCCTTACAACTTTCACTTGTAATGGAGTAATATTTGACCAATAGTACTTTTCCTTTTACTCAAGTAATGGAGTAGCCGGCCTTACCAGGTTTAGCTTTGGCTTGTCTTCTGAAGAGATTGACCGTGCCGAGGTCTCCGATGTCAGGAGACTGTTTCTGAATGGACACCTGCGCGAAGACACACACACAGATGTGGAAAACAACATCTAATGTCAGGTGTGTTACATCACTGCTACTCTTCAACTGTACCTTAATATACGCCGACCCCTCCAGTTCGCTGGGGATCTGCACGTTGAGCGGACAATAATCGTCTGGGATTTTCTTATCCAGGTCGAGGTCTGTGTTCTTGATGACCTCAAACGTGCCGTGATGGGGGAACAGAGAGCCTGAAACACCACATTAAACACTCATCTGTTCATAATCTTCACATTTATGAAGACCTGCTGTTTATAACCAGATGAAAACAGACTTTATTTTCTCTTTTTTTATGCTCAAACAGCAACATTACACACTCACTAAAGCTGAACAAGTGGAAAAGCATGCAATCCATACATTTAAGTCAACATTAACTCATATTTTGTGGGATCAGATGAAAGAATGTATTATTGTAGGTCTGTGGGGAATAAGCTCAACATATTTTCAACACATTTTAATTCTACAGCATTAAAGGGATAGTTCGCCCAAAAATGAAACTGACTTATTGATTACGAAAAGCGGTCTGGCGGAAGCTAGATGTTTTACTTAATAAATTGTTAAATGTGGATATTTTTCTTGGCTTCGGAAGGCCTTAATGAACTCCCTGGAGCCGTGTGGAGCAGTTTAAAAATGGATGGATGCTAATTTTTGGACTTCAAATTTTGGGCTGCCATTATAAAGCTTGGAAACATCAGGTTATTCATTAATATAACTCTGAAAGAAGAATATCATACACCTAGGATGACTTGAGGGTGAGTAAATCATGGGGTCATTTTCATTTTTGGGTGAATTATCCCTTAAATACATCAGTAACCCCCCCTTTTTTTTCTTTTTAAAGGCTTTTGCTCGTCTTGAAAAAGTTGGGTGGCTAAATGGACTACAGAGGTTATCCTGGACATTAAACTTCATCAGCCGAACAGGTAAACTCATCTAAACTAGTGCGCTTTCACAGCCTCATTGTGTTTAGAATAGTTTGCAAGAGCGCAATTATAACTCAAACTTTCAGGGAAAATGGTTTTGAAGCTTAATGGTGGATCGTTTATAGCTTTTACTTCTGTAAAGAGTGGTGTTCATTTGTGAAGATTATCATGATGAACAAAAACCTGTAAGAATCTTAGGGCCAGATTTACTAAACAGGGCGTGAGAGCGCAATCCCATAAAAGTGCTGATGGGAGTGTAAAGTTCAGTGTGTGATCTACTGACGACACACACATTAAAGCACACAGACGCAGCCGATCATTTCCACAATGACCAACACAATCTACAGTTAGCGTCTGGTTTAAGATCTGCTTTCTTTGGGCAGTCGATAATGGCACAAACACCAGTAAAATGACGAGCGCAAACCTTAGCAAATCACCTTGTGTGATTCATTTAAATACTCTCCTCCCATAAATACTGCATCTGAAAGGGAAACTTCTACAAATGCATAAGCAATAAGATCAGCCGCAAAAATAACCAATTTAACAAATTACAAACATTCACTGGGTGTTTTTAGTAGGGTTTGCACGAGGGCTGGATATCGAGTTTTTAGGTACAGACTGAATTTCCTCTAATCTTTCGAGTATCGTAAAAGGTTTTGTTGTTCGATACCACATTTCGATACCTAAGGGGTTAATCTGGTCAACGTCAGTGAGCCAATAAGCATGCAGCATGATTGGCTGAGGTGGAAAAACATTACTTTACAGCAGTGTTCATTTTGACAGCAAATGTTGATTTAGTTTTAGTCATATTTTTGTCACCTGAATTGTTTTTAGTTTTAGTCGACTAAATATCATAAGATTTAAGTCTCATCTACAGTAGTTTTAGTCTCCTAAAATCTAATGAGTTTAGTTCAATTGTAATACATTAAGCATTTAAGCGTCACATAACCGACTGTCACTTGAACTGACATTTTGACATCATTTTGTTTTTGACATTAAAAATACACGAAAGAGCTCAATTCACTTTTTAGTTTGTTTTATATAGTTTTTATAACTTTCTATTCCTGTTTTAGTCAGTTGGCCATATCAGGTTAAGCTCAGGTCAGGTTTATTTATTTTTTTAATTTCAGATAACATTTATTTAATTTCAAGCAATTAAGATTTTTTTAAATGGTTTTAGTGAACTATTATAACCCTGATATCAAATAATCTGCCAATGGGGTAAGCAAAATAATCTTAATTCAAACAGAAAACAAGATTATTTTGCTTACCCCATTGGCAGATTATTCTGCTTATTTTAAGCAAAAACTCCCTTAATTTTGAGTTATTTTCCCCCAAAACAAGACGACAACTTTTGCTTGTCTAGTAAATGCTTCTTAAATGTAAGATTTTTTAGATATTTGGACTGAAAACAAGCCAAAAATACTAAGTAAAAAAGCATTTTTTGCAGTGTTAAAACATAAAAATGTATTTGGTATCGTTACGGAAACAATATCAGTATCGATATTGACATTAATAGAACTCTACTTTGCGCTGGAGCAATCTGGCCCTAAAGCTTTCGGCGGTCACAGAGCTAATTTTCTGCATTAATCCATTAGCCAATGGAAAAACTGTATTGTGTTTTAGTGGAGGGAACCAGAGTGATGCTGACTTACAAGAATACCCCTGCATCAGCGCTCTATCACACATCCTCTAACTGATCAAATCACTGAATTACCAGCACTTCGGTAACTGAGATCCCCCAGGATTTTGTCGCCAACTTTGCGTAGCTTCCACTGGGAGCGCAGACGCAGCAGCTCGGAGTTGAAGTCCCGCTGCCGCCGCTGCTCCTGGTTCTCCACCACAGACTTGGTCAGCTTCTCTGCCCCTTTCAGAAGCAGCTGTGCGGCCGTGCCCAGAGACTTCTTCTTGCTGATGAGCTGGAACACCTGAGGGGTCTGAGCACAGCAGACGTGTGACGGGGACAGCGGAGCTCACGCTCAGCATCAGTGGAAGAGAAGCTGTACCTTATTGGCAGAGGGATCCTGGGACACGGGGTCGAGGGCCATGTACTTCTTCTCCTTGAGCACGCTCAGGACGTCGTGCAGCACACACATCTCCGTCAGGGAACTGCGCAGGTTATTACGCACAGAGTCCCACGGCCACAGCGACGGCTGGAACTTCACCATACCTGCGGCAGAGAGCAGTGTTCATTTCCTTGACCAATCATTTTCCTCAACAACCTTTTTTCACTGACGAAAACGAGACTTTAACTAAATAAAAACTAGTGTTGGATGACAAAAACTATGACGAAAATCAACTCTTTTTTCCATCAACAAATAAAAACGAGACGAAAATGTTCAGTCAGAACTGATATCCTGTGTCACAGATGCGCACATTTGATTTGAGCTGATCTAATGTTGGGAAAACACACGGCCTACAGGCTCACGCACCCCCAATCCAGCGCTCCAGAGCGGCTCAGTCAATCAATAACACACATTTATGCCAGACTATTGCTTATGAACTAATGCTGATGAATAATGACAATGTTTGCTTTACGATGTTTATATAGTAATATGTTTTAGACGGTTGTAACAATGCAGATTTGATCTCCTGAACTTGAATGAGCTCCTGCAACTGCAATAGTAAAGCGCATTTCAAAATAAGAGTCCCGGTGTATTTCCAGCTGGTTTATCATTAAAAGTCACGCATTATATATTCATTTTTGGTTACACAATAAACTGTGTTTAATTTAATTCCCATTTAATTCATAGTCAGGAGGAAAGACCCGTATTTGACACATATTCAGTAAAGTATCAGGGCTATAATAGTTCACTAAAACCATTAAAAAAATCTTCATTACTTGAAATTAAATAAATGTTATATGAAATCAAAAAAAAAGAAAAAAACACTTATATGAAGCTTTAGCTTAACCTGATATGGCCTACTGACTAAAACAGAAATACAAAGTTATAAAAACTATATAGATGTTTTTAAAAAACAAACACAAAAGTGAATTGAGCTCTTTCGTGTATTTTTAATGTGAAAAACAAAATGATGTCAAAATGTCAGTTCAAGTGCAGTCGGTTATGTGACGCTTAAATGCTTAAAGTATTACAATTGAACTAAACTCATTAGATTAAACTAGACTAAAACTAAAAACAATTCAGGTGACTAAAATATGACTAAAACTAAATCAACATTTGCTGTCAAAGTTAACACTGGACTAGCGCTGGTTATAGACACTGGTGGACACCCGCACAGTTCTGTGTTCGTTTACCACAATGCATCAGCGCAGTAGCTCAATATAATAATTAGGTATGTGACACATTACCAGGTATCACATTTTCATGTTGCGATTAATTGCAGAAGCTTTTATCGCGGTATACGGTATTAACACGATATTTAAATTTAAAATAGCAAAAAAAAAGTGTTGTCATACTACAACAGGTTTAATAACTTTCTTATGACAACAAGAACTGGACATTTAAATACAATAAGCAATACACAAAAATGTATAAAGCAGTGTTCATTTTGACAGCAAATGTTGATTTAGTTTTAGTCATATTTTAGTCACCTGAATTGTTTTTAGTTTTAGTCGACTAAAATCTAATGAGTTTAGTTCAATTGTAATACATTAAGCATTTAAGCGTCACATAGCCGACATTATGACATCATTTTGTTTTTGACATTAAAAATACACAAAAGAGCTCAATTCACTTTTTTGTTTGTTTTTTAAAAACATCTATATCGTTTTTATAACTTTGTATTTCTGTTTTAGTCAGTAGGCCATATCAGGCTAAAGCTTCATATAAGTGTATTTATGTTTTAAATTTCAGTTAACATTTATTTAATTTCAAGTAATGAAGATTTTTTTGTAATGGTTTTAGTGAACTATTATAACCCTGATACTTTACTGAATATGTGTCAAATACTGGTCTTTCCTCCTGACTATGAATTAAATGGGAATATAATTAAATACAGTTTAATGTGTAACCAAAAACGAATATATAATGCGTGACTTATAATCATAAACAAGCTGGAAATACACCGGGACTCTTATTTTGAAATGCATTACTATTGTTGTTGCAGCTGCTCATTCAAGTTCAGGAGATAAAATCTCCATTGTTACAACCGTCTAAAACATATTACAATATAAACATCGTAAAGTAAACATTGTCATTACTAATCAGCATTAGTTCATAAGCAATAGTCTGGCATAAATGTGTGTTATTGATTGATTGAGCCGCTCTGGAGCGCTGGATTGGGGATGAGTGAGCCGTGTTTTCGTCCCTACCTAACATTTAAATTTCGTTTTTATTTGTTGACGAAAATGACAGTTGATTTTCGTCATAGTTTTTGTCATCCAACACTAGTTTTTATTTAGTTAAAGTCTCGTTTTCGTCAGTGAAAAAAGGTCGTTGACGAAAATTATGGCGAAAACTATTTGACTATTACAGTTACAACTTTTGATTTTAATAATTCATAATAATTTATTTTTTTTAAAAATGGCCGATAGTTTGGCTAGATAAGACCCTTATTGATCGTCTGGTACCATTTGATGTGGTTTAAAGCCCTTTTGAAGCTGTACTGAACCTCTCATTTGGACCTTGAACTGTATGGAGTCTATTGACTTCCATTTTATGGAGAAATATTCTGAAATCTTTTCATCAAAAATCTTCATTTCTTTTCGACTGAAGACAGAAAGACATGGAGATCTTGGATGACAAGGGGGTGAGTAAATTATAAGCAAAAGTTTATTTGAAAGTGCACTTATCCTTTAATATTCATGTGCAAGTAAGGGCTCCCTATATAGTTTACAGCAATATCTTTAAGAAACTTTTAGTTATAATTTAATTCATTTAAGAACAGACATTTTTTTTCCAGTTAACCAATAAAAATAAATAAAAAGCTATTTTGTAAAACTGCTGTACCGAACCGTCAGTTTTGTGCACCGTTACACCCCTAATATTTATTGTACACAGTAAAGATTATGCAGTGTTATGTTATACGTTTCATTGCTTTATACATTTTAAGTAGCATGCCTAGAGTGCTTCAGGTCTTTGTTCTATTGCAGTTTGTTGTCTTTGCTCGTTCTTTATAACCGTTTGTGCGTCTGCAGTAAGCTTGAGAGTTGTTTAGACTAGTACTCGTTTTTTAAAGGAAGAAAATGGTGATAATTATCAGTGATGTAAAACATGTTGATATCATAAAAACCGTATTTAAAGCAAAAAAAATATATATATATATATAGTTATGGTGCCTGGTATAGTGATGTTTGATTATGGTCTGCACACACACACACACACACACCCTCGTCCTCCTCGGCCTCTGGCTTGCTCCACTGCTCCCGGCTCTCGCGCTCCAGCCCCTCCTCGTCTGAGTCCGAGCTCTGGCCGAAGTCGATCCGCTGGGCCAGCTTGGCCAGGTTCTGGGACATGGAGAGCGGAGGGACGTACGTCTCCAAGCCATCCAGAGAGACCTCCTGCACCTGCCGCTCGCAGGACGACTCGATGCTCACACGCACCGCCGGCCCTCCAGACATCATGCTGACACACACACACACACACACACACACACACACACACACGTTGGGTTTTCATGTTTTATGGGGACTTTCCATAGGCGTAATGGCTTTTATACTGTCTAAACTGTATATTCTATCCCCCTACACTGCCCCTAAACCTACCCATCACACACACACACACACTGCCCCTACCCCTAAACCTACCCATCACACACACACACACACACACACTGCCCCTAAACCTACCCATCTCACACACACACACACACACACACACACACACACACACACACACTGCCCCTACCCCTAAACCTACCCAACACACACACACACACACACACACACACACACACACACACACACACACACACACACACACACACACACACACACACACACACACACACACACACACACACACACACACACACACACACACACACACACACACACACACACACACACACACACACACACACACACACACACACACACACACACACACACACACACACACACACACACACACACACAGCCCCTACCCCTAAACCTACCCATCACACACACAGCCCCTAAAACTACCCATCACACACACACACACACACACACAGCCCCTAAACCGACCCATCACACACACACACACACACACACACACACACACACACACACACACACACACACACACACACACACACACACACACAGCCCCTACCCCTAAACCTACCCATCACACACACACACACAGCCCCTAAAACTACCCATCACACACACACACACACACACTGCCCCTAAACCGACCCATCACACACACACACACACACACACACTGCCCCTAAACCTACCCATCTCACACACACACACACACACACACACACACACACACACTGCCCCTACCCCTAAACCTACCCAACACACACACACACACACACACACACACACACACACACACACAGCCCCTACCCCTAAACCTACCCATCACACACACAGCCCCTAAAACTACCCATCACACACACACACAGCCCCTAAACCGACCCATCACACACACACACACACACACACACACACACACACACACACACACACACACACACACAGCCCCTACCCCTAAACCTACCCATCACACACACACACACAGCCCCTAAAACTACCCATCACACACACACACACACACACTGCCCCTAAACCGACCCATCACACACACACACACACACACACACACACACTGCCCCTAAACCTACCCATCACACACACACACACACACACACACACACACTGCCCCTACCCCTAAAACTACCCATCACACACACACACACACACACACACACACACACACACACACACACACACACACACACACACACACACACACACACACACACACACACACACACACACACACACACACACACACACACACACACACACACACACTGCCCCTACCCCTAAACCTACCCATCACACACACAGCCCCTAAAACTACCCATCACACACACACACACACACACTGCCCCTAAACCGACCCATCACACACACACACACACACACACACACACTGCCCCTACCCCTAAACCTACCCATCACACACACACTGCCCCTAAACCGACCCATCACACACACACACACACTGCCCCTAACCTACCCATCCATCACACACACACACACACACACACACACACACACACACACACACACACACACACACACACACACACACACACACACACACACACACACACACACACACACACACACACACACACACACACACACACACACACACACACACACACAGCCCCTACCCCTAAACCTACCCATCACACACACACACAGCCCCTAAAACTACCCATCACACACACACACACACACACACACACTGCCCCTAAACCGACCCATCACACACACACACACACACACACACACACACTGCCCCTAAACCTACCCATCACACACACACACACACACACACACACACACACACACACACACTGCCCCTAAACCTACCCATCACACACACACACACACACACACACACACACACACACACACTGCCCCTACCCCTAAACCTACCCATCACACACACACACAGCCCCTAAAACTACCCATCACACACACACACACACACACACACACACACACACACACACTGCCCCTAAACCGACCCATCACACACACACACACACACACACACACACACACACACACACACACACACACACACACACACTGCCCCTACCCCTAAACCTACCCATCACACACACACACAGCCCCTAAAACTACCCATCACACACACACACACACACACACACACTGCCCCTAAACCGACCCATCACACACACACTGCCCCTAAACCTACCCATCACACACACACACACACTGCCCCTAAACCTACCCATCACACACACACACACACACACACACACACACACACACACACACACACACACACACACACACACACACACTGCCCCTAAACCTACCCATCACAGGAGACATTCTGCATTTTTACATTGTCAAAAAACATCACTTAGTCTGATTTATAAGATGTTTTCCCTCATGGGGACCAAAAAATGTCCCCACAAGGATGAGATTTCAGATATTGCCATCTTTGTGGGGACATTTTGTGTCCATAACGTAGGGATTACCAGTCCACCATCCACGGCTGTGTGTGTGTGTGTCTTTCCCTGATGATCCACGGCTGTGTGTGTGTGTGTGTCTTTCCCTGATGATCCACGGCTGTGTGTGTGTGTGTGTGTGTCTTTCCCTGATGATCCACGGCTGTGTGTGTGTGTGTGTGTGTGTCTTTCCCTGATGATAATTGTGTTTGAGTCCCTCAGTGTGAAAATATGGATCTCATGTGTGTCTGTGTGTGTGTGTGTGTGTGTGTGTGTGTGTGTGTGTGTAACCCCTTGATGTATGAATGGTGTCTATGTAGGAGGATTTGAGACACTGACATTAAGCAGCGACCGAGAAGACTCTCTCTCTCTCTCACACACACACACACACACACACACACACACACACACACACACACACACACACACACACACACACACACACACACACACACACACACACACACACACACACACACACACACACACACACACACACACACACACACACACACACACACACACACACACACACACACACACACATAGATACGCTGAGATATATTCAATGTTCTGTGTCGTACTTACATCTATGAAATGATCGCGTGATCTGTTTCTCTGTCTTTTTTCTTCGTTTGTTTGTGTTGTAGTTCTCGAGCTAAGCGACACTGCGGCTTCTTCTTCTTCTTGTTTTACGGCGGTTGTCTTCTTCTTCTTTAGATTTTTCAGGCGGTTGACAAACAACGAAATGCTGTATTACCGCCACCTACTGGTATGGAGTGTGTATCAAATGACTTATGTCCTACCTTTTTGTATCCTCTCCCACAAATTAGTTACTTTTAGATATTGAAAAATAAAATTATAGCATTCATTTCCTGAATTGTTGTGTAAAATATCTCCTGATATTAACTGAATATAAATTATTGCTAGATTTTGTATTAAATCCCGTCTTTCAGTCTCATATTTCTGACAGTATAATAACATGTTCCACTGTTTCTTCTTGCCCACAAAATTCACACTGTCCTGTATCACGTTTACTCATTTTATAAAGTGTATTGTTCAGTCTTGTGTGTCCAAATCTCATCTCTCCCACTTTCCTTTGACTCCTGTAAAACCATCAACATTTCTTCTCCTGATCCCATTGTTTTTGCCACCTTTCCTTCAACATTTCTTTAATAATACTCTTGATTTCATTCTTCCTCAGATTAACTGATAAATGAACGGCTTCCTTAGCTGCCATTTCATTTCCTCGGACACCAACATGAGCCAGAACCCATAAAACCCACAGCCCATCATCTGAGTTATGTGTAATGTTTGCTGTATTTCTATTAAAATGTCTGAGTTATGGCGGTTGTCGTCCGGATTATTGGTACATTACAATTTTAGTAAATTTCTCTGAAACCGTACATGTCACAGTTTGAATATGATCATGGAAATATGATATTTTGTAATATTTAGCTATCATTTTAAATCTGACTAATTTTCTAATTGTTTGTCATAAATCAACAGGCATTGATTTCATAAATGTCCACGAGGACACTGGCATTCTGGGAGACACAACAAGTGAATATAGGAAATAAATATAATAAACTCTCTCCGTTATATCTTTCATAACATAGTTGAGAATCATCTTTAAACAAAGTTTGGTTAATAAAAAAAACACTTAAAACTAAAAATTGATTGGTGAACGAAAATAAAATCCCATAGTTTTTGCCTATACATGTCATGTAATTTATTTCTTTAAACAACTAAGTCCTGGTGTCCACTTAAGAGGACATAACATAACATATCAATAAAATATCATTAATATATCAATATCACCCCCCCCCCTGTGTATTATAATAACATGAACAAATACTAAATTCAAAAACATTTGTCTCCCTCGGTCTTAGGAGGTTACATTTGCAGTTAGATTATCGTTCAGGACACTTTGCTTAATAATAAAATGTATTTTCATGCATATTTATAGTATACAATGTCCAGGGGACAGAAATGCTATTATTCAGCGGCTCATACATAGCCCTCATGTTTCATTTGTCTCTTAAGTTCATGTTTATTTCATGTCAAGTCTTTACTTTTGTATCTGTTTGAATACATTTATATAAGCGTACAATATCACAACTTTATCACGAAAAAAACAACAACATTTAATTTCCAAGCGGGAGGTTTAAAGAGCGGAAGTGACGCAGCCGGTTTGAAGCGGCCGTTGGTGGGCTCTGTTGTTGACATGGAGGCGATCAAACAAAAGTCTCTCGGCAGTTGAAACCCTTCCTTCAGTGAGCTGTGGTAATGTGTGTGTGTGTGTGTGTGTGAGGAGCTGATGATCGGGTGAGATGAGGAGGAAAGCGAGTGTTTTGAGACTCAGCCCGAATGAGGAGGCGCAGCTGGTGCGCGAGGAGCTGGAGAGCCGGAGGAAACTGCGCCTGAAGCAGGTCAGACTCAAACTAACTCTAGCCCAACACTGATACTGCTTTATTATTATTATATCTTACAGGGCTGCCTCAGGCCCACATATATGACCCTTCTCCTGCGAGGAACCAGAGGTGGACAACTCCACCGACCCAGCAGTCTGCGAGGAAGCCCATCCTAAAACTAAAAACACAGGCAGCTATATATTTATCTCTATAAAGACCCATATACTGTGAAAACAATATTATAAGTGTGTGTAAAGCATGATTTGGGAACGTATTTAGTTAATTAAAGGATTAATTCACTTTAAAATGGAAATTAGCCCATGATTTACTCGCCCTCAAGCCATCCTAGGTGTATATGACTTTCTGATGAACACAATCAGAGTTATATTAATGCATATCCTGGCTCTTCCAAGCTTTATAATTGAGTTTGAAGCTCATAAAGCACATCCGTCCATCATAAACGTACTCCACACGGCTCCAGGGGTTAATAATGGGTTTGTGTAAGAACTATATCCATGTTTAACACTTTATAAAGTAAAATATCTAGCTTCCGCCAGACCGTCTTCTGTATTTAACTTACGCAGAGAGCAGAGTTCCTGCGGGGTCTTAAAAAGCTTTAAAAGCATTGAATGTATTAATTTGGAAATAATACCTTAAAAAAACGTTGAAAAGTCTTGAATTTTGATGTCTGGGTCTTAAAAATTGTGCTGTATGTAAGTTCTCCGTATTGTATTTTTCCTCAAAAGTTTAATTTGTCAACCACGATTATTTTGATTAAATGACGTAGTATTAATAGAGGACGACAGTGGCAAGGAAACCAAAACCCCATCAGGTGACCTAATGGAGAAAAATAAACCTTGGGAGAAACCAGGCTCAGTCGGGGGGCCAGTTCTCCTCTGGCCAATTAACAAACAGCGTATGATTATTATTCTGCCAACTGTACAGGTCAGGGGTCATAATAGATCGGAATATTCGAACAATTGGAGTCATCACGCCAGAGACGGGCTTATTGAGGATGACATATTGATTTAACAATTATTAAATAGGAATAATCTTAATATTGGAGTCATCACGCCAGAGACGGGTTTATTGAGGATGACACATTGATTTAACAATTATTAAATAGGAATAATCTAAATATCGGAGTCATCACGCCAGAGACGGGTTTATTGAGGATGCCGTGTCGATGAGGCAATTTTAGCATGATATCGCATTAATTATCGCAGGCGATATGTCCGTGATAATTAATGCGATATGGCTCAGCTTGGCTATGGCTCTGTGTTGTAAATGCCGCTCTATCTGAAAGCAGGTGATGGCGATTTACTTCTAATCAAAGAACCGGCTTTTCTGACGAGATGCGCCTAACAATGTCATGCGATATATATCGCCCAGCCCTAATTAGCGTAGATGTCATGTGCGTACAAACGTTTTGTGAATCAGGCGGAGATTTTTTGTGAGATTGTTCCCTTGTGCGTACAAATACAAAAGAATCCACGCAAATATTAGTGTATGAGACCTATTGTTTTATCGGCCAGCCCTGTCGTTACATAATGTAAACTATTTTATCGCCCAGATCTGTTATATGTGACAATAGGGCATTTAGAGAGAAAATATAAACATCATGGTTTCCTGTAAAGCTGCTTTGAAACGATGTGTAGAGTAGGGATGCGCGGTATACCGGTACTGGGAAAATACCGGTATATATTTTATTTAAAACGGTACGATATCATGATTTTTCTAATTTCGGTATATGCTGCTGTTCCGAAGTTCACCGCTAGGTGGCAGCGCGCTACCCAAAATGAAACCGGCAAATTTGGCAACAGAACAAGATGAATACAGCAGTTGAATCTCACTCAACACGCACAACACTCATTAATAAAGACGAGTAGACGTGAAATTTGGAATTGCTTTGCTTATAAAACTGCTGAAGAACCATCAAACCTTGCCAAGCATCGCTCACTTAATTCCTGACTTGTAAGAGATCGACAGGTGAGTGCATCATTCAAACGATCTAATTTAGACATTTATTTTCTTTCAACACTGATTAACGCACATACATAAGATCGTATCGTTTAAATATAAAGAAATCTCCAGTGTTCGTTTCAACCAGTGACGTTTAGACCTCATAATATTTGCACGCACACTATTGCACTATTTACATCCGCGAAAGACATAACCAACTGTGTTTATGTGACTGCTCACTAAAGATTGACATTTTTGACATAATTGTGTGTGTATTTGACTAAGGAAAAACAACTTAATTTGGAATGCGCGAGCTCTTTAGGCTTGTGTGTGTGTGTGTTTGCTGTTGGTATGAGCGCAAAGAAAACTCGTCCCATATGTATTACGAAATGCTATAAAATCGCTCGCATGTTCAAATTGGCGAGATTTAAAAGACGTGGGCAGTGATTTCCGTCAGCTGTCCCGCAACGGAAGCGAAAGTGTTGAATCTGAGCGCGCAGATGCTCATATAGTGCAGGTGCGATGTCTTTTGAAGCCAGAAGCAAATTGCTAATTTTGAGTGAATGGAGACGTGCAGTATTGCTGAAATTACTTACAAGAAAGTTTCCAAATGACTGATTGATGTGATAATCTTTGTTGATTAACTTAATAATAAACATTTGCGGTAATTTCCCGCTTCATAAACCCAAAACTTGCGAGAGTGAGTAAAATTATGCGCAATACCCGCATCAAAATTCAGACCCTGTGTGGTATCGATTTAATATGGGTACTTCGGTATTAGATTGTGGTACCGTACCGAAGACAAAACTGTGGTATCGAGCCATCCCTAGTGTGGAATTACGTCTCCTCTAGCACTATTAATGCAGTGTGTGTGTGTGTGTGTGTGTGTGTGTTGTGGCAGGTGCGCGAGCAGGAGCGGTACATCGCGAGGCAGGTGCGGCGGCAGGTGCAGGAGCGCAGACAGCAGCAGATGCAGATGCTCACGGACGCCCTGGAGCTGGAGTGGCAGCAGCAGCACCGGCTCAAACTACAGGCCTTATCCTCGCTCTACCAGCACAGCCTGGCGTCTGTGGGACTCGGACACCGCAGCGCCCGCCAGAACGTGAGTCCACTTACTGCCGCCTTCACTTTCTGCACGGCTCTATTTAAAGGGCACATGTTATGAAAAATTCACTTTTATATTGATTTTGTGTCCACAAAAAACATCAACCACTCCGTTTGTTATTTCCCCCCATAAATCTGAAACTCAAAATGAGCCGTTCAGGAATGTGCTGTAATGTGACATCACATTGCACAGGCCCCGCCCACGACTGCTGATGGACTCCGCCCTATTAGCTTAGCTCCGCCCCTGAGTGATCTGTACACAGGGTGCTTCTCAATATCCCTCCTCGTTTCCTCGCTCCTCCATCATATGACCCGGAAACCGACCGAGCTCAGCCATCTTGTAGGACATCTCAATTCTCTAATTGCATCGCGAGGATGGAGGAGTTAGGATGGAGGAGTGAGGATGGAGGAGTGAGGATGGGGGAGTGAGGATGGGGGAGTGAGGATGGGGGAGTGAGGATGGGGGAGTGAGGATGGGGGAGTGAGGATGGGGGAGTGAGGATGGAGGAGTGAGGATGGGGGAGTGAGGATGGGGGAGTGAGGATGGGGGAGTGAGGATGGGGAAGTGAGGATGGAGGAGTGAGGATGGGGGAGTGAGGATGGAGGAGTGAGGATGGGGGAGTGAGGATGGGGGAGTGAGGATGGGGGAGTGAGGATGGAGGAGTGAGGATGGGGGAGTGAGGATGGGGGAGTGAGGATGGAGGAGTGAGGAGTGAGGATGGAGGAGTGAGGATGGGGGAGTGAGGATGGGGGAGTGAGGATGGAGGAGTGAGGATGGAGGAGTGAGGATGGAGGAGTGAGGATGGAGGAGTGAGGATGGAGGAGTGAGGATGGGGGAGTGAGGATGGAGGAGTGAGGATGGGGGAGTGAGGATGGGGGAGTGAGGATGGAGGAGTGAGGATGGAGGAGTGAGGATGGAGGAGTGAGGATGGGGGAGTGAGGATGGAGGAGTGAGGATGGGGGAGTGAGGATGGGGGAGTGAGGATGGAGGAGTGAGGATGGAGGAGTGAGGATGGAGGAGTGAGGATGGGGGAGTGAGGATGGGGGAGTGAGGATGGAGGAGTGAGGATGGGGGAGTGAGGATGGGGGAGTGAGGATGGGGGAGTGAGGATGGGGGAGTGAGGATGGGGGAGTGAGGATGGAGGAGTGAGGATGGAGGAGTGAGGATGGGGGAGTGAGGATGGGGGAGTGAGGATGGAGGAGTGAGGATGGAGGAGTGAGGATGGAGGAGTGAGGATGGGGGAGTGAGGATGGGGGAGTGAGGATGGAGGAGTGAGGATGGAGGAGTGAGGATGGGGGAGTGAGGCTTCCTGAGGAGTCATGAGCGAGGATACACGGGTGAATCCTTCGAGGAAGTGTTTTATCAACTAAACGTGACGCACGTATAAATTCTCCTCCCCCTTCACATGTTTACATGTACAAGACACAAATGTATGTCAAATAACAACAACTGACAGTTACAGAATAACTTGTTAATAACTTGGAATAATTAGTTGTTATTAATAACTGGTAATTAAATAAAATATGGACAAATGTGGTATTGTGTAGGGGTTGAAACTATTACAATATAGATAGTTATCTCTAATGTTCAAGAATCCCGACGTGCAAACTAAAGTCATCATTATTTGACGACGCTTTGAAGTGATGCTAAAGGGAGCGAGGATATATCATTTCACTGGATTCAATTCCTCCGCCCTCACGTCTTTTCCTTGCATCCTTCCCTCGCATCCTAAAGCTAAGACGCGAGGAAAGGAAACGAGGATGCACAAATAAGAATTGAGAAGCACCCACAGTCCGCCATGTTTATCTCCTCACCAGAGCTTTTAACAGCAGCATTCAAGTAACACATGATTCTTACTAAGTCTTATTCAGGGTTCCTACGGGGTTTGGAAAAGTATGGAGTTTGATTTGAGTAATTTCCAGGTCTGGAAAAGTATGGAAAAAATAAATCAGAGTATGGAAAAATATTTATGTTTCCAGACTATTGTCCCTATTTCATTTTCTAAATATAAAATTAAGAATTTCTAAATGTATATAATAAATATATACACAATGTTTTTTTTTTTTTTCAATGAATGAAAAGCTTGTAGCCGAGCTATGGCAGTAAAGGTCAGACCTGTGTGTTCCTTCCTCTTCTCAGTTCAACAGTGGTTAACTCAGCACTTTGTAGTTTGTGAAAGCAAGTTGGGTTTGAGGATAAAGCAGAGTCGATGGTGGAGTTCTTAAAGGAATAGTACACACAAAATGAAAATTTGTCATTTATTCACCCCCATGTCTTTCAAAACCATAAGACTTTATTATATTAACATTTTTAATATTTTAAATCTGAGAGATTTCAGTCCCTTTATTAAAGGACTTGTTCACCCCAAAATGAAAATGTCCTAATCATTTACTCACCTCAATGCCATCCAAGATATCCATGACTTACTTTCTTCAGTGAAAGATAAATTACGTTTTTGAGCGGTTGCCATTTTGGATGGCATTGGGGAGAGTAAATTATTAGGACATTTTCATTTTGAGGTGAACTAATCCTTTAAATATCTTCAGGTGTCCAAGATTAACAAAAGTCTTATTAGTTTAGAATGACATGAGGGTAAGTAAATTATGATAGAAATTACATTTTTGGGTAAATTAATAACCCTTTAAAAAAATTGACTGATTTAGCATTTTGATCGTTAAGGACACAAAAGGCAATATTTTAATATAGGATTTCTAAATATTAGATAGCCTACATAGAGGTTTTGACTCCGAGTGTAACAGACTTGTCGGTGCCGATGGCATTGTGGGTAAGTGCGTCGCCATGTAGTGCTGTTGTGCTTCTGGAGACCCGAGTTCGAGTCCTGCCTCATGGACTTTTCCCAATCCCGCCCCCCTCTCTCTCCCTCCTTACTTCCTGTCTAGCTACTTTCCTATCCTAATAAAAGGCAAAAACGCTAATTAACTAAATCTTTAGAATGTAACACTTGTTAGCAGTTGAATTTGAAAACATTTTATCTGAACAAGTTAAATTTGGTCGGAAAAATCTGTAGGAAGTCTGGAAAAGTATGGAATTTTGAAATTAAAATTGTGTAGGAACCCTGCTTATTGAAGCTACTAAAGTTAGCGTTTACTCTCCGACTATGTGTGGACTATTTTTTTCATTGTATGGAGCAAAATAAACAGCGAGATGTTTCTCAAAATATCCTCTCACAGGTTTGGAACCGCATGAACGAGAGTAAACGATGAGCGAGTCTTCAGTTGCGGGTGAACGATCCCTTTAATGTGTGTGTGTGTGTGTGTGTGTGTGTGTGTAGGAACCTGATTTGGAGGCTCTGGCTCAGAAGAGTGTGGAGAGGCAGGAGCGAGCGGAAGAGAGACATCGGGAGGCGCTCCGAGAGCTGGGCGCCCGCAGACATGAGGAGCAGAAGCAGCGCTGCAGGTACTCAAAGAATCCCCCTACAAAGTCATACTAGTGTGCCATTAGAGGCTTCAACCTGTCACATATGCTTTATGCCATGTGATGTGATTGTGCCAACAGGCCCATTGAAGCCCGGAGGAAAGCTCTGGAGGAGGAGAAGCAGCGGGCCGTGAGAGTGGCCAGCCTGCCGCCGCCTCCGCCAAACCCAGTGGAGGTACAGAGCCAGTCAGGGTTGGCTAGGGTTGGAGAGCTGTTAGCACATGTGATGTCATTATTGTGATGTGTTTCCTGTCTCAGAGCATTGGGAAGATGACGCCACGTCCGCTCAAGTCAGTGGCAGAGCACTTCTCCGTCACACACTGTCACATGCCACAAACCGCTGTGGACAGAGAGACCCACCCTCAGCAGCAGGTACAACATATATCATCTTTGACTGGAATATCAGGAAAAGACATGAAACATGGGGTCATAAGGTGTTTTCATCAGTGACAGGGGCTAGTCTGGGATTTTATAGCCGTTCGAATCCACTGTTTGACAAACCCCAAGGTCGTTTGGTGATTCAACTGCTGTCCAAATCCACATCTTCAAAAGCCGCGTTTCCACCGAAATTACCCGGAACAATTTGTACCAGGAACTTTTTTTACAGGAACTTTTTCCCCCCAGACCTGCTACTGTCTGCGTTTCCACTGCGGTCTAAAGTAGCGGGAAGATTAGGCCAATTAGTCCGGTGATGAAGGACAGCACGCGGCTGCTCCTCCCAGTCACAGACGGACAGTGATCATTTTTGCGCGATTCTGTCTGCAACAATAACAAGGAGATGCAAGCAGCGCTGCTTTTGGTAGTTATGTATTGGTTTACTAACGAGGTCATTAACAAAACGGCGGAAAAGAGACGAGCACTGATACTAAAGCGTATTCTCGTAAAGCTAGATTTAAAATAAGACAACGCATGTTATTATCAGCTATTACAGACCGGTCATGTAGTTTAGAGTTGACAAAACCAGACCAATCTATTCAGGCTTTGTTGGTCCCATGATGCTGTTGTGAACTTCAGTTGTTTCTTGAAGTATGGAGACCAGGGGCCTGTACCATGATGGTAGTTTAACAAACTCAGGGTTACAGGATTAGTTTTGAGTTGACAAAACCAAACCAATCTATTCAGGCTTTGTTGTTCCCATGATGCTGATCATCAGCTTTCTCTGTCAACTCAGGCTTTGATCCTGAGTTTAGGAGTTTAGCTGTGACATCAGCAGTGAACAGCCAATCACAGGCTGTGGATCAGTGAAACTGAGATTCACTTCTCACGAGAGAAGCCGTGAGATCCACTTCACTCTTCTGCAGAATATACATGATTGAAAAATATTAAGAATTTAAACAAATTTACACAGAAGAAAAGAGCTGTCGAGGACAACTTTAAGAAAAATCTTATACGTCAATGCAAGTAAAAGTTATGAAGTTAGTTTAGTTGATATATAGACAGAATTGAACATTTATGCTCACATGTATTTTTTTATAGATTTAGTTATTGAATTTAAAGCTTATTTGTATGACCTTTATATAGGCTATTTATTTTAATATTAACAAAATGCATATTAATGATTGATTTACTAAAATTATTTTTAAATAATTCAAAATTATTATTATTATAAATAAGCATTGTTAAAAGCCAGAGGCTTAAGTCTTTAATAGCCATTTGCTATGCAGTGACCTTTAATTTGGAGTAGAAAAAGGGGGAGTGACTTTATTGCATCAGAGGCGTGTCACTGCTCACAGCTGATTGGTCTAATTTCAGTTGGAGATCTCTTATCCAGAACATAACCTGTCCTGGAGCAGGTTAGCCGTGGAGCGTAAGTTACTATGGAGATGAACACTGCTAAAAGCCAAACCACTTTAATGGTACCTAAAACCCAGGATTGGCACAAACTAAGCTTAAACATATCTGGCTAGCAGCTAAACCGGCTTCATGGTATAGGCCCCTGGAGACGTCGGATCAAACAGAAGTTATTCTTTTAATGAGAACTCTCTGTGCTGCAGGTCATCCGAAAACAGTCTGATTTAAACAGCATACCTGATAGGTTATATACATTCCAAAAGGGGAGGGATTTACATTGATGTTGAACAAAGCATGTAAATTAAAATATACAGGTTTTGGGAAAACCTGCCCAGACAGAGTATCACCTACTCCTAATCAGCATAACTATTCAAACGCATAGATGCTAATCCAATCACTCAGGCAGTATTGCTCTAAACTTGTCATGGTAAATAGTCAGGAAGTGCATAAAGACAAAAGACTTAATGCCTCAACCACTTACACAGCCTGACGTAATCTCCCTCAAGTTTAATCAAAATGTAAAACACAAATATAGATAATGTTTTCAGTTATATTCTATTACATTGGAACCTATATTTAACAATGTATAAATTTGTAATCTTACAATGCTGATCATCAACTGTCTCTGTCAACTCAGGCTTTGATCCTGAGTTTAGGAGTTTAGCTGTGACATCAGCAGTGAACAGCCAATCACAGGCTGTGGATCAGTCAAACTGAGATTCACTTCTCACCAGAGAAGCAGTGTGATCCACTTCACTCTTCTGCAGAATATACATGATTGAAAATATTAAGAATTTAAACAAATTTACACAGAAGAAAAGAGCTGTCGTGGACAACTTTAAGAAAAATCTTACTTCGTCAGTGCAAGTAAAAGTTAGTTTAGTTGATATATATATATAGAGAGAGAGAGAATTGAACATTTAAACTCACGTAGTCATTTTTATAGCTTTATTTATTGATTTTAAAGCTTATTTGTATGACCTTTATATAGGCTATTTATTAGGGGTGTAACGATTCATTTTAACAACGATTCGATTCGTATCACGATTTGAGGTTGTCGATACGATTCAAGGACGATGTTGGTTCATTTAGAACGATACGATCCGAAACGATTCAGTGACTTTTTAGCCAAAAATTGTGTGACTGAAATAAATATCTGGATACTGGTCAGTGCAGGTGAAGTTTCCAAGATTCCTGTTGTTTCTTGTAAGGGAATCCGGTATATCAATTAATTATGGATATAAACAAACAAGTAAACAACAATTAATGGCAAATGCATTCAAATTTTATTTTAATAAAGTGTCACCAACAGTTTAGGTTGAATTAACAGGAAGTTAACCTTTTCTGCTCTCATTTTCAATTTTCAATACATTTTCAATAAAAGCACAGTAAGTGCAACATTTCAACAGTAGGTTAACCTGCTACTTCTGCTTTTGTTATCCAACATAATAATATTACAATATTAGTATAAAAAATAAAGTGCAACTAACTTCTCTTCAGGTTTAATTAATAGTAGGTTTACCTGCTACTTTTGCTTTTGTTTTTCAACATTAAAATAATACAAATACAATATTAATATCAAAAATAAAGTGCAACCAACATTTCTTCAGGTTGAATAAACTGGCTGAACCTGCTACTACTCTCAGTTTAATAAACAAACAATATTTAACAAAAGATAAAATGTAACCAACTACTCTTCAATGACTCTACAGATTTCTTTTTCAAAAATATCAACATGATCTGACCGCAGAACACTTCTCTGTGCGTTCACTATGTCTCCAGCAGTACTAAAACACACTGGTGCTGGAATGCACAGGTCACATTTAGCCAGGGTTGAAAGTACAGGTTGCGTTAGCTCTTTCTCCTGGTGGCCTGATAATTTCTCTCTCGTTGGCTTCTCCTCTGCCATACGCCATGCTATGTTTTGTTTTCTTAGCGCTGCTGCTGATGCGTTGCGATGATGTCACAGATAGGCAGACTTAATCGAGTAACGTTTAACGCCTTTATCATTAAAAGTGCTAAGAAAAAACATCCATATAAAGTCTGACGTGCTTAAATCCAATGCGTTATTTCCCATGATCCATACAATCGATTGATTACCTTTTAAAACGATGTTAGATCGATATATGTCGTCCGGAAGGCCATCTTGCCGAGCACAGATCGATGTAGTTAGATCGTAGGAAAATAAATCGATACATCGATGTAGTAGATGAATCGTTACACCCCTACTATTTATATTAATATTTATTTTAACTATGTGCCTATTAATGATTGATGAACTAAAATGATACATGTGTAATTGCTTAAGGGTAATTGCATAAATGATATCGAAGTCATTCAAAATTATTATTATATTAAATAAGCATTGTTAAAAGCCAGACACTTTAGTCTTTAAAGTCCCTGTAAAGTCAAAACAAATCTCAGAATTGCCTTTACAGGGACTTTAAAAACCATTTGCCTTTTAATGTAGTGGCCTTTAATTTGGAGAAGAAAAAGGGGGAGTGACTTCATTGCATCAGAGGTGTGTCACTGCTCACAGCTGATTGGTCTAATTTCAGTTTGAGATCTCTTATCCAGAACATAACCTGTCCTGGAGCAGGTTAGCCGTGGAGCGTAAGTTACTATGGAGATGAACACTGCTAAAAGCCAAACCACTTTAATGGTACCTTAAACCCAGGATTGGCACAAACTAAGCTTAAACATATCTGGCTAGCAGCTAAACCGGCTTCATGGTATCGGCCCCTGGACTAAATGTTTGTTGTTTTCTGGAACTAAACTAATGCGCTGTTGTGCTGTGTGGTGCGCAGCTGAGTGCTCATCAGGCGGCCGCTCTGGAGGTCCAGCGTGTGGAGGAGCTGCGGCGAGGGGAAGCTCGAGAGCGGCAGGAGCAGCTGGAGAAGGCCCGGCTGAGGGGAAACCACGCGCTCCGGAGAGAGCAGCACACGCAGGTAGAGCCGCCAGACGCCTGTGTGTGTGTGTGTGTGCGTGCGTGCGTGCGTGCGTGCGTGCGTGTGTGCGTGTGTGCGTGTGTGCGTGTGTGCGTGTGTGCGTGCGTGTGCGCGTGCGTGCGTGTGTGCGTGTGTGCGTGCGTGTGTGCGTGCGTGTTTGTGTGCGTGCGTGTGCGCGTGCGTGCGTGTGTGCGTGCGTGTGTGCGTGCGTGCGTGCGTGTTTGTGTGCGCGTGCGTGTGTGTGCGTGTGCGTGTGTGTGCGTGAGTCACACCTCTGTGTGCCTGCAGGATGGTGTGCGGATGCTCTGTGTGTGTGTGTGTGTGAGACTCAGACCTCTGTGTGCCTGCAGGATGGTGTGCGGATGCTCTGTGAGCTGGAGCGGTTGCAGCAGGCGGATCTGCTCCGCCGCAGACAGGAGCTCAACAGTGTGCCGGCGCAGATCTTCCAGCCGCTCTACAGACAGGAGGAGCTCAGGAGAGAGCAGCAGCGGGAGCTGGAGATCGCCTTTGAGGACCTGAACACACAACAGCAGCAGCAGCGCAGTATGATACGCATCAGCTCTAGTTTAAACTTTACATCTCTCAATTCTGACTTTACATCTCTCAATTCTGACTTTACATCTCTCAATTCTGACTTTACATCTCTCAATTCTGACTTTACATCTCTCAATTCTGACTTTATATCTCTCAATTCTGACTTTACATCACTCAATTCTGACTTTATATCTCTCAATTCTGACTTTACATCACTCAATTCTGACTTTATATCTCTCAATTCTGACTTTGCATCACTCAATTCTGACTTTATATCTCTCAATTCTGACTTTACATCACTCAATTCTGACTTTATATCTCTCAATTCTGACTTTGCATCACTCAATTCTGACTTTACATCACTCAATTCTGACTTTATATCACTCAATTCTGACTTTATATCTCTCAATTCTGACTTTGCATCACTCAATTCTGACTTTATATCTCTCAATTCTGACTTTACATCACTCAATTCTGACTTTATATCTCTCAATTCTGACTTTGCATCACTCAATTCTGACTTTATATCTCTCAATTCTGACTTTACATCACTCAATTCTGACTTTACATCTCTCAATTCTGACTTTATATCACTCAATTCTGACTTTATATCTCTCAATTCTGACTTTACATCTCTCAATTCTGACTTTATATCACTCAATTCTGACTTTACATCACTCAATTCTGACTTTATATCTCTCAATTCTGACTTTGCATCACTCAATTCTGACTTTATATCACTCAATTCTGACTTTACATCACTCAATTCTGACTTTATATCACTCAATTCTGACTTTATATCACTCAATTCTGACTTTACATCACTCAATTCTGACTTTATATCTCTCAATTCTGACTTTGCATCACTCAATTCTGACTTTATATCACTCAATTCTGACTTTACATCACTCAATTCTGACTTTACATCACTCAATTCTGACTTTATATCTCTCAATTCTGACTTTATATCTCTCAATTCTGACTTTACATCACTCAATTCTGACTTTATATCACTCAATTCTGACTTTATATCTCTCAATTCTGACTTTATATCTCTCAATTCTGACTTTACATCACTCAATTCTGACTTTATATCTCTCAATTCTGACTTTATATCTCTCAATTCTGACTTTACATCACTCAATTCTGACTTTATATCACTCAATTCTGACTTTATATCTCTCAATTCTGACTTTATATCTCTCAATTCTGACTTTATATCTCTCAATTCTGACTTTGCATCACTCAATTCTGACTTTACATCACTCAATTCTGACTTTACATCACTCAATTCTGACTTTATATCTCTCAATTCTGACTTTGCATCACTCAATTCTGACTTTACATCTCTCAATTCTGACTTTATATCACTCAATTCTGACTTTATATCTCTCAATTCTGACTTTACATCACTCAATTCTGACTTTGCATCACTCAATTCTGACTTTACATCTCTCAATTCTGACTTTACATCACTCAATTCTGACTTTGCATCACTCAATTCTGACTTTATATCTCTCAATTCTGACTTTGCATCACTCAATTCTGACTTTGCATCACTCAATTCTGACTTTATATCTCTCAATTCTGACTTTGCATCACTCAATTCTGACTTTACATCACTCAATTCTGACTTTGCATCACTCAATTCTGACTTTACATCACTCAATTCTGACTTTATATCACTCAATTCTGACTTTATATCTCTCAATTCTGACTTTGCATCACTCAATTCTGACTTTATATCTCTCAATTCTGACTTTATATCTCTCAATTCTGACTTTACATCACTCAATTCTGACTTTATATCTCTCAATTCTGACTTTGCATCACTCAATTCTGACTTTGCATAACTCAATTCTGACTTTATATCTCTCAATTCTGACTTTGCATCACTCAATTCTGACTTTACATCACTCAATTCTGACTTTATATCTCTCAATTCTGACTTTACATCTCTCAATTCTGACTTTACATCACTCAATTCTGACTTTGCATCACTCAATTCTGACTTTACATCACTCAATTCTGACTTTATATCACTCAATTCTGACTTTATATCTCTCAATTCTGACTTTGCATCACTCAATTCTGACTTTATATCTCTCAATTCTGACTTTGCATCACTCAATTCTGACTTTACATCACTCAATTCTGACTTTGCATCACTCAATTCTGACTTTATATCTCTCAATTCTGACTTTGCATCACTCAATTCTGACTTTGCATCACTCAATTCTGACTTTATATCTCTCAATTCTGACTTTGCATCACTCAATTCTGACTTTACATCTCTCAATTCTGACTTTGCATCACTCAATTCTGACTTTACATCACTCAATTCTGACTTTATATCACTCAATTCTGACTTTATATCTCTCAATTCTGACTTTGCATCACTCAATTCTGACTTTACATCACTCAATTCTGACTTTATATCACTCAATTCTGACTTTATATCACTCAATTCTGACTTTGCATCTCTCAATTCTGACTTTATATCACTCAATTCTGACTTTGCATCTCTCAATTCTGACTTTATATCACTCAATTCTGACTTTGCATCTCTCAATTCTGACTTTACATCACTCAATTCTGACTTTACATCTCTCAATTCTGACTTTACATCACTCAATTCTGACTTTGCATCACTCAATTCTGACTTTATATCTCTCAATTCTGACTTTGCATCACTCAATTCTGACTTTATATCACTCAATTCTGACTTTATATCTCTCAATTCTGACTTTATATCACTCAATTCTGACTTTATATCTCTCAATTCTGACTTTACATCTCTCAATTCTGACTTTATATCTCTCAATTCTGACTTTACATCTCTCAATTCTGACTTTGCATCACTCAATTCTGACTTTACATCACTCAATTCTGACTTTATATCTCTCAATTCTGACTTTACATCTCTCAATTCTGACTTTACATCACTCAATTCTGACTTTATATCTCTCAATTCTGACTTTACATCTCTCAATTCTGACTTTATATCACTCAATTCTGACTTTATATCTCTCAATTCTGACTTTATATCTCTCAATTCTGACTTTATATCTCTCAATTCTGACTTTACATCACTCAATTCTGACTTTATATCTCTCAATTCTGACTTTACATCTCTCAATTCTGACTTTATATCTCTCAATTCTGACTATATCTCTCAATTCTGACTTTATATCACTCAATTCTGACTTTATATCTCTCAATTCTGACTTTACATCACTCAATTCTGACTTTATATCTCTCAATTCTGACTTTACATCTCTCAATTCTGACTTTATATCTCTCAATTCTGACTTTATATCTCTCAATTCTGACTTTATATCTCTCAATTCTGACTTTACATCACTCAATTCTGACTTTATATCTCTCAATTCTGACTATATCTCTCAATTCTGACTTTACATCACTCAATTCTGACTTTATATCACTCAATTCTGACTTTATATCTCTCAATTCTGACTTTATATCTCTCAATTCTGACTTTACATCACTCAATTCTGACTTTATATCTCTCAATTCTGACTTTATATCACTCAATTCTGACTTTATATCTCTCAATTCTGACTTTATATCTCTCAATTCTGACTTTATATCTCTCAATTCTGACTTTACATCTCTCAATTCTGACTTTATATCTCTCAATTCTGACTTTATATCTCTCAATTCTGACTTTACATCTCTCAATTCTGACTTTACATCACTCAATTCTGACTTTATATCTCTCAATTCTGACTTTACATCACTCAATTCTGACTTTATATCTCTCAATTCTGACTTTACATCTCTCAATTCTGACTTTACATCACTCAATTCTGACTTTATATCTCTCAATTCTGACTTTACATCTCTCAATTCTGACTTTATATCACTCAATTCTGACTTTATATCTCTCAATTCTGACTTTATATCTCTCAATTCTGACTTTATATCTCTCAATTCTGACTTTACATCACTCAATTCTGACTTTATATCTCTCAATTCTGATTTTACATCTCTCAATTCTGACTTTATATCACTCAATTCTGACTTTATATCTCTCAATTCTGACTTTACATCACTCAATTCTGACTTTATATCTCTCAATTCTGACTTTACATCTCTCAATTCTGACTTTATATCTCTCAATTCTGACTTTATATCTCTCAATTCTGACTTTATATCTCTCAATTCTGACTTTACATCACTCAATTCTGACTTTATATCTCTCAATTCTGACTATATCTCTCAATTCTGACTTTACATCACTCAATTCTGACTTTATATCACTCAATTCTGACTTTATATCTCTCAATTCTGACTTTATATCTCTCAATTCTGACTTTACATCACTCAATTCTGACTTTATATCTCTCAATTCTGACTTTATATCACTCAATTCTGACTTTATATCTCTCAATTCTGACTTTATATCTCTCAATTCTGACTTTATATCTCTCAATTCTGACTTTACATCTCTCAATTCTGACTTTATATCTCTCAATTCTGACTTTGCATCACTCAATTCTGACTTTATATCACTCAATTCTGACTTTATATCTCTCAATTCTGACTTTACATCACTCAATTCTGACTTTATATCTCTCAATTCTGACTTTACATCTCTCAATTCTGACTTTGCATCACTCAATTCTGACTTTACATCACTCAATTCTGACTTTATATCTCTCAATTCTGACTTTACATCTCTCAATTCTGACTTTACATCACTCAATTCTGACTTTATATCTCTCAATTCTGACTTTACATCTCTCAATTCTGACTTTATATCACTCAATTCTGACTTTATATCTCTCAATTCTGACTTTATATCTCTCAATTCTGACTTTATATCTCTCAATTCTGACTTTACATCACTCAATTCTGACTTTATATCTCTCAATTCTGACTTTACATCTCTCAATTCTGACTTTATATCACTCAATTCTGACTTTATATCTCTCAATTCTGACTTTACATCACTCAATTCTGACTTTATATCTCTCAATTCTGACTTTACATCTCTCAATTCTGACTTTATATCTCTCAATTCTGACTTTATATCTCTCAATTCTGACTTTATATCTCTCAATTCTGACTTTACATCACTCAATTCTGACTTTATATCTCTCAATTCTGACTTTATATCTCTCAATTCTGACTTTACATCACTCAATTCTGACTTTATATCACTCAATTCTGACTTTATATCTCTCAATTCTGACTTTATATCTCTCAATTCTGACTTTACATCACTCAATTCTGACTTTATATCTCTCAATTCTGACTTTATATCACTCAATTCTGACTTTATATCTCTCAATTCTGACTTTATATCTCTCAATTCTGACTTTATATCTCTCAATTCTGACTTTACATCACTCAATTCTGACTTTATATCTCTCAATTCTGACTTTACATCTCTCAATTCTGACTTTATATCTCTCAATTCTGACTTTATATCTCTCAATTCTGACTTTACATCACTCAATTCTGACTTTATATCTCTCAATTCTGACTTTATATCTCTCAATTCTGACTTTACATCACTCAATTCTGACTTTATATCTCTCAATTCTGACTTTGCATCACTCAATTCTGACTTTATATCTCTCAATTCTGACTTTGCATCACTCAATTCTGACTTTACATCACTCAATTCTGACTTTACATCACTCAATTCTGACTTTATATCTCTCAATTCTGACTTTGCATCACTCAATTCTGACTTTGCATCACTCAATTCTGACTTTGCATCACTCAATTCTGACTTTATATCACTCAATTCTGACTTTGCATCACTCAATTCTGACTTTATATCACTCAATTCTGACTTTATATCTCTCAATTCTGACTTTATATCTCTCAATTCTGACTTTACATCACTCAATTCTGACTTTATATCTCTCAATTCTGACTTTATATCACTCAATTCTGACTTTATATCTCTCAATTCTGACTTTATATCTCTCAATTCTGACTTTATATCTCTCAATTCTGACTTTATATCTCTCAATTCTGACTTTGCATCACTCAATTCTGACTTTGCATCACTCAATTCTGACTTTATATCTCTCAATTCTGACTTTGCATCACTCAATTCTGACTTTGCATCACTCAATTCTGACTTTATATCTCTCAATTCTGACTTTGCATCACTCAATTCTGACTTTACATCACTCAATTCTGACTTTGCATCACTCAATTCTGACTTTACATCACTCAATTCTGACTTTATATCACTCAATTCTGACTTTATATCTCTCAATTCTGACTTTGCATCACTCAATTCTGACTTTACATCACTCAATTCTGACTTTATATCACTCAATTCTGACTTTATATCTCTCAATTCTGACTTTGCATCTCTCAATTCTGACTTTATATCACTCAATTCTGACTTTGCATCTCTCAATTCTGACTTTATATCACTCAATTCTGACTTTGCATCTCTCAATTCTGACTTTATATCACTCAATTCTGACTTTATATCTCTCAATTCTGACTTTGCATCACTCAATTCTGACTTTACATCACTCAATTCTGACTTTATATCTCTCAATTCTGACTTTACATCTCTCAATTCTGACTTTGCATCACTCAATTCTGACTTTACATCACTCAATTCTGACTTTATATCTCTCAATTCTGACTTTACATCTCTCAATTCTGACTTTACATCACTCAATTCTGACTTTATATCTCTCAATTCTGACTTTACATCTCTCAATTCTGACTTTATATCACTCAATTCTGACTTTACATCTCTCAATTCTGACTTTGCATCACTCAATTCTGACTTTATATCTCTCAATTCTGACTTTGCATCACTCAATTCTGACTTTACATCTCTCAATTCTGACTTTGCATCACTCAATTCTGACTTTGCATCACTCAATTCTGACTTTATATCTCTCAATTCTGACTTTGCATCACTCAATTCTGACTTTATATCTCTCAATTCTGACTTTATATCTCTCAATTCTGACTTTACATCACTCAATTCTGACTTTATATCTCTCAATTCTGACTTTATATCTCTCAATTCTGACTTTATATCTCTCAATTCTGACTTTACATCACTCAATTCTGACTTTACATCTCTCAATTCTGACTTTATATCTCTCAATTCTGACTTTATATCTCTCAATTCTGACTTTATATCACTCAATTCTGACTTTATATCTCTCAATTCTGACTTTATATCTCTCAATTCTGACTTTATATCTCTCAATTCTGACTTTACATCTCTCAATTCTGACTTTATATCTCTCAATTCTGACTTTATATCTCTCAATTCTGACTTTATATCTCTCAATTCTGACTTTACATCACTCAATTCTGACTTTATATCTCTCAATTCTGACTTTATATCTCTCAATTCTGACTTTATATCTCTCAATTCTGACTTTATATCTCTCAATTCTGACTTTATATCTCTCAATTCTGACTTTACATCACTCAATTCTGACTTTATATCTCTCAATTCTGACTTTATATCTCTCAATTCTGACTTTATATCTCTCAATTCTGACTTTACATCACTCAATTCTGACTTTATATCACTCAATTCTGACTTTACATCTCTCAATTCTGACTTTGCATCACTCAATTCTGACTTTATATCTCTCAATTCTGACTTTACATCACTCAATTCTGACTTTATATCTCTCAATTCTGACTTTACATCTCTCAATTCTGACTTTGCATCACTCAATTCTGACTTTACATCACTCAATTCTGACTTTATATCTCTCAATTCTGACTTTACATCTCTCAATTCTGACTTTGCATCTCTCAATTCTGACTTTATATCTCTCAATTCTGACTTTATATCTCTCAATTCTGACTTTACATCACTCAATTCTGACTTTATATCTCTCAATTCTGACTTTACATCACTCAATTCTGACTTTACATCTCTCAATTCTGACTTTATATCTCTCAATTCTGACTTTGCATCACTCAATTCTGACTTTACATCTCTCAATTCTGACTTTACATCTCTCAATTCTGACTTTATATCTCTCAATTCTGACTTTATATCTCTCAATTCTGACTTTGCATCACTCAATTCTGACTTTACATCTCTCAATTCTGACTTTGCATCACTCAATTCTGACTTTATATCTCTCAATTCTGACTTTACATCTCTCAATTCTGACTTTACATCTCTCAATTCTGACTTTATATCTCTCAATTCTGACTTTGCATCACTCAATTCTGACTTTATATCTCTCAATTCTGACTTTATATCACTCAATTCTGACTTTATATCTCTCAATTCTGACTTTACATCTCTCAATTCTGACTTTACATCTCTCAATTCTGACTTTATATCTCTCAATTCTGACTTTATATCTCTCAATTCTGACTTTATATCTCTCAATTCTGACTTTATATCACTCAATTCTGACTTTATATCTCTCAATTCTGACTTTACATCACTCAATTCTGACTTTATATCACTCAATTCTGACTTTACATCACTCAATTCTGACTTTATATCACTCAATTCTGACTTTATATCTCTCAATTCTGACTTTATATCTCTCAATTCTGACTTTATATCTCTCAATTCTGACTTTACATCACTCAATTCTGACTTTATATCTCTCAATTCTGACTTTATATCTCTCAATTCTTACTTTATATCTCTCAATTCTGACTTTACATCACTCAATTCTGACTTTATATCACTCAATTCTGACTTTACATCTCTCAATTCTGACTTTGCATCACTCAATTCTGACTTTATATCTCTCAATTCTGACTTTACATCACTCAATTCTGACTTTATATCTCTCAATTCTGACTTTACATCTCTCAATTCTGACTTTGCATCACTCAATTCTGACTTTACATCACTCAATTCTGACTTTATATCTCTCAATTCTGACTTTATATCTCTCAATTCTGACTTTACATCTCTCAATTCTGACTTTGCATCTCTCAATTCTGACTTTATATCTCTCAATTCTGACTTTATATCTCTCAATTCTGACTTTGCATCACTCAATTCTGACTTTATATCTCTCAATTCTGACTTTACATCACTCAATTCTGACTTTACATCTCTCAATTCTGACTTTATATCTCTCAATTCTGACTTTACATCACTCAATTCTGACTTTACATCTCTCAATTCTGACTTTATATCTCTCAATTCTGACTTTGCATCACTCAATTCTGACTTTATATCTCTCAATTCTGACTTTACATCTCTCAATTCTGACTTTGCATCTCTCAATTCTGACTTTATATCTCTCAATTCTGACTTTATATCTCTCAATTCTGACTTTACATCACTCAATTCTGACTTTATATCTCTCAATTCTGACTTTACATCACTCAATTCTGACTTTACATCTCTCAATTCTGACTTTATATCTCTCAATTCTGACTTTGCATCACTCAATTCTGACTTTATATCTCTCAATTCTGACTTTATATCTCTCAATTCTGACTTTATATCTCTCAATTCTGACTTTACATCACTCAATTCTGACTTTGCATCTCTCAATTCTGACTTTATATCTCTCAATTCTGACTTTACATCTCTCAATTCTGACTTTACATCTCTCAATTCTGACTTTATATCTCTCAATTCTGACTTTGCATCACTCAATTCTGACTTTATATCTCTCAATTCTGACTTTGCATCACTCAATTCTGACTTTATATCTCTCAATTCTGACTTTACATCTCTCAATTCTGACTTTACATCTCTCAATTCTGACTTTACATCTCTCAATTCTGACTTTATATCTCTCAATTCTGACTTTGCATCACTCAATTCTGACTTTATATCTCTCAATTCTGACTTTATATCACTCAATTCTGACTTTATATCTCTCAATTCTGACTTTACATCACTCAATTCTGACTTTATATCTCTCAATTCTGACTTTACATCACTCAATTCTGACTTTATATCTCTCAATTCTGACTTTATATCACTCAATTCTGACTTTACATCACTCAATTCTGACTTTATATCACTCAATTCTGACTTTATATCTCTCAATTCTGACTTTATATCACTCAATTCTGACTTTATATCTCTCAATTCAAAGGTGACGTGGTGCTGCAGCTGGTACCTGAACCTCTTCCTCCTCTGTCTGCTGCTAGTCATGATGAAGAGCTGGATGTGACCCTTGACCCTGAATGTGCACCTGAAGGGGAGGAGCCAGATACCCCGGTGACTGAAACAACTGGTGGGCAGCCAATCAGAGAGCAGCATGTGATCTGCAGTGACGGGGCCGCAGTGACATTGTCTCTTGTGTTCTGGCAGATCCTGGCAGACGGGCTCTGAGGAGACTGCTGGACCGCATCAGGAGCCAGAGAGACCGCCAGCGGGCCGCACTGACGTCACAGGAGGGAGAAGCTGATGTGGAATCCAGTGTTGAAACCGGATCTTTGAGCAGCCAGGAGAAAGCACCAGAGGCCAGTTTGGATGAGCAGACGCCCAGCCTAACACACACTGATGATGGTAAAGCTTCAGCTTTGTTTGTCACTTACACACATCTGTTTTTAAAGGGTTAGTTCACCAAAAATGTAAATTCTGTCATTAATTACTTACCCTCTTGTCGTTCGACACCCGTCAGACCTCCGTTCATCTTCAGACACAAATGAAGATATTTTAGTGTAAATCTGATGCTCTGAAAGGCCTCCATTGGCACAATGGCACTTTACACTCTCAAGACCCTTAAAAGACACTAAAGACGTCGTTACAAAGTCCATCTCACTACAGTGGCTCTACAATAACTTTATGGAGTGACGAGAATAGTTTTTGTGCGCAAAAAACCCTAAATAACGACTTATAGTGATGACGATTTCAAAACACGGCCTCATGAAGCTTCGAAGCGTTATGAATCAGTGAGTCGATTCAGCAGTTTGGATCGCCAAATTTCATCAGTTTGACGGTTTGACACGCGATCCGAATCATGATTCGACTCACTGATTCATAATGCTTCAAACTGCTGAATCGACTCACTGATTCATAACGCTTCGAAGCTTCATGATGCCGTGTTTTGAAATCGTCATCACTATATAAGTCGTTATTTAGGGTTTTTTGCGCACAAAAACTATTCTCGTCGCTTCATAAAGTTATTGTAGAGCCACTGTAGTGAGATGGACTTTGTAACGACGTCTTTAGTGTCTTTTAAGGGTCTTGAGAGTGAACCGTGCCATTGTGCCAATGGAGGCCTTTCAGAGCATCAGATTTACACTAAAATATCTTCATTTGTGTCTGAAGATGAACGGAGGTCTGACGGGTGTCCAACCACATGAGGGTCAGTCATTAATGACAGAATTTACATTTTTGGTTGAACTAACCCTTTAAGGATGCACTATTGACTTGTCACGTTATACAGTAATGCCGGTTATGAGAGGGATGAGACCACTAGGGGTGTAACGATATATCGTTATATCGAGATTTGTATCGTGGATGTAAACGATATGATTCGCGATTTATAGTTGTTTTATCTAAGGCTCAGCTCACTGTATTTATAAGGTATAATAAAGCCCCGAAGCCAGATCGCTTTCACTTTCGTCCTCATAAAGTTTGTCAAGTAAATGCGTTTAAAGGCCTGCCAGTTTGAACAATAAAGTGATTTTAGACCATCAGATGTGTATTATGTTGAACTAATGCCTGATATATTGTGACAAACGAGCACTCAGACAGAAGCTCGCACATCACGTGAAGATCGAGCGCAGACACGCAGTCTCAACGCTGTACTGTGACTAAAGTAAAGTCACTAAAGTAGCTCAGAATCTCAACCGTTATAGCATAGATTTGAATACCTTTGCAAACCACAGCTTCATAATGAATAGAGACGGTATGAGTAATTCACACACACCATCACTCTCTCATTAATGCACTCAGATAAATGTAATGTAGGCCTGTGTGTTAATGTATCTGTATCTGATGTACACCAAGCAGAAATCTGCCCCATAGACAATAACTGCTGAAAGTCAACCGTTTCCTTCAAGTGTTTAAAAATCACAAAAAATTCACTTTTTCATTAGAAAAAAATAATCCACCTTTTTAATAGTAGAAAATATTTACAGTAAAAATCTTATCAGGAACTTACTCAACCTTATGAGGGCAAAAAAAAAGAAGCAAAATAATTGTTCATTAATCGTAATCGAGGTCAAATGTTCAATTAATCGAGGTTTTTATTTTTGGTCAAATCGTTACAGCCCTAGTAAGTTTTTATAGTTTGGGTATAAACACTGATGTCTTTTTTGTCAATTGTATGTTTTGTTTTGCGTATTGTTACACCAGGAGGTGGCGATACGTTGAGTTACATTTGAATACACGTATTATACATTGAATCATTCATTCAAAAGATTTATTCACAAACGCAGATTCATTCAACAATGAAACAAGTCTTGATGAGTGACACATTGACTCCATTCAAATAATTTATTTAGTTCAGAGTAACCTCTTTTAAATAGAGCACTTTGTCAGAAGCTGATGTGTCCCGTGATCTCACTGCTCAGGCCCTGACGTAAGCGATGAAGCCGTAGTGGCAGGAACGCTGCGGCCCCCAGAGGAACAAGACCAGCTGAAGCCGGCGAGTGAGAGGAGGGCGACCCATGTGAGTTCACACATCACTGTCCGTTCCCCTACACTACAGATGCTTCAGCGGCTGAGCTGTGATGTGAAACTACTGTACCTGAAGAGCTTGTGAAACACACATGCCTCATGAAGGTCTCTACACTTGAACTGAGCTCATCATTCACTCTCAATGCTCTGATCTCTTATGTGGCTGCTTAACCCTCTGGTGCTCTTCGGTTTTTTTTTTGGACCGGAACATTTTCTGTTTTGAAATGTTAAAAATCACAGCTTCATCGGAATGATATGAAACTTTGTTGACTTTTCTAGCATTAGGTATATAAACACACACAAAAATTGGGGTCGTGATTCGAGCATGCTAATTGGTCGTAAAAAAATACTCCCACTTGTGCTCTTCGGTCAAAAATGACCAGCATAGGAAATGAATGGGAAATCTGCAAAAACACAACTTCACAGAAAAAAAATCTCTATTTCTAAAAACAACAAAAAAATGTCTAAAACTTTTTAATAAATAGTCTTTGAGATTTTTTAAATATATATTCAAATCCATCAACAAAAAAAAAGGCCTCTAGTGGTTACACACATGGCTGCATGATTTCTTAAATAATTCCAAAAGAGGCGCTAATCTGCCTTCAAAAACATATATTTTGAAGGCCTAGTCTCTATTTTAACCTGAAATGCAATTATTTTTTTAATTTTTTTTTAATGACAATTTTTTTGTATTATTTTCAATGGCAAAAATAGACCATAATTATTGCATAAATATTAAAAAATACCATCAAATCATCTCAAAATACAAAATTAAAAAGGAAAAATATTATTGAAGAAAAATAAATTGCATTGGTTTTACTGGGGTGGAGGAAGTTTAATTTTTAGGTCACTTATGACCGGGAAGACGACCAATGAACCAAGAGCACCAGAGGGATAATGTTTGGGCGTACCACCGTCTTTGGCACAGTTTAGTTGACTGTCACAGCCCGAACTTCAAAACTAAATTAGAAACCTTTAAAACCGCATAATAGTGGCACTATAAGAGGATTTTCTAGTATTAAATGAAGACTCCAGAGCCAACTATTAAAAGATTATCTTCACTATAAATGTCCTCTGAGGCCTTTTTTACCACCAATTGATGGTGGTCTGTTAGTACAACTGTAAGATAATCTGTGTGTGACTTCCTGTCCAGGAGGAGGCGCTGTTGAGACAGCAGCAGGAGCAGCTCGCTGTGCTGGAGGAGCTGGAGCAGAGGCGGCGAGAGCTTGAGCAGCGCCTGAGAGAGACTCAACACATGAACAAGACCCTGCAGGACGCAGCTCAGAGGCGGCCTGTGATGCAGGAGAGCGCAGAGCTTCCCGAGGTGCGTCTGGACACGAGTGGGCCGCACACTGTGGAAAAGAGATCTCTGTACATATACAATTATGCATTACATATACATTTAGGGCTGCATGATTTGGGGAAAATATCTAATTGCGATTGCGATTTAAAATGCTATTATTATTATTTTGTACAAAAGAAAAGTGTGTATATAACATTTTGTGTTTATATATAAAAATTTAAATGGAGCATTTAAGAATAAATATAACAGTATAATAGTATTTATATTTTACAGAAAACTTAAAATGATGGGTAACCTGCTAGTATGCAGACAGACTAAAAATCATTAGAAAGGTCTTTTTCAGATCTGTGCTTTTTCAAATCTGTGCTTTTTATCTGTGATATCAATTTCTTAAAGTCTATGTCTTTAATACGAAATATGAGCCTCTTATGCATCCACTGTGGGGGTTAAAACTCCTGTACATTGAAGAAAAACATATGGATTGTCATATACATTTATTTAGAATTTTATTTATTATTTTTCTTATTTTCTTCCCAAAAGTTTTTCACACTGGAGGCCAGAGGGCGGCCTCGAGCAGAAACTCCACATTTTCCTACGAGAAGTAATCGTTTGTTCTCAGGAAATCCCTAATGTGAAGCACTGTAGGCTGAATAAAACAAAGATAGAAACGCTTTGACTGATTAAACATGAAGATAATACTTCTGCGACAAGATACGGTGTATTTGAGTTCTTCAAGCCTTCTCGGGTATTTTCATAATAATAAAGTATTCAGTGCTGATTGACATTCTGTGATGAGAAGCCACATCAGCTCGACTGACTATATGAAGTGAGTTAACCTGTTATTAAACGTTGTATGTGGTTGGACAACAGGTTTATGAACACTTCACATTACTAGTTTGTGAAGATGTTTGAGACATGTTGCTCAAACTCGCAGTGCTTTCAGGCGGAGCAGCGTTTCCTGATCACAGAGCCGCTCCTCACTAACGTGTTGGGCATTTGTTTATTTCATTAAAATCGCAGCCTTTGCACTTTCATAATCGCACATAAGCCAAATCGCGATTGCGGTTCGATTTCGATTAATCGTGCAGCCCTAATTACATTTCAGCAGAAACTTTTCATAACCACTTTCCATAGTCAGGGTTTTTCCTACATTGAACATTTTTTGGCGGCCGCCAAAACAAATTTTTGCCCCGCCAAAGCCTTATTTGATCAGCTATTGTGATTTATGAGTGATGTAGATCTACTGCGCTTGTGATCGGCGCATGTTAACTGATGACAGAGAGAACGAGCGGAGAGCCCTACCCCGCGCGCACGCTCTCGGTCTTCAAAATAAGCACCGTTTTAGCATTCTAATATATCACATATCACGTTAATCAAAAGGTCGGAAGACCGAATCCATGTTGCACGTGGTGGATTCGGAATTTTTTTTCCTTGAACTACCGCTGGATGTGAATTGCGCTCAAAAAACGCTAACTCTTCACCGACCAGCTGACATAAACCATACTTTCAATAAACGGGAAACAAATCCTATCCAGTTATGAAGTGTTTTCTGTGTGTTGACAAATCTTTCGCGATGTTCTAACAGACGGGATTCACACACAACGCGTCTGCTGGTGTCCGATTCGCGACCTAATGACTCCTTTGAACCAAATCATTTTAACGACTGGTTAGAACAACTGAACTGTCCAACACTGAACTCACGAATCAGTTTAATCATTTACTCAGAACATCTGAAATGAGAACACAAGTGTGCTCACCCAATTTAGCAAGAGTGGATAGTAAGAATTAGTTTGAATTATCCACAGTCTTTCAGCTTATTTCTGTTGACAATGTGTAGTAAATAAATAGCCTAAAATCATTTAGTTTAGACTGGAGTGAGGTGAAACCAGAACAAAGTTATTAGCTAGCTGATAATTTTAAGAAATTGTATATGGCAGAAAATTAGGCTATTTGTTATTTTTTTTTAATACTATTTTTTAATATTGATATACCAAAACAATTATTTGTAAATAGTGTAAAAATGAGGAACAAAAGAAACAAAAATCAAGGTATCGAAATAAGATAAGCAAAAATTACAAACTGTTTCTTTGAATTTATTTTAAATTTATTGTCAGTATTGCGATCGCAGATCACGTGGGTAGGGAACTTTTTACTGTGTATGTATGGATGACCATGTCTGTCAGCCACCACCGAAGACCATTTTTGACCCAGGAAAAACCCTGATAATGTGTATATTGTCGTGTGAATTCCAAAAACATTGTGAAATTTGAGCTTTAAGCGAAGTGTAGTTAATTTCTTTAGTCCAGCTGGGGTCATCTTCAGACAATCTTCACTACACACACAGAATAATTGGTCAATCCATGGTCAATGTTGGAGATTTGTGGATTGAAAAACCTTCTAACTGCCTCGTTGTGGCACAGTGTTCCTCCTGTTTTCTGCTCAGTGTTGTTGAGAATGTGTTGGGGGTAACGCATTACAAGTAACTTGAGTTACGTAATATTACTTTTTCCAAGTGTTGTGAATTTCCTTTTCCTCGTTTGAAGAAGAGACCAGGAGACTTTGGGATATCTTTAAAGCAGACGTTACTCGTTTATTGGGAATCGTGCGGTTCTTCGGCTGAGGTTCCAAGTCTCTCTAAAGGAGTTGTACATTGTAATTGATCTACATTTCAGGGGGAGGGGTTATACAGCAGGGGAGGAGACACTCTGAACAATACAATGCAAAGGTTGTGTAGGTAAAAGGACACACCCTACATAACCGTGTCTCTAGTCCAGATTCAATCAGCATAACAGTGCCATTCAAATGCATAGATGCTAATCCAATCACTCAAGGGCTCCAAGAGCCATTAAAGACAGATGGTGCTCATTTTACTTACAACGAAGAGAACAGGAACTGGCCGGGAAGATACAGGTTTTGGGAAAACCGCCCAGACAGAGTATCACCAATCCTAATCGCAATCAGCCAAACGATATTGTGCTCTGAGCTTGTTATGCTAAATGGTCAGGAAGTGCATAAAGACAAAAGACTTAATGTCTCCAACCCATGGGCTGATTAACTTGATCATGTTAGAATGTAGTCCATCTTTACAAACATATTAATAAATGTGTAATCCTACACAAGTAACTAGTAAAGTAACGCATTACTTTTCAAATTTACAACAAAATATCTGAGTTACTTTTCACATTAATTTGACTGACAGCTCATGTTGAGAGTTAGTGCAGAGGTGTGTGTGTGTGTGTGTGTGTGTGTGTGTGTGTGTGTGTGTGAACATGATGGTTATTGTAGTTCTAGACTAAATGTGAGCATTTATTTATCTCACTTGCACAATAAAGATTCTGTTCTCCTCAAAATAAATAAAATCAGTCAAATGTAAAATCAGAGTACAAACCTCCAATAATTAAATGTTAAATAAAACAATTGTTATGCATAATCTACCTTTATATTTAATTTACCAATGTCTTGCTGCTGACCTTTGATGAAGAAAATTACTTGTTTTTATTGGTAAAACTTGTTTCTCCTGCATCCTATTCTCCATTATCCAGAGCTGCGCCCTCTAGTGTCCATGAGGGAATCTGCATCTTTACCTCAGCCTGGGGCTTATTATTTTAATATTGGTCTGAAGAGGTCTTTACTGTTGCACAAAAATATAAATTTTTTGTTACAAAAAAAAGTAAAACAAGCCCAGCCCAGGTGAGAAAAAGTAACGTAACGCATTACTTTTCTTAAAAAGTAACTAAGTAACTCAATTAGTTACTTTTTAAGGGCGTAACGCAATATTGTAATGCACTACTTTTCAAAGTAACTTTCCCCAACACTGGTCATTGCTGGTTTCATCCGGCTTTAAACTAGTTTAAATCACCAAGACATTAGTGTTTTGGTTCCTGTACACTACAGATGCTTCAGCGGCTGAGCTGTGATGTGAAACTACTGTACCTGAAGAGCTTGTGAAACACACATGCCTCATGAAGGTCTCTACACTTGAACTGAGCTCATCATTCACTCTCAATGCTCTGATCACTTATGTGGCTGCTTAATGTTTCGGCGGACCACTGCCATTGGCACAATTTAGTTGATGGTCGCAGCCCGAACTTCAAAACTAAATTAGGAACGTTTAAAACTGCATAATAGGGGCACTTGTTTGTATCTGAAACCTCTTCGCCAAACTCAATCTCCCCGTGCCGTTTAGTGGTCGAGACCGGTCAGCGAGTAAGCGCGTTTGTTCTGTGCTAGTTTTGAGCAGAGCTAATAAATGGTGTGTGTCGCGGTTCAAACAACTCAACGAATAACACCGGATAAGATTGAATATGTCACTCCAACTCACAGTGAAGTATTGTGTGTTTGTGTGTGTGTGCACAGGTTGACTCGGATGACCCACACACACAGAGACTCCATCAGTACCAGCAGAGACTCCTGCAGCAGAACAGGTCAGACAGAATTATAAAAATGTGACGATACCAGCATTTTAAGCGCTGTTGAACGTCTTCTTAAAGGATTAGTTGACTTTTAAATAAACTTTTGCTGATAATTTACTCACCCCCATGTCATCCAAGATGTCCATGTCTTTCTTTCTGCAGTCGAAAAGAAATGAAGGTTTTGGATGAAAACAGTCCAGGATTTTTCTCCATATAATGGACTTCAATGGGCTCCAAATGGTTCAAGGTCCAAATGACAGTTTCAGTGCAGCTTTAAACGACACCAGATGATGAATAAGGCTCTGATCTAGACAAACCATCAGTTTCTGTGAGAAACCCAGCAGTATTTATGCTGTTATTTTACCTCTTAACAGACGAACGCGATCATCTCTGAGCTCAGCCATAACTTCCGCTAAGCGAGGTCAAAATACGAGCGTGGTCATAGCTGTATACGTAGATGCCTCGTTAGCGCCTGCACGGATCAGTAGAATGAGGCATCTATGATTGATATATCTATGACCACACTCGTATTTTGACCTCACTTAGCGGAAGTTATGGCTGAGCTCAGAGATGATCACGCTCGTCTGTTAAGAGGTAAAATAACAGCATAAATACTGCTGGGTTTCTCTCAGAAACTGATGGTTTGGCTAGATAAGACCCTTATTCATCATCTGGGGTCGTTTAAAGCCCTTTGAAGCTGCACTGAAACTCATTTGGACCTTGAACCGTTTGGAGCCCATTGAAGTCCATTATATGGAGAAAAACCATGGACTGTTTTCATCCAAAACCTTCATTTCTTTTCGACTGCAGAAAGAAAGACATGGACATCTTGGATGACATGGGGGTGAGTAAATTATCAGCAAAAGTTTATTTAAAAGTCAACTAATCCTTTAAACGCCTCTGATTGGCCATTGTGTTCAACATAAATATGATTACAATGCGGATTCACCGCAGCATTACAGCGGATCCGTCTATCAGTGAATATATTAGGAATCCGCTGATAGACCTCCCTTTCAAACGCTCCTGTCTGTATGTATGTGTAAGCGTGCATTGAAGAGCGTTGATCATTGTAGCCAATCAGAGACATTTATGTTGAGCACGTGAACACAATGGCCAATCAGAGGTGTTTAAGAATCCGTTCAATGCTGGTATCGTCACATTTTTATAATTTCAGTACCGCATTAGTACCGAGGACACAAGTTTTGACAACTCCACACGTAATAGAGCAGATGCTGATGCTGAGCTTGTGCTCTTTCCCACAGGCTTCATAAGAAGAGTGTTGAGGAAGCGCGCCGACGACTGCAGGAATATCAACACACTCTGAAGATGCGACACGCCTTCAGCAGCACAACAGCAGCTCGAGCGGCACTCCAGCAGCCTTCTGAGAGCTCAGAGACACACTCTGCCCTTCCCGTCCTCTTCAACCCTGACGCTTGTGCCCTCCACCTAGGAGAAGAGCCTGCTGGGCAACCTCCAGCTCGCCCTGTTCTGCCACAGGTTAGCCACTCCACCATCCTCATCTCACGCCTAGGGGTGTGCGATATTGACAAATATATCTCAATATTGGGATTTTATCGATAACGATAATTGGACGGTATATTATGGGGATTTTTACCTTTTTTATTAACCTAATTATATGTATGCATCTTTTTTGTATCAAATTCTCATTGAGATTCAACCGATTCGTTCAGGAACAAAGCATTTGACTCTCTTAATGAGTGAGTCATTGAATCATTCACTCAACCAATTCATTCAAACGGCTGATTCGTTCAGGAACAAAGCATTTGACTGTCTTAATGAGTGAGTCATTGAATCATTCACTCAACCGATTTGTTCAAACGGCTGTTTCGTTCAGGAACAAAGCATTTGACTGTCTCAATGAGTGTTGAATGGATGATTCAATGACTCAGATTCATTCAAACAGCTGATTCGTTCAGGAACAAAGCATTTGACTGTCTTAATGAGTGACTCATTGAATCATTCACTCAACCGATTCGTTCAAACGTCTGATTCGTTCAGGAACAAAGCATTTGACTGTCTTAATGAGTGAGTCATTGAATCATTCACTCAACCGATTTGTTCAAACGGCTGATTCGTTCAGGAAAAAAGCATTTGACTGTCTTAATGAGTGAGTCAATGATTCAGTCATTCAACCGATTCGTTCAAAAAGCAGATTCACTCAGTTAGGAAACACCATCATGTGTTGTTTAGAGTCGCCGTGGCTTTGTTTCGAACTATTTCTGTTGGCGAAACAGCAAAAACAGGCAATGTGGTGTCTAAAATGTCTTATAATATTAACTTCTTGTTTAGTAAACTTGTATAAAATCAATATCAATGTGTTTTCATGCTGTTATCTGGAGAAAAATGGCACTCTTTGTGTGATATTTATTAACTATATTAAATGGTATAAATATAAAATGCATACGGGGCATTTTTGCCGCCTTATCTTGAATTGTGGGGACATTTTAATAGTTTATTAGAGTAAATCAGTGTGTGTGAGGGATATACTTGATAATGTCAGAACGCACATTGTTAACAACAATCAGGATATTCTCGCAGGCGATGTATATTGCACACCCTTATGCACGTCTGGTTCACTGCACCCGTTTCCACAGCAGGCTCTCCACAGCCCACCCAAACCCGCCGGGTCTGATGCAAGCCGCCCCTCGGTCCTCTCAGAAGGGCCACCGCTGGAAGCCAGTGCAGGGGATGGGCAGGAAGGCCGTGTTCCTCTCCCTCCTCCTGCTGTGGTTCTGGAGCTTCTGCGCAGCCGACTGCATCAAGCCGACATCCCTGGCCCGGCGGCGGCACCACCTTCGCCCGGTCCTGCTGGCCCAGTCCAGAGGGAGGCGGAGACAGACGGGCCGGAGGTGTTGAGGAGACACATGAGGAGACAGAGAGACGCCCTGCAGGCCCTCATCACAGCAGACCTACAGGTAAACATCACCTGACCCCTGAACCACAGGATCAGCTGTGTGTTGTGCAGCAGATTGATGCTTTGAAATGTTATCTATTCAATTCATGTTATGCCTGATCGGTGTATATTACAACAATTTTTTTTGCACATTTTCTTTTGTTTTTTAAAAACAAAGAGGGAGTACACAAGTTTGAAAAATAATAAAGAAAAACTCTTCATAAGTCTCGACTGCTTTTAAAGAGAGATTTGCAGCTTTATATCATTATAGATCCATATTTGGTGTAATATAATAATGTATCTCTGTTGCTCTGCTAGGCTTCAGTGTCCATCTCTAGTGCCTCTCAGGCGGATCAGATGGCTTTGAACACTTTGCTGAATGCCATTGAAGAGGCTAACAGCCACACCAGACGCCCGACAGCACCCATCCAGCAGGACGGAGCCACTCCGGCCCTCTCAAACGGTAAACACAGTCCTCGCCAGCGCGGGGAGGGTTACTTTAAAAAAGTGTTCCGTTAGTTACATATTACGTCATACAGCAGTAATACAGCAGTATTAGTTTTTGGATGCAGTGTTTAGGAGACAGGTTGCGGATGCATGTGATCATGACTGGCATGTCAATTAGAGATGCGTGGGTCAGTTCTATCGTCCACCCACCTGAACATATGATGCTCTCTGATTTAGATATAAGTACCCAAGTGCACATGACAATAACTGTAACTCTCAGTGTTGCGTGTGATGATAACGTATTACACATTGAACTTTTAGCTTATTTAAAGTAAAAGTTCTTCTTTGACCAAATTGCATTTCATTAAAGCTACACTGTGTGATATTTTCCCCCATCTAGTGGTGAACTTGTAAATGACCATCCAGTGAATATTAGTTTCTCTTCCTCTCAATTCTGATTTGGTTTTAACTCCTACGGTGGCCGATTTAGTCCAAGATTAACATGGCTTCCAGTTCGACCTCGTCCACATTCGTCACGGTGCCATCGAGTGTTTAAACGCCAAAGTGTTTTTAGCTAAGAATAAACTAAAAAAGTTACACAGTGTAGCTTTAATAGCCTGAACTCAGGCTTTACTCCATTCGAACATAAATAAATCGCAAGACATTAAGGTCATCCCAAGCAAAGGCTGGATATAGGCTTTATTAGTTTATTGTCATATACATAAGCTACAACACTTGATTCATCCTGGTTAACTGTTTACTTTTCTTTCTTTCCTTTTTTTGTTTTTACTTCTCCTTTTCAAATTTCTCTCGGATCTGTTTTGCCACAAGATAAATTCAGCTTTAAACACATTAATATTCAATTACATATGTTAATAACAATCCATCGCTCTCCATTGACTTTGTATTGCGTGAGGCTGCCTCCTTGACAAAAGTGGAGACAGTCAAAGGCTGCGTCACAATTCGCCTATTTATACTACGTCCTAAAGGCCTGTACACACCGGGACGAATATCGCGCGCGCTTATCGCCAGCGTTTTTCGTGCCGTTTTTCGGCGCGTCTTGAGTGTTCACACCCAAGCGATTTTCACTGGCGATGCGCCGAGTGAACGTGCACATTCAGTAGATGCGCTCCCGGTACACAAGGTGGTGCTGCGGCACTTTAAGCCTCTGACACTCGCTTGTCACACAGAAGGAGAAGAGAGACAGTATTTATGTGCTTGCCAAAACCATAGACATATTATGTATATGGACAAAACCATTCACACACTTTTTGCTAACTGGCAAGCAGCATTAGCAGTTCATCTTCTTCTTTGTCTTCTTACTACTTCTTCGTCGTATCAATGTGTGCTCGGCAAGAGCGTTTTGTGCTTGAGCGCCACCAAGTCGTGTTTTACACTCACTTCAGCAGCTCCAGGCACGTGAACAAAAGCGCCGATCTCATTGGTCGGACAGTTTTTTACGCGCCGCGTCAAAATAAAAAAACGAACCCGAGGCGTTTTTTTAAAAATGCCGCTTTTACGCCTGGCGTTTTGCGCGTCGGTGTGAACACTCACATTGGCGCCCATTGTTTAGTCCCGAGGCGTTAAACGTCGGCGATAAACGCGTGCGAAAATCGTCCCGGTGTGAACAGGCCTTAAAAGTATTTACTCTTTTTGTGTAGAAAAAGTACATACTTTTGAGTGTGTAGCAGAAGAGTATGCAAGCTTTGGGACATACTACTTCGTCATCTATAACAGACTCTGTTGCTTAGTTACATGCATCCAGTCACCGTTTAAACTGCCCTGTCAATCATCGTCACAGTTCAAATCCTCCACATTCAATTTAATTTCCAACCGTATCAGAGAGAAATGTAGATGCACGTTGATCTGCCATTCGTGGGTCTTTAATGCAGAGACTCCTCACGTGTTTACAGTTGAAATATAATGATGCATTTAAAAGTTAATGGCCATACATATCATTACAAAAGTTCTCAATGCTGCTGCAGGTGAAATACAATGTGGATAATATTGAATAAATATCTTTTCGTCAGGTTAAATACTGATAATTGCTCACTCAAACCCCTTTATCTAATCCTCTCCACTTAACCGTCATGTTTGTAGTTTTTTAACACTTTTTATCCGTGTTTGTAGTTCTAATCGAATCCTCGTCCATCTCGCAATGGGTTGTGGGCAATATCAGCCGTTAGAGTGCGCATCGATCTGCACTTCCAATTCTGACCGGAAATAGTAGACCATCCGGGAATCTTTGGAATACTCTTTTCAACATACCACGATTTGGGACATACTAATTATGTTTTCGAATACTATTTAGTACGGATAGTATGCGAATTGGGACGCAGCAAATAAGACGTGAGGCATCGATAACTTTGGCGATCCTGACACTCAGTGTGCAGTAAACATTTTGTCGACGTCAAGTCAAATATCCAAATGTCAGTGTTATATATGATATTTCCTGTCTCTGATGACGTTCCCCTCCAGTGGGTGTAGATCTCAGTGTAATAACGTTTAGCGCTCTGTCTCAATTGCCTGTATCCACTTTTGTCTCCTTAAACGCTAATTTTTGGTTCAACAGCTTATAAAAACGTATGGGTTTAGTCCAAGATTAACATGGCTTCCAGCTCGACCTCGTCCACATTCGTCGCGGTGCCATCGAGTGTTAAAACGCCAAAGGCGAAGCTTGAATTTACGGGTATGTCCCTCTTTGGCTAATGTACTTTCAAGATGGAGGGGCAACATGGCGACCCGCATTCGAACCCCTCACCCGTATGTGTTTTCAATGGCATATTATAAACTCACGAGAATACTTTATTACTTGAAGAAGTAAATATACATTAATGAGCACATATATTTGAAAGAACTAAGTGTTTTTAGCTAAGAATGAACTAAAAGAGTTACACAGTGTAGCTTTAAGATGAAGATCGATTACAATTCGAGAAATCAAAATGGTCACTGCACACACACACACACACACACTAATGGGTCTGGCTGTATCTTGTAGACGGTGTGTATGACCCGGCCCCGGTGACCCGTGGGAGAGTGAAGCCCCCGGTGTCTCGTCCACCCGCCCGCTTGGCCTTCTTACAGCAGATGGAGCAGCACGAACTCAGCGCTATACAGGAAGTGGACACTCCAGTCAACATCAGCCTGGACACAGGTACCCCAGCTGCCCCGAGCTCCCGCATCCGCATCCTCATTCCGCAGGTGTGTCTGACCTCAGGTGTTGTGATTGGCTCCTGCAGAGCTGCAGTCTTCTGCTGATGTGAGTGAGTCCAGCAGTGCGTCTCTGCCCACGCTCACCCCTATCGGCAGTCACAGCCCCAGCGAGAGGTCACAGGTCACGGGCAGGATCAGCCGCATGTCCTGGAGAGAAATGCTCCAGCTGGACTCCACTGCCTCACCAGGTGCGAAACGCTGCTCTGCTGATTATCCTTTATCCTCCCCTTCCCTCAGATGTTAGACGTTACTACTAGTTAGTGGTGCTTGCTTTAGCAAGGCATCACTATTGTTATCCACCATACTTAATTAGGGTCAAGCACCTGTTGAAATTGTTATTCCGCCATTGAAGTCTATGGCAGCCCATAGAACCGCTTGCGGGAAAGTTGTGAAATTTGGCACACAGATAGAGGACAGTCCCAGCATTAACCACACCAATTTTGGAATCTCTAAAACAATCCCTCTAGCGCCACCACCTGTCCAAAGTTTGACAGATATTTTTGCTAATAACTTTTGAACCCTAAGGTCTAGAAACAAAATTATTTTTTTCCTCTGATTCCTTGGCTCAAGACAATTTGATTTCACGTCACTTTCCGTCATAATAATTTTCCCGCCATTTTTAATTAACCGAAAAAACTACTTTTGCAAACTCCTCCTAGGCCGTTGCTCCAATTTGCACGAAAATTGAACACGATCATCATCAGACTCTGCTGACAAAACCGTATTAGACTCGAGATGATTAGTCAAACTGTTATTGAATAACGCTCGAATTAAATCGACAAAGTGCCCACAAAAATGAAAGTCAGGCTCTATCTCCACAACGCTTTAGCATATTCTAACCAAACTTGGTGTGTGTTATGCCAACCATGACCTGAGGCTGCCTGAAGCGTTTCGGCGCAGTGCCACCTAGTGGTCCAGAGATACAAAAATTTGATATTTTTGATTTTAGCTTAAGAATGCTTTAGCCAAATATCACACAACTGGTCTCTTTAGAGTCGGGGCATCACGCCGAGTCATACCATACCCAATTTTCCCATATCAACCATTTTGGGCGTCGGCCATTTTGAATTTTGTCAGGAAGTGCTATGTTTTACAAACGCATTGGTGTATCGTTACGAAACTCGGTGTGCGTCTTCGTCACCAAGCCCTGAAAGTACTCAAAAAGTTTCAAGGCAGCGCCACCTATTGGACAAAAGTTATAATGAATTTTCCAATAATGCTAATAACGTTTGATTAAATTTGACTATTGTCATAAATCTGGTTTTAATAGATTCCTTGGGTCATGCCAAGAACATAGATCCCAAATTTACCATATTTGGCCAAACAATCTGTTCGCCATTTTGATTTCCTTTAGAAACCTACTTTTTCAACCTAGACCATTTGTCTGATTTTCACCAAAATCGAATTGTAACATCTTCAGACTATTACAGCAAAAATTATTAATTTCGTGCAAACAGACAAAACCGTTTTCATATACTGCAGCGACAAAGTTAAGCCATGATGCCAAAATGACTCTTGAGGCTGTGTCTCTGCAATACTTTGACATACTGACACCAAACTTTGCCTTTGTCATTGTCATCTCACTCTGACCACACCACATCAATTTCGTTACTGCGCCACCTATTGGTCAAGTGACAAACCATTAAATCATATTATTAGTGACTGTATATAGGATTTTTCAGCCATTTTGCCTAAAATCATCTTAAAATGCCTTTAATTGCTCATTGTTGCAGTTGGTCTGACCCTCCCAGCCATGTTGGCATGTCATGTCTTCTTTGCGCTTGGCCCCGTTAATGGCTGCTCGCAGCTATATTATTATTATTATTACTTCTGGACAAACATTTATGCTAGCAACATGCTAATTGTGTTAGCATCGTGCTAGCAACATGCTAATCGAGCTTATTGAGGAGCGGTGTGCTATATCTTTTCTAAGCGATCAAGTGTACGATGTTTGTTTTGGGCGGGCAAAAAATCGTCCGAATGAGTCCCCATAGAGGTTTGTGTGATCATATCTCCGCATCAGAACATCACAGAAACTTGGGGCTGGTCTCATTTGAATCGGCCTATCAAGCAGCTAATAACTAGTGACATTCAAACTTCATAGCCACGCCCTAGCAACCAGTTACAGCCCCCTAGCAACCATATATCAACATTAACAAGCCATATCTCAGCACCAGAGCATTGTAGAAATACTGAGTTTTTGACTCAGACTGGCGAATAGTCTTTGAATATCACCTCATAAACTGTATAGACACACCCTAGCAACCATTTAGAGCACCCTAGCAACCGTTTTGCAACATAAAGAAGCCATATCTCAGCTCCAAAACATTGTACAGACGTACTCCACACAGATCCAGGGGTTAATAAAGGCCTTCTGAAGAGATTCGATGGGTTTGTGTAAGAACAACATCCAAAAGATCTAGCTTCCACAGGACCGCCTTCTGTATTCAACTTACAAAAAAAGCGTAACTGGCATCAAGCATGACGTAGCGGAAGCATTTTGAGCTGTGAGATGCATTACACTTTCTGCATAGGTAGAATACAGAAGGTGGTCTGGCGGCCTCCTAATTATTCTGATGAACATAGCTGCTCAAAAAACCTTGTATATTAGGCTCAACCAGGGGCCACAGAGCAACTTACTGTTGACTTGATGAATACTTGACTTGATATAACATAATAATCTTGAATTGAGTTTAATTTTAAGACAGCAGATGGTTGTTTCTGCTTTAACACTTCTCGTCCTGTTGCCTTGTCAGGTCCGTCCAGCATGAAGCTCCAGCAGGAGGTAAGCCTGTATCTCTCTCTGCAGATAACCGCTCCTCTAACACACACACACACACACACACACACACACACACCTGACGTCACTTCTGTCATTCTGAGATCCACAGTTCATGGATCGGTGATGAAAACTAGCCAAATCTGAGCGTGCCGTCACACCAGTGATTATGCTAAGAGAAGCTGATAGTGTGTGTGTGAGAGAGAGAGAGAGTGTGTGTGTGTGTGTATGAGAGAGTGAGGTGAGTGTGTGTGTGTGTGTGTGTGTATGAGAGAGTGAGGTGAGTGTGTGTGTGTGTGTGTATGAAAGTGAAGTGAGTGTGTTGTGTTTGAGCAATGATGAAAGTGTTTTGTACCTGAAGTACATGTGAATTGCATGTATGTTAATGAAGGTCTCTACACTTGATCTGAGCTCAGACGATGAGCTGATGAGCAGTGTGTGTGTGTTTGAATCACTGTGTGTAAAACTATTCTCTGTGTGTTTGCTAGCGGTTTAGTGCTGGTCGTCCATCATCTGTTGATCCAGACTATCTCTCATCTACTACGATCTCTACAGGAAGCTACTTCACCAGTGAACCAGGTGTGTTGGATCACTCACATTCACAAGAGTTTGATCTTAAAAGTGAACATTAGGGATGGGCAATTTTGTTCGTTTCGACTTCTCATTAGGTCTGAAAAATGAGTGTGTGTGTGTACAAAAACAAACAATGTACATTTAACCTAATAATCAACTCTCATCATGAGGATAAACAAAGTTAACTAGTAATTTCAACTTTTTTTTATTGTCTTCCCTTTCCATCTCCTAAACATTTTTCCAAATTTTAACTTATTGTGAAATGCTCTTTGTTAAAGCTACACTGTGTAACTTTTTTAGTTCATTCTTAGCTAAAAACACTTAGTTCTTTCAAAAATATATGTGCCCATTAATGTATATTTACTTCTTTCAAGTAATAAAGTATTCTCGTAAGTTTATAATATGCCATTGAAAACACATACGGGTGAGGGTTTGAATGCGGGTCGCCATGTTGCTCCTCCATCTTGAAAGTACATTAGCCAAAGAGGGACATACCCGTGAATTCAAGCTTGGCCTTTGGCGTTTTAACACTCGATGGCACCGTGTCCAATGTGGACGAGGTCGAGCTGGAAGCCATGTTAATCTTGGACTAAATCGGCCACCGTAGGAGTTAAAACCAAATCGGAATTGAGAGGAACAGAAACTAATATTCACTGGATGGTCATATATAAGTTCACCGCTAGATGGGGGAAAATATCACACAGTGTAGCTGTAATAATGATAAATGTAAGGAGAAACCTTAAATGTAGTTAAATCCTATCAGAAAGATTTCTGAAGGATCACGTGACACTGAAGACTGGATTAATGATGCTAAATGGAAAACCTTCATTTTTAAATTGTAATATTTCACAATATTACTGTATTTTTGATCAAATAAATGCAGGCTTGATGAGCCTGAGACTTAAAATAGTCATATTTCCAAACGTTTGGATCATGCGTTTCATGGTCAGTCGCCGCTGTTATGTTTGAGTACTCGTGCCCATCCCTAGTGAAATATGAGTTGAACATCCGGGTGATTGTCCGTCAGAAGAGAGCTTCCTCTGAAGCTGGCGTCTGCATGTGTTTCTCAGACGATTCTCATCTGTGTATCGAGCCTGATGTGTGCGGCCCATCACCTGATGACCGCGAGAGCAGCGCTTCTGTACAGCAGATCATTGACAAATACAGCCTCGAGCTGAACGCTTCACTGACACGCGCAGGTAAACATCGTGTGTGTGTGTGTGTGTGTGTGTGTGTGTGTGTGTGTAGAACGCTCACGTCTTCTCTGTGCAGGTGCAGCAGCGAACACTCGTTCAGCGGGTCAGTCCTGGTCCGGGGTGCTTCACGAGGAGGTGCAAGGAGACACAAGTCTGTCCAGCGCCAACATCTCAGGTCCGCTCATGCAGAAATAATCACTTCATTTCACTCGCAGTTAATCATTTAAAGAGCACCTATTATGGCATTTAAAATGATCTAAATATTGTTTTAGAAATCCCCAACAACAGTTTTGCATGCATGCAATGACAAAAAAGACTTAAGTTTTCTTATAATATGCATTTATTTGTACTAGGGCTGTCAACGAATATTCTAAATTCGAATATATATTCGAATAGTTTTTAAAAAACGAATTTCGAAGGTGAAAATGAATATTCGAATAAATAAAAAAATGTGGGGGGAAAAACGCCCGCGGTAGTAGAGGCGTGGCTGTCTACTTTGCGAGTGGGCGCTAGCGCGCCTGAAGCCTTGTGTACTGTGGCCTGTCTCCGCAGCGCGAGCCTCCGCTGACTGCGCGCGCTCCTCCCCAAACGGACGAGGTGTTTATATTTGACGCGCTCGCCGTTGTGCTTTTCTTTGAAACGACAGATGGCGACTCGGAGTAATTGTTCTATAAACTATCAGGAAAAGCGTCGAGAAGAAGTGGCTAATGTACACAGGTGACGATATTTATTTTAGTACACTTCACCGAAAACCACACTACAAAAGAATCATGTAAAACAGATCAAAATAAACCTTGATATTACTTGTGACATGAGAACAAAATGTATGTAGAAATGTAACGTTAACTTACATTTAATTATATAACTTGTATATCTTTTGCGCCTTCTCACCCGGGCTGTCGAGCAGCTAGGCCTCGAATGGGCCCCGCCCAAGGTGGCAGCGCCGAACCGACTTGACGGATGCTTCCTAAACAGTCGCCGCCGTGCGCCCACCTCCAGGACTGCACCCTTTCTGCCAGAGCTTCACGAGGAGCTCGCAAAGTCCTGGAACGCGCCATTATCCGCGAGGGTCTCGTCTCAGGCTTCTTCGACGCTCTCACAAGTTGACGGCGCGGCTGAGAAAGGCTACAACGCTATCCCTCCGGTGGAAGAGGCAGTCGCAGCGCACCTTTGCCCGCCTTCCGGTTGGCGCTCAAAGGCTGCCCTCCCGTCTAAGGCCTGCAGAGTGACGTCATCGCTGATCGGCCGCGCTTTCGCTGCCTCCGGTCAAGCGGCATCTGCTCTGCACTCTATGGCCGTGCTGCAAATCCTCCAAGCTAATCTCCTCCGCGACCTGGACGAGAAAAGCTGTGACGCTGAGTTAATCACGGATTTGCGAAGCGCGACGGATCTCTCCCTTCGCGCCACCAAGACCGCAGCACAGGCCCTCGGACGCTCTATGGCCTCCCTCACGGTAGCTGAGCGCCACCTCTGGCTCACGCTCGCGGACATGCGAGAAACAGAGCGCGCGGCCTTCCTAAACGCCCCGCTCTCTCCGTCTGGGCTTTTCGGACCAGCGGTCAAGGGGATCGTCGACCGTTTCTCCGAAGTGCAGAAAACGACGCAGGCCATGAACCTTTTCCTGCCTCGACGCCCCGGCGCTAGCAATAGCTCCGTTGCTCGCCGTCCTCGTGACCAGCCAGCAACGAGCTCCGCGCAGCGCCCAGCGCGGCCCCCTTCGTCTCAGCGAAGACCGAGCGGCCGCCCCAGATCGCGCTCTTCCAGCCGTGGTAAGCCGCCTCCACCTCGGGGCCCCCGGCCTAGGATCGCGCTGAAGCCCGAGCCTCCAAAGTCCTCCTAGCCAGAGGCAAGAAACGACGGTTAAGTCCCGCCGCGGCCGGACCACCGTCAAAACTCTCTTTCCTGTCAGCCCCCACCACTGTGGCTGCTGCAGATGGATTTCACGAAGCCAACGAGCCGGCAAAAACGCCTTCTCGCCTGTCAATAACCGCCGTTTTTACGGCGAACCAGAGAAATCACAAAAGTTGCATTATTTCTGGTTGCACGGCTCACGCCGTATGTGTTTCAAATGCAGTAAATGTGCCCACTTTTCTGTGTTCACCCCTGCACACAAGCACTATAAACCCCGTGTCCCCCACTCACATAAAGCGGCCACCGGCCGCTCGAGTGCTAGAGTTAGGTCACGTTTCCGCTTGTTTGCGTCCACGACTAACCACCACACGCGCTGTCACACAGGCACTCTTAACCGGTCATGTTCCACGCGTAAGAGTTGTGCCCGCTCAAACGCGCTCACACATTTTCGCGAACATTATGCCTCAGGCGCCACGCGCCGCGCCACACACCATTTGTTTTCCGCCCAGGGTGGCCAGAGCGATGAGTGTAGGGCCACACACAAGCCACTCCCCGCTCGAAGCGGCAGAGATGCAGTGTGAAGGGCGGCCAGCCATCGCGAGCGATCGGCTGGCCCACAGCACAGAGAGCGCGCGCACTGCGCCCGCCCCTCCTATACAGGCCGTCAAACCCGCGAAGCGCGGCGTTTCGAGCCCGGAGGCCGTTCTATCCCGTGTGGCGCACGCGAGAGCGTGGGAAGCCATTCCAGGTGTATCAGAATGGGTGCTGAAAACAGTGAAGCACGGCTACACTCTGCAGTTCGCTCGCCGCCCTCCGCGCTTCTGTGCGCGTACAGAGACGAGAGTGAGCGAGGAAGTAGCACATCTACTTCGAGCAGAAATAGCCACGCTGCTGTGCAAAGGGGCTATAGAACCGGTTCCCCATTCTACGAGCGAGTCAGGCTTTTACAGCCGGTATTTTCTCGTGCCAAAAAGGGATGGGTCGCTCAGACCGATTCTGGATCTGAGGCGTCTGAACAAAGCTCTTATGAAAAGATCGTTCAAGATGCTCACGACCAAGCAGATCCTCGCACATATTCGCCCGAGAGACTGGCTAATCTCCCTAGATTTGAAAGATGCATATTTTCAAATCAAGATAACGCCGCGTCACAGGCCATTCTTACGATTCGCCTTCGACGGCCAGGCTTATCAATACACCATCCTTCGGTTCGGCCTGTCACTAGCACCCCGTACATTTACGAAGTGCATGGACGCGGCCCTCGCTCCTCTGAGAAATCGAGGGATGCGAGTATTGAACTATCTGGACGATTGGCTCATCCTGGCGCAGTCGGAGGCCGAGCTCCTCGCCCACAGGGCAATGCTGCTCAGCCATCTGGACAGCCTGGGCCTCACGGTCAATTGGACCAAGAGCTCATTAGTGCCCATGCAATCAACCTCATTTCTGGGTTTGAATCTGGACACTGTGGCAATGTCAGCCCGCCTGTCACCCCAACGCGCGCGCCAAGTTCGGCGCATGGCTGCGTACTTCCGGCCGGGCAAAATCGCACCTCAAGCTTTTTCAGAGGATGCTGGGACGTATGGCCTCAGCTGCAGCTGTGCTCCAGCTGGGATTAATGCGCATGCGCCCGCTGCAATGCTGGTTAAACGCCCGAGTGCCTCACAGAGCCTGGGCGTCCGGAGGCTTCAGGATCAGAGTGACTCAGGGCTGCGTGTCAGCCCTAGAGCCCTGGTTAGTAGCCGACTGGTACCAGAGGGGAGTGACGATGGGAGCCATCTCACACCGCAAGGTCATCTCGACGGACGCCTCCACCACGGGTTGGGGCGCCGTTTTCGAGGGCAGATCAGCCTCGGGCCTTTGGTCGAGCGAGGAAAAACTCCTACACATAAACTGTTTGGAGATGATAGCGGTAGAGAACGCGCTCAGGCAGTTTCTCCCGCTTTTACGAGGACACCACGTGTTAGTCCGGTCGGACAATACCACAGTGGTGTCCTACGTGAACCGGCAGGGCGGTGTCAGGTCCAGATGTCTGGGCAATCTGACAGAACGCCTGCTCGTGTGGGCACACAGCTCGCTGCGCTCGCTGAGAGCTGCGCACATGCCGGGCCACCTCAATGTGGGCCCGGACAAGCTGTCCAGTGGCCTCATTCTCCCAGGAGAATGGTCCCTGCACCCCCAGACAGTCCAGCTGGTATGGCGCCTGTTCGGCAGAGCGGAGCTCGACCTCTTTGCAACAAAAGAGAACGCCCGCTGCCCGACGTTTCTGTCCAAAAGCGAGGATGCGCTGTCCCAAACTTGGCCCAGCCTCCCGCTGTATGCTTTCCCGCCGATTTCCCTATTGCCCCAGGTCATAGCGAAAATCAGGGAGACGCGCCGCCCGGTGCTCCTTATAGCACCGCGCTGGGAGAACCAGATTTGGTACCCAGAGCTGGTGAAGCTGTCGCACTCACCCCCCTGGCCAGTTCCGCTGAGAGCAGACCTTCTCTCTCAAGCAGGAGGGTCAGTTTGGCATCCCCATCCAGAGCGATGGTCTCTGCATGTATGGGTGACCAACGGATACCCGTTGACCTGCCCGAAGGGGTTATGAACACGATTTCACACTCTAGAGCCCCCTCGACGAGGCGGTTATATAGTTCTAAGTGGTCGGTGTTCACTAAGTGGTGTGTTTCCAAGGGATTGGACCCACAGCAATGTGGGGTCCAGCGGGTGCTCTCCTTCCTCCAAGAGCTTTTGGAATTGGGCAGGTCCCCTTCCACGCTCAAAGTGTATGTAGCGGCTATAGCAGCTTTCGCTCAGACGACGCTAGGTAGCACGCTAGGAAGGAACGAGCTCATCATCCGTTTCCTCAGAGGAGCCAGACGGATGAATCCCCCGCGGCCCCCGTCGGTTCCTATATGGGATCTGGCCTTGGTCCTAGAGGCCCTGAAGGCTCATCCCTTTGAACCGCTCGAGACTGTGGAACCAAGGTTCCTTTCGCTAAAAACCGCGTTTCTGATAGCTCTGGCTTCAGTGAAACGCGTGGGGGATCTACACGCGCTCTCAGTGAGCCCGACGTGTATGGAGTTCGGTCCTAATGACTCTAAGGTCATTCTCAGACCGAGGCATGGTTATGTCCCCAAAGCGATCGGCACTCCCTTCAGGGCGCAGATTATCTCCCTCTCGGCTCTGCCAGCATCCGATGAGGGGGACGGTGGCAATATCCTCTGCCCTGTCAGGGCATTGAGGGTTTATGTCACACGCTCCGCCGCCTTCAGGCGTTCTGAGCAGCTATTTGTTTCGTTTGGTGGGCGCACTAAGGGTCTCGCCTCCTCGAAACAGACCCTGTCCAGGTGGATAGTGGACCGGACGCAATTGCAACTGCATACGCTTCCAAACACCTGCAGTGCCCGCTAGGTGTCAGAGCACACTCCACCAGAGGCATGGCCTCTTCGTGGGCTTGGGCCAGAGGGATTTCCATCCACGATATCTGTATGGCGGCAGGCTGGGCCTCCCCGTCTACGTTCGTGAGATTTTACAATCTGGAAGTTCCTGCCTTACAGGCGAAAGTGTTATCAGTTCAATAGGGCTGTTGGTTCTGCCCAGTGGTTCTGCGCAGACATAGCTCACATACTGGTAGTAAGTTCGGTACTAGGCTCATGTGAATTTGAAGGAGACCGGCGGTGCCGTTCCCTCATTTACGAGACGAGCTGTTGTGAGTTTGAAGGTGACCGGCGGTGCCGTTCCCTCATTTACGAGACGAGCTGTTGTGAGTTTGAAGGAGACCGGCGGTGCCGTTCCCTCATTTACGAGACGAGCTGTTGTGAGTTTGAAGGAGACCGGCGGTGCCGTTCCCTCATTTACGAGACGAGCTGTTGTGAGTTTGAAGGTGACCGGCGGTGCCGTTACCTCACTCATATAACAAGATATTGTGAATTTGAAGGCGACCGGCGTTGCCGCTCCCTCATTCATGAGACAAGGTGTGGTGAATTTGAAGGAGACCGGCAGGTGCCGTTCCCTCATTCATGGGACAGGGTGTTGTAACCACCCGTCGTAACCACCCGTCAGTTCGAATGAAGTGTCTGTATATGTGGTGGCCCGTTTTCCTTACCGGCCACTCTGCCCGAGCAATGTTTTTTTTTTCCCCGGTTCCCTGGGATACATATGCTGTATGCGAGGCGCACACGGCGTTGACAAATGTGTTCCCGATGCGTAAGGAAACTTACGCAATACGAGAGAACCTCTCGTAAGAGAACGATACTCGGTTACTTAACGTAACCTCGGTTCTCTCTAGAAGAGGGAACGAGTATTGCGTTCCTTGCCGTGCGCCCCGCGTGCTTTTACGTTTCAGAACTACGAAAACCGAATATGCAGCCCGTGAGCCCTGCTTATATACACGTGGCCACGCCCCACCTGTAGGCAAATGAAGCCAGGTGGGCGCGAAGCGCCCTCATTGGTCGCCACGTCACGCGGGCTCACCGATAGGCTGCTGCAGTTGCCAGCAGAGCAGCCAATAGCACGCTGGAATAGCCTGCTATGGTCTGCCAGGCTGCCGCACTGCGTTGACAATGTTACAAAATTAAGGATAATTTTGGGGTTTTCAGAAATCTCGAAGAAAGAATACTTTCCCGTAGCGTAAGGAACTTACGCAATACTCGTTCCCTCTTCTAGAGAGAACCGAGGTTACATTAAGTAACCGAGTATCGTTTTCACTGGCGTCTCGTGGCCATGATGTTTTCTAGTTTTCACTGGCGTCTCGTCTCCATGATGTTTTCCAGTTTTCACTGGCGTCTCGTCTCCCATGATGTTTTCTAGTTTTCACTGGCGTCTCGTCTCCATGATGTTTTCTAGTTTTCACTGGCGTCTCGTCTCCATGATGTTTTCTAGTTTTCACTGGCGTCTCGTCTCCATGATGTTTTCTAGTTTTCACTGGCGTCTCGTCTCCATGATGTTTTCTAGTTTTCACTGGCGTCTCGTGGCCATGATGTTTTCTAGTTTTCACTGGCGTCTCGTGGCCATGATGTTTTCTAGTTTTCACTGGCGTCTCGTGGCCATGATGTTTTCTAGCTTTCACTGGCGTCTCGTCTCCATGATGTTTTCTAGTTTTCACTGGCGTCTCGTGGCCATGATGTTTTCTAGTTTTCACTGGCGTCTCGTCTCCATGATGTTTTCTAGTTTTCACTGGCGTCTCGTGGCCATGATGTTTTCTAGTTTTCACTGGCGTCTCGTGGCCATGATGTTTTCTAGTTTTCACTGGCGTCTCGTGGCCATGATGTTTTCTAGTTTTCACTGGCGTCTCGTCTCCATGATGTTTTCTAGTTTTCACTGGCGTCTCGTCTCCATGATGTTTTCTAGTTTTCACTGGCGTCTCGTCTCCATGATGTTTTCTAGTTTTCACTGGCGTCTCGTCTCCATGATGTTTTCTAGTTTTCACTGGCGTCTCGTGGCCATGATGTTTTCTAGTTTTCACTGGCGTCTCGTCTCCATGATGTTTTCTAGTTTTCACTGGCGTCTCGTCTCCATGATGTTTTCTAGTTTTCACTGGCGTCTCGTCTCCATGATGTTTTCTAGTTTTCACTGGCGTCTCGTCTCCATGATGTTTTCTAGTTTTCACTGGCGTCTCGTCTCCATGATGTTTTCTAGTTTTCACTGGCGTCTCGTCTCCATGATGTTTTCTAGTTTTCACTGGCGTCTCGTCTCCATGATGTTTTCTAGTTTTCACTGGCGTCTCGTCTCCATGATGTTTTCTAGTTTTCACTGGCGTCTCGTGGCCATGATGTTTTCTAGTTTTCACTGGCGTCTCGTGGCCATGATGTTTTCTAGTTTTCACTGGCGTCTCGTCTCCATGATGTTTTCTAGTTTTCACTGGCGTCTCGTGGCCATGATGTTTTCTAGTTTTCACTGGCGTCTCGTCTCCATGATGTTTTCTAGTTTTCACTGGCGTCTCGTCTCCATGATGTTTTCTAGTTTTCACTGGCGTCTCGTCTCCATGATGTTTTCACTGGCGTCTCGTCTCCATGATGTTTTCTAGTTTTCACTGGCGTCTCGTGGCCATGATGTTTTCTAGTTTTCACTGGCGTCTCGTGGCCATGATGTTTTCTAGTTTTCACTGGCGTCTCGTGGCCATGATGTTTTCTAGTTTTCACTGGCGTCTCGTGGCCATGATGTTTTCTAGTTTTCACTGGCGTCTCGTCTCCATGATGTTTTCTAGTTTTCACTGGCGTCTCGTGGCCATGATGTTTTCTAGTTTTCACTGGCGTCTCGTGGCCATGATGTTTTCTAGTTTTCACTGGCGTCTCGTGGCCATGATGTTTTCTAGTTTTCACTGGCGTCTCGTGGCCATGATGTTTTCTAGTTTTCACTGGCGTCTCGTCTCCATGATGTTTTCTAGTTTTCACTGGCGTCTCGTGGCCATGATGTTTTCTAGTTTTCACTGGCGTCTCGTCGCCATGATGTTTTCTAGTTTTCACTGGCGTCTCGTCTCCATGATGTTTTCTAGTTTTCACTGGCGTCTCGTGGCCATGATGTTTTCTAGTGTTCACTGGCGTCTCGTCTCCATGATGTTTTCTAGTTTTCACTGGCGTCTCGTGGCCATGATGTTTTCTAGTTTTCACTGGCGTCTCGTCTCCATGATGTTTTCTAGTTTTCACTGGCGTCTCGTGGCCATGATGTTTTCTAGTTTTCACTGGCGTCTCGTCTCCATGATGTTTTCTAGTTTTCACTGGCGTCTCGTGGCCATGATGTTTTCTAGTTTTCACTGGCGTCTCGTCTCCATGATGTTTTCTAGTTTTCACTGGCGTCTCGTCTCCATGATGTTTTCTAGTTTTCACTGGCGTCTCGTCTCCATGATGTTTTCTAGTTTTCACTGGCGTCTCGTGGCCATGATGTTTTCTAGTTTTCACTGGCGTCTCGTGGCCATGATGTTTTCTAGTTTTCACTGGCGTCTCGTGGCCATGATGTTTTCTAGTTTTCACTGGCGTCTCGTCTCCATGATGTTTTCTAGTTTTCACTGGCGTCTCGTGGCCATGATGTTTTCTAGTTTTCACTGGCGTCTCGTGGCCATGATGTTTTCTAGTGTTCACTGGCGTCTCGTCTCCATGATGTTTTCTAGTTTTCACTGGCGTCTCGTCTCCATGATGTTTTCTAGTTTTCACTGGCGTCTCGTCTCCATGATGTTTTCTAGTTTTCACTGGCGTCTCGTCTCCATGATGTTTTCTAGTTTTCACTGGCGTCTCGTGGCCATGATGTTTTCTAGTTTTCACTGGCGTCTCGTCTCCATGATGTTTTCTAGTTTTCACTGGCGTCTCGTGGCCATGATGTTTTCTAGTTTTCACTGGCGTCTCGTCTCCATGATGTTTTCTAGTTTTCACTGGCGTCTCGTCTCCATGATGTTTTCTAGTTTTCACTGGCGTCTCGTCTCCATGATGTTTTCTAGTTTTCACTGGCGTCTCGTCTCCATGATGTTTTCTAGTTTTCACTGGCGTCTCGTGGCCATGATGTTTTCTAGTTTTCACTGGCGTCTCGTCTCCATGATGTTTTCTAGTTTTCACTGGCGTCTCGTGGCCATGATGTTTTCTAGTTTTCACTGGCGTCTCGTCGCCATGATGTTTTCTAGTTTTCACTGGCGTCTCGTCTCCATGATGTTTTCTAGTTTTCACTGGCGTCTCGTCTCCATGATGTTTTCTAGTTTTCACTGGCGTCTCGTGGCCATGATGTTTTCTAGTTTTCACTGGCGTCTCGTCTCCATGATGTTTTCTAGTTTTCACTGGCGTCTCGTGGCCATGATGTTTTCTAGTTTTCACTGGCGTCTCGTGGCCATGATGTTTTCTAGTTTTCACTGGCGTCTCGTCTCCATGATGTTTTCTAGTTTTCACTGGCGTCTCGTGGCCATGATGTTTTCTAGTTTTCACTGGCGTCTCGTCGCCATGATGTTTTCTAGTTTTCACTGGCGTCTCGTCTCCATGATGTTTTCTAGTTTTCACTGGCGTCTCGTGGCCATGATGTTTTCTAGTGTTCACTGGCGTCTCGTCTCCATGATGTTTTCTAGTTTTCACTGGCGTCTCGTGGCCATGATGTTTTCTAGTGTTCACTGGCGTCTCGTCTCCATGATGTTTTCTAGTTTTCACTGGCGTCTCGTCTCCATGATGTTTTCTAGTTTTCACTGGCGTCTCGTCTCCATGATGTTTTCTAGTTTTCACTGGCGTCTCGTCTCCATGATGTTTTCTAGTTTTCACTGGCGTCTCGTGGCCATGATGTTTTCTAGTTTTCACTGGCGTCTCGTGGCCATGATGTTTTCTAGTTTTCACTGGCGTCTCGTGGCCATGATGTTTTCTAGTTTTCACTGGCGTCTCGTCTCCATGATGTTTTCTAGTTTTCACTGGCGTCTCGTGGCCATGATGTTTTCTAGTTTTCACTGGCGTCTCGTGGCCATGATGTTTTCTAGTTTTCACTGGCGTCTCGTCTCCATGATGTTTTCTATTTTTCACTGGCGTCTCGTCTCCATGATGTTTTCCAGTTTTCACTGGCGTCTCGTGGCTATGATGTTTTCTAGTTTTCACTGGCGTCTCGTGGCCATGATGTTTTCTATTTTTCACTGGCGTCTCGTCTCCATGATGTTTTCCAGTTTTCACTGGCGTCTCGTGGCTATGATGTTTTCTAGTTTTCACTGGCGTCTCGTCTCCATGATGTTTTCTAGTTTTCACTGGCGTCTCGTCTCCATGATGTTTTCTAGTTTTCACTGGCGTCTCGTCTCCATGATGTTTTCTAGTTTTCACTGGCGTCTCGTCTCCATGATGTTTTCTAGTTTTCACTGGCGTCTCGTCGCCATGATGTTTTCTAGTTTTCACTGGCGTCTCGTCTCCATGATGTTTTCTAGTTTTCACTGGCGTCTCGTCTCCATGATGATGTTTTCTAGTTTTCACTGGCGTCTCGTCTCCATGATGTTTTCCAGTTTTCACTGGCGTCTCGTCTCCATGATGTTTTCTAGTTTTCACTGGCGTCTCGTCGCCATGATGTTTTCTAGTTTTCACTGGCGTCTCGTCTCCATGATGTTTTCTAGTTTTCACTGGCGTCTCGTCTCCATGATGTTTTCTAGTTTTCACTGGCGTCTCGTGGCCATGATGTTTTCTAGTTTTCACTGGCGTCTCGTGGCTATGATGTTTTCTAGTTTTCACTGGCGTCTCGTCTCCATGATGTTTTCTAGTTTTCACTGGCGTCTCGTCTCCATGATGTTTTCTAGTTTTCACTGGCGTCTCGTCTCCATGATGTTTTCTAGTTTTCACTGGCGTCTCGTGGCCATGATGTTTTCTAGTTTTCACTGGCGTCTCGTCTCCATGATGTTTTCTAGTTTTCACTGGCGTCTCGTGGCCATGATGTTTTCTAGTTTTCACTGGCGTCTCGTGGCTATGATGTTTTCTAGTTTTCACTGGCGTCTCGTGGCTATGATGTTTTCTAGTTTTCACTGGCGTCTCGTCTCCATGATGTTTTCTAGTTTTCACTGGCGTCTCGTGGCCATGATGTTTTCTAGTTTTCACTGGCGTCTCGTGGCTAAGATGTTTTCTAGTTTTCACTGGCGTCTCGTGGCCATGATGTTTTCTAGTTTTCACTGGCGTCTCGTGGCCATGATGTTTTCTAGTTTTCACTGGCGTCTCGTCTCCATGATGTTTTCTAGTTTTCACTGGCGTCTCGTCTCCATGATGTTTTCTAGTTTTCACTGGCGTCTCGTGGCCATGATGTTTTCTAGTTTTCACTGGCGTCTCGTGGCTATGATGTTTTCTAGTTTTCACTGGCGTCTCGTGGCTATGATGTTTTCTAGTTTTCACTGGCGTCTCGTCTCCATGATGTTTTCTAGTTTTCACTGGCGTCTCGTGGCCATGATGTTTTCTAGTTTTCACTGGCGTCTCGTGGCTATGATGTTTTCTAGTTTTCACTGGCGTCTCGTGGCCATGATGTTTTCTAGTTTTCACTGGCGTCTCGTCTCCATGATGTTTTCTAGTTTTCACTGGCGTCTCGTGGCCATGATGTTTTCTAGTTTTCACTGGCGTCTCGTCTCCATGATGTTTTCTAGTTTTCACTGGCGTCTCGTGGCCATGATGTTTTCTAGTTTTCACTGGCGTCTCGTGGCCATGATGTTTTCTAGTTTTCACTGGCGTCTCGTCTCCATGATGTTTTCTAGTTTTCACTGGCGTCTCGTGGCCATGATGTTTTCTAGTTTTCACTGGCGTCTCGTGGCCATGATGTTTTCTAGTTTTCACTGGCGTCTCGTGGCTATGATGTTTTCTAGTTTTCACTGGCGTCTCGTCTCCATGATGTTTTCTAGTTTTCACTGGCGTCTCGTCTCCATGATGTTTTCTAGTTTTCACTGGCGTCTCGTCTCCATGATGTTTTCTAGTTTTCACTGGCGTCTCGTCTCCATGATGTTTTCTAGTTTTCACTGGCGTCTCGTGGCCATGATGTTTTCTAGTTTTCACTGGCGTCTCGTCGCCATGATGTTTTCTAGTTTTCACTGGCGTCTCGTCTCCATGATGTTTTCTAGTTTTCACTGGCGTCTCGTGGCCATGATGTTTTCTAGTTTTCACTGGCGTCTCGTCTCCATGATGTTTTCTAGTTTTCACTGGCGTCTCGTGGCCATGATGTTTTCTAGTTTTCACTGGCGTCTCGTCTCCATGATGTTTTCTAGTTTTCACTGGCGTCTCGTCGCCATGATGTTTTCTAGTTTTCACTGGCGTCTCGTCTCCATGATGTTTTCTAGTTTTCACTGGCGTCTCGTGGCCATGATGTTTTCTAGTTTTCACTGGCGTCTCGTCTCCATGATGTTTTCTAGTTTTCACTGGCGTCTCGTCTCCATGATGTTTTCTAGTTTTCACTGGCGTCTCGTGGCCATGATGTTTTCTAGTTTTCACTGGCGTCTCGTCGCCATGATGTTTTCTAGTTTTCACTGGCGTCTCGTCTCCATGATGTTTTCTAGTTTTCACTGGCGTCTCGTCGCCATGATGTTTTCTAGTTTTCACTGGCGTCTCGTCTCCATGATGTTTTCTAGTTTTCACTGGCGTCTCGTGGCCATGATGTTTTCTAGTTTTCACTGGCGTCTCGTCTCCATGATGTTTTCTAGTTTTCACTGGCGTCTCGTCTCCATGATGTTTTCTAGTTTTCACTGGCGTCTCGTGGCCATGATGTTTTCTAGTTTTCACTGGCGTCTCGTGGCCATGATGTTTTCTAGTTTTCACTGGCGTCTCGTGGCCATGATGTTTTCTAGTTTTCACTGGCGTCTCGTGGCCATGATGTTTTCTAGTTTTCACTGGCGTCTCGTGGCCATGATGTTTTCTAGTTTTCACTGGCGTCTCGTGGCCATGATGTTTTCTAGTTTTCACTGGCGTCTCGTCTCCATGATGTTTTCTAGTTTTCACTGGCGTCTCGTCGCCATGATGTTTTCTAGTTTTCACTGGCATCTTGGAGCGCAATAAGTGGGCGTATCGTATTCAAATAACTTGACAAGTTGACGTCATCTAGTCAGAGAAAAAGCTTCGGCCTTCTAGCGATTCTTAAAAATGACTCGGAGTCGACTCTTACTTTTGAAAGAAAATAACTATATATACGGTGCACTGTCATATTTCAAACTTTGCAGGATGTTTTTGTTCACTTAGATCTATGTTACACACTACATGAAAGGTACATTTCAAAATTCCATGATAGGTGCTCTTTAAGATGACCTGCTTGGGGGAAAAGTGTCGATTGCAGCACCTCGTTTATATTAACCTCAAAGATTTCAGAGTTTGAGTTCTCTCCTCTCATTAAAACCAGCCGAGTGACCCGATGTGAACAAGAGGTCCATTGTGCGGTGTCATTGGGAGCTCATGCTGAAATGAAGGTCTTGACAGCTCCAGTGAATGTAAAGAGCGCTCTTTGATTCACAAATTTGAATAAGTTTTGTTTTTCATGTTGCTAAGAGGAGCACACCATACAGTTTGAGTGACAAAGTGAATCGGCTGAATTATAGTTGTGTGTCGCTTACAAAAGTGGGCCGGTGTGATGAGCAATTTACATTCAGTTATACCATATGGTTTCTGTCATTTTAGGCAGTTATCACGATTTCATTTCAAGTGTTCATTTTTTAAATAAGTTTAGTTTTAGTGAGTTATGTGATGCTGTAAAAACGGGGGGTGTGACGTCATGATTGACAGCTGAGATTGACGGTTTCTCTGAGTGAAGTCGTCACTGAAGCACTAACAGACTTTTTTCTGGATTTTTGGGAGGAGATTGGAGCTTTAGCTTTCATTTCTACATTTCTATAACTGTTTATTTCACACCATCATAATGAATTGTTCTTCATCTGTGAGAGTGTGGGCGGGCTTTTGATAATCGCGCCTCTACTTCCTGCTCTCGGTCCCGAGAGGTCAGCGGCGTGTGCGGCCTACGAAAGCTTCAACTCTGGTCAGCGGAAGTCAATGAAGTCGCGTCGTCCATATTTTTTTACGGTCTATGGTACAAACACAGGCATCACCACAGCAGTAAGAGAAAAGGCCCGGACTTACCAATTACGTAACTTTGCATTTTGTGTTTATGACACTTTAAAACAACGAAACGCCTGCCGTTTTGTGCGTCCGTGTGCACACTCGCATTGGTGCCCTTTGTTTAGTCATGAGGTGTTAAAATCGTGTGAAAATCGCCCCGGTGTGAACGGGCCTTATGGAGTGGCCTGAGCACTAGTGGGGTCAACAATAATCGATTCGGCAATGCATCGCAATGCGGGGCATGCACGATTCAGCATCGATGCGGCTAAGTGCCTTAATCAATTATGTCATTGTTTATTTTCTGGCCTTAAGTTGGACAATAAAGTTGTGAAGTTTCAATTACTTCCGGGGTCATAACAACAACAACAATCAAGATGGCTGAGGCGGAGGGAGATTACTGATTAATTAAAACACTTATGTTCACTGCTGGAAAAAGTTGGCTGTTATTATTGCTCTATTTAATTTCAAATGGTTCTAAAGCAGAGAAGAGAAACATTTCTCATTCAAAGCACTGAAAGCAGTGATTTATGTTTTCTTTTTCAGGTTTGAAAATGCCATATCCAATACCCTGTACCATTCAATTTTATTTTATTTAATGGCATTTATGTCAAAGATACAGGAGAGTGATAATACACACATAGCAGCCAATACAATCTGTTGTTCAATATCTGACTGCTTGTATTGCCTCATGACTGATTAAAAATTTGCCTTGTTGTGTGCAGTAGAATTTTGATGCATCGCAATGCATCGTAGAATCGAATTGAATCGAATCGTTACCTGGTGAATCGTAATCGAATCGAAATGTGAGGGCAGTGCCAATGCACACCCCTACTGAGCACTCTCAGATTTCATCAGAAATATCTTCATTTGTGTTCAGAATTTGGTCGGTACACGGGTTTGGAACGACATGAGGTTGAGTAATAAATGACCCAAGTTTCATTTTTTGGGTGAACTAACTCTTTAAATGCTGCCTTTTAAAGTCATGTACAATATCACAGGAAATAATCAACAACATTTTGTTTTTGTTTTTAGGTGCTTTCCTGCCGCTTCAGCCCCATCAAGACGTTGACTCCTCCTCTTCCTCTTCTTCATCTAGAAGTGTAGTGAGAGACGATCAGAGCAGCACAGCACAGGTGCCATGCAAGCACATTTGTCATTTTCAATTCTCCTGAAGGTCCTTGCACACGGAGTCCGAGATTTTAGCACGTAAAAAAAAAAAAATACGACCTCACATTGTGTCAATCACTGCCTCCGAAACTTTTGTCATAAATTTTGGATCGGGTTAAATTTCCTGCATTTTTCGCATCCATCGCAAGCATTTGGAAAGGTGATTTGACAAATCAGAGCCACCGTACACACAAACGCCAAAATCCAGAATGGTGTCCGACAACACAAAGCACTGTATCGCTAGCAAAGCATCAAACTGAGCCACTGACATCCGGAAGTAAACTTTGAATCGCCCGCCATAATCCTGCAGCTGGAACTCTCCTTCCTCACGGCCTGAAGACTACATTTTTGTATTTTGTGAATCTTTTCGCAACAGATTAATTTAATATGCTTCGGACTCTGTGTGTGACACATTTTTAGGATGGCAAAGCCATACCATAGGATGGTGTTGCCGTGCTAATGTCTTGATCGTTTCAGGGCTGGAGCGAGACTGTGAACCGAATCCTGGACCGCCTGTCCAATCAGCTGTCCATCAGACAGGGCGAGCAGGCTCACGGCAGAGCACCCTCTCGTCTGTCCTCCTCGCCGTGTACCGACCAGGACAGAGCTTCTGATTCCAGCCACTTCACCAACCAGTCTCTCCAGTCCTCTCCCATGAGGATGAGCGGGGCCGGTCACATCTCCAGCTGTTCAGACTCAGTCCAGCTCCAAGATCAGTCATCCTCTGGGGAGCGGTTTGACGGGTGTCCGTCTGTTTTGATTGGCAGAGCGTCCGATATGGGTTCATCTCAGGTGTTTGATCAGAGCCGCGCCCTCGCCGATGCGCCGCAGGAAGTGACCCCGAGCACAGGTAATGAGCTGAGGCTTGGGTGGGCGTCAGTGCTGGTGTGTTTCATTGCTCTGACTGTGGTTGTGTTGCTTCAGGTCCAGGGCGGCCTGCTGAGGTCCCGATGTCACCTGCCTTACAGCACTTAGATGAGGACAGGAGTGCTTCTACTGACGCCCCACACGGTAAATAAAAGAAAAACACTCATAACAGTCCAATAAACAATCATTTAAATATTAATAATAGTAACAGCGTATTAAGGCGGTGCTATTTTGGTAGTTCCTCATGCAATTCTTCTGCTGCTGGCTGTTTTTCATCTAACCAGCAGAGATGACTAGCAATTAGGGTTGGGTACGTTCACATTTTAACCTTTTTTTCGGTACTTTAGCGATGCATCAATAACTGTAAGTCATTTATAGAAGTGTTATTGACATAATGCCAGAGCCGCACTGGTCTCTGTCTGCCATCGTCTGTGATGTTTGTTTACTGTAATATTTACCTGTAAATTGTCGGCTACTAGCTACTTAATTAATGCAATTCATAAAAATAACCATTTATATTTTTTATTCAATTTCTATGAAAAGATTTCCCACAAATCCTGTGTTGTGTATTTTCTGGTAATCAAATGAAGCCATAAAACATTAATATATCTTTTAACTTAATTAAACAAACTTTTGTCAAACAAAGTGCTGCACAACTGAGCTTTATCCTGTTCAAATTAAAATGTAGATTTATTACTTAATAATAAATTATCAAAACCTTATCTTTTATTACATTAGTGTAGTATTATTATTACACTGAGATGTATCTAAACTCTACTGTACATCAGTGATATATTTGTCAAGTTAAACTGAACATGTATTTTGACGGGTTGCCGTGAAGAGCTTTGAGTTTCTGTGAGTTTGTGATATAACCGTAGATTTTCTTAAATAAAACGGTAAATGCTCTTGAAGTGACTCTTGCATTTGTGTCCTTGTATGAGATGGAAACACACGATTGTTGTGTGAGGTAAATTAAACTGCACATCAGCACCATTCATACACACAGGCACGCGCAGGATTAGTATTTAAATAGTCTGTTTGCGGTTTAATATTCACAGACACTAGTCTATATCAGGTTTGTGTACTTTTTCGTTCATTCGATTTTGCTTATAGAAACGGGTATTAAAAAACAAAAACCGGCTCCTTTTTTGTTTTTTTAGTTTTTAAACAAAACGAAAAACAAAAATACAGCTTGATTTTTTGTTCAGAGGTGGAACATTAATAAACGGCTTGAATATTTGATTTCTAGACGTGGGCGGGAATTAAACGTCCCTTTCTGCTGATTGGCCAGCCGAAGATCAAATTGTTCCATCATCAGTTCATCCTCAGTACCGCACAGCAGAATAATAGTCCTGCTACGGATTCTTAACGTGTTTATTGCAGCTACATTTCATCTTTTATTCATAAAACAATCAGATTAACGAATGGCTCGACAGGGCTTTCTCCTGTGTAGATATAATAATTCACATACACTTCGCATCCGCTGGGTCTGGCAGGATATATGATGGCTGTCATAGCCTACCCTGGTTGCCCAGTAAAAATAAATAAATTAAGATTTAAATTAATATAATTAGTTGAAAATTAAATAAACACTATTCTATTTTTCTTTAAGAATAACACCGAACCCACCATTTAAGCTGCTGCCGCCCCGAATTGACGCTAAATCTAAAGTGAAAGTAAAATGGCCATTCATAATGGCTGTATTAATGTTATCGCAATACTCAGCATAACACAATAATATCGTATCGTGGCTTAAAGGAACACTCCACTTTTTTGTAAAATAGGCTCATTTTCCGTCTCCCCTAGAGTTAAATAGTTGAGTTTTACCGTTTTTGAATCCATTCTGCCGATCTTTGTATCTGGCGGTAGCACTTTTAGCATAGCTTAGCATACATCATTGATTCTGATCAGTCCATTAGCATCTCATTCAAAAAATGACCAAAGATACTTTCAATATTTTTCCTATTTAAAACTTGACTCTTGTACAGTTACATCGTGTGCTAAGACCAACTGAAAATGAAAAGTTGTGATTTTCTACACCTATATGGCTAGGAACTACGTTCTCATTCCTGCGTAATAGTGGCGGATCTTCACGGCCGTAGCATGGCTGCAGCGGCGCAATGATTTGTTGGTATTCTGTGAAACATGGTGGTAGTTACACCTTCGACTTACTATCACAGCCCTTTACAACACACAGATGTAACTTAGCACACATGATTGTCTTAGCACATGATGTAACTGTAGAAGTTTTAAATAGGAAAAATATTGAAAGTGTCTTTGGTCATTTTTTGAATGAGATGCTAATGGACTGATCAGAATCAATGATGTATGCTAAGCTATGCTAAAAGTGCAGATACAAAGATCGGCTGAATGGATTCAAAAACGGTAAAACTCAACTATTTAACTCTAGGGGACTCGTAAAATGAGCCTATTTTAAAAAACAGTGGAGTGTTCCTTTAAGTATCGTGATAATATTGAATCGTGGGGCCACTGGCGATTCCCACTTGCTCAAAACCAAAGACCTGCTGTCCTGCTTGCCTTCAGTTATTGTTCCTGTGTTCAGTGGAGTTGCTGTGCTGACATTATTTTCTGTGCCGTAGACGATGCCTCAGATTGGTTTCTTCCTCTGCCCTCTGATGTCACAAACAATGAGAGCGTGGACCAATCGGCGGCTCTCTGCATCCCGCTGGAAGCGGACAGGTGTGGCACAGATGTCGACGAGGCCTCTGATTGGCTGGAGTCAACAGACCAATCCCTGCAGCACCTGCGCGCAGACACACTGACTCGGTCTCACGCAGACCTGCAGATATCCATGGAGCGGCTCTCTCTTACCCACGAGTCCCTCTGTGAGACGGATGTAGGGGCAGCTCCCGCCCTCATGGACGATAGCCACATGCCACGCTCCCCTCCCAAGACCCGTCTACAGGAAGAAAGCCTTACAGCACAGTTCCCCTCACAGGAAGTGAGGTCAGCGGTGGAAGAGAGCGCACTGAGCGAGCTTCTGGAAAGAGCTCAGGTAGAGTCTACTAAACCACCTCCATGATCAGCGACTAGTTACAACGCTCTTCGGTTATTTCTGACCGGAAAATTTTCTGTTTTGAAATGTTAAAAATCACAGCTTCATCGGAATGATATGAAACTTTTCTAGCATTAGGTATGTAAACACACAAAAAATGAGGTCATGATTCGCGCATGCTAATTGGTCGTAAAAAAAAGTTTACCTTTCATTGTCTTCGGTCATAAATGACCGACCATAGGAAATGAATGAAAAATCGGCAAAAATTCACAGAATTTTTGTGCATACAATCTACAAATCGGCCACAATGCTGAAAAAAAGTAATCAAGAGTGTGACATTGACACATCCACTCACACACTGTATACACTATTATTATCATAATGCATAAACTAACACTTTAAAGCAATATTTATAAAAAAAATTTTTTTTAACTTTTATAATGAATAGTCTTTGAGACTTTAATATATATATTCAAATCCATCTAAAAAAATCATTAAATGTGTTCAAAACAGAACTAGTGAATCCTCAAGCCTCTCCATAGAGTGTGGTTACACACATGGCTGCATGATTTCTTAAATAATTCCAAAAGAGGCGCTAATCTGCCTTCAGAAAAAATGTATTTTGAAGGCCTAGACTTTATTTTAACCTGAAATACTGTTTTAAAAGAAAATTATATTAGTGTATATTAGTTCTCCCACACACATGCTGCCTCTTTAAAAACCTGTCCGACACAAGTGTGCCACACGAGTCCTGAAAAGTGAAGTCAAAGCGTCTCGATCGCCCCCAGGTGGCTGGATACAGTATAGCTCATAAACCCCGCCCCCTCACTGAAATCTAATGACACATAGACAAACTAAACAATCAAATTACACTTGGTTTACAGATGGTTTCTGTCATTTTAGGCAGTTTTTATCACACTGATGCAAGTTCGAGTGTTCGTTTTATTAAATAAGTTTGGTTTTAGTTGGTTTAAACGGGGGTGTGACGTTATGATTGACAGCTTCTCTGAGTGAAGTAGTCACTGAGGCACCAACGGACATTTTCGGGAACTTCAGGAGGAGATTGGAGCTTTATTTCACAAATAAAGTTGTTGATTAGGCGGGAGTGTGGGCGGGACCTTGATATCACGGCTCCACTTCGCGCTCACTACTGCGCAGACTCAAGACCCAAGATGGCAGCGCCATATTTAGACACTGGCGGCTTCACTTACGTCAACGGAAGAAAGTGAAGGCGCGTCGTCCATCTTCTTTTTTTACAGTCTATGGGCAGAATGAGTGCAGAAATCCAGGTGTGTTAAACTGCTTAGTCCAATCCCTTAAATGGTGGTGTAAGGACATGTTACATGTTTCAGATGTGCTACTTCCTGAAAAAAGTTTTCTTAAAAGGACAGTTTAGATATTACACACATGTTTGTGTCTGTCCGTACAATGGGGACCAGTGTTGTTTGGACACCATTCTTCAAAATATCATCTTGAAGAAATATAGAACTATATTCAGGTTTGGAGTGACATGACGAGGACGGTCTGCCAGTCTCATGTTAGTCTTGAGTATCTATAGAGTAGTGTTGATCCTTCATATCTCAGAAGAGTCTTTAGTTTTATCAGATTTATAAAAGAGAGATAAGCTTTACTAGGGCTGGGCGATATGGCTGAAAACTATCACGATATAAGGGTTTCATATCGGTCGATATCGATAGTTATTGATATGTTTTATGGCCTATTTAAAATAAGAACCAGGAGAAAAATTATACATTTAAAAAAAATTTTTTTAAACGTAACCTTCCTCTGACCCTCAGTTCTAAAGGCAGAAATGTCAACACAACCATGGAAAACACTCAAATAATTAAAATATAAACAAGTCTAAAATTTCTAATTTCAATTATCTCTTAACGTTAAGGTGCAGTGCCTCCGTTATTTCTCTGTAACTGTTAGTGTTTAGATGCGTTGTCATAAGGCACCGATGCAGAGTAACATCACCTCTCCATGTAGTTTCAAAGGCTGAATCTGAAATCGCCCCCTATACCCTTAAATAGGGCATTATTTGAGGGGACAGCCATTTTAGTGGTGTCCGAAACCTTAGGGGACGTTATTGAGTGCACTCGTTCTATAATCCCACAATGCACCGCAATAACGAGTGTACAGTAGATGTACACACAGCGGCTGTCCGACTTCACTCACTTGTTCTCATTCACTCCTTCAAGTGCCCTGTAGGCTATTTGTGGACTAAAGTAGGGGATAGTGATTGAGGGTTTAGGGGGCGATTTCGGATTCAGCCAAAGTCAAGAATAGCACAACGGCGAGCGCGTCGAGTATAAACACGTCCTCAAACAAACGATGCGCGCGCTGCGGAGCCAGACGAAAGCACAAACAAGGCTGGTAAAACAAGTTTGTGGTATGACCAGTCTTGCAGACGACATTGATCTGACTACAGACTTATACAAGCCAAAAAACTGCCATACTGGCGAGCTGACTCGTTTTCCTGTTTTATCAACAATTTTCTCGCTCGCTGTGGCGCTCATTTTCCACTTATCACTCCACGCCGGTTCTGTTTACTGAAGAATGAATCCAACACGAGACAACGATATGGCGCAATCAAACCTGATACAGTTACCTGATTGGCTGTTAGCCTGTCACTCCCTACATTGCTTGGTTACCAGAGAGCGAGTGCCTTTGTTCATGCAACCAAACTCGCTTCGCAACCTCTGGTTTCTTCCGATGAAGAAAAAAAATATTGAACGTTTTATCGAACGCATTTTTAATTGATATCGATTGTGTCTATCGCGATACATATCGTTTTATCAGCCCTAAGCTTTACCGATTCTTTCCGAAAACAGCCGAGCTCGTGGAGGCGTGCAGTGGGCGGAGCTAAAGTCATTGAAACACTGGTCATACGTCCAACTTGTTTTTTTTTTTTGGCCATGTTTAGCATGCGAATCAACTCTTGAACTGTGTAAAATAAGTCAGAATGCATGAAATGGCATTAGACATGCCCTATCAGTGTCTTGTGCTGTCTTTAGGGTTTAGTGTTGTTGTGCTGCTGTTGATCAGTCATTCACAAGAGTTGGGGCGTGTAGGAGCGCCACACATCGTTCAGGACGTTCAGATGACCGTAAACTCTTGCTCTTGTCAGGCGGCGGGTGACTTCGTGAAGGGCATTCTTGAGGAGTCCACCATCTCATTCATCAGCCTGCCAGAGTCCACACTGCAGGATCCTGACCTCACTGAAGACTCAGAGCCACAGGAAGACCAATCTGACCGCACTGAGGTGAGGGCACAGGTGCAGGATTCAGGATTCATTTCTCAAGGTCAAACCTAACGATCCCTGTCTCTTGTAGGGCAAAGCACCGAGCCGCACAGTGGAGGATGACGAGGAGCCATCGTTCCCTCATGCTGGTTTGTGAACCTGCCAAGTGTGAACTCTTCATGAAGGAGTGGCTGTGTTTGTAGAGCGTGTGTGTGTGTGTGTGTTGCAGTGATGCTGCTGGAGTTTCAGTGCTCGCCTGCTCAGCGGCAGCGGAGGGATGGTCTGGCTCAGAGGTCAGCGCTCAGGGCCGCACAGGTCAAAGCCAGACGCACAACACCACAGCAACACGTGTCCAGAGCCGCAGGACACACAGCCCTCAAACCAGACACGGGTAACATGCTTCCCACTGCAGCACGTGCTAATGAAACCATCCTGAGTGTGGATTGGGTCTGAACACGCTTTCATTGGCAGCGGAGCGACTGAAGAGTGTTGCGGAGGTCAGGATCTGCTCGGCCGCTCAGAGACGCGTGGAAGAGGCAGAGATGCACCGGCGCACCGAGAGGTACAGATGCTCAAGCCTCTGCTCAACATTAGGAAACATGCATGTTTGGCCACCAGTTCAGAACAGAGAAGACGGGGCGATCTCATGAAAACTTTGCAGCAAGTTCAAACTGTATCATCCACCAATGTGGACATTTTTATTTGGCTTCTAATAAAAAAAACACGTTATACACAATTTAGACTCAAACAAATAATCATATTCATTCAACAATCAAAAAATGTATTCTTAGACTTGCTTAAATCCATGTAGGGCTGGGCGATTTTTCCGATTAATTTGAATTTAATGTTTACTTTTTAAATCATGATATGAACAAAAATGTTAGCAAATATTACAATTAGACCTGTTGACAATACAGCAATGATAAGAAAATGATCCGGACCCCTGATGGCACGCCTGATTAACCTAAGGGTCCACTTCAGGGACTTTGAAGCTGTCATTAAGTATTTCCCTTAACAGAACTTAAAGGTCCCATGGCATGGCTTTTTTCTATTATTTTATAATGTTTCCTGAGGTGTACTTATATTGTTAGTATGATTTTTACAGGGTTCCCACTCTTTTTCAGCAACCATTTTCCAGGACTTTTCCAGGACATTTTACATTTTACTACGGCGGGAATAAAAGACAAGGATCATGCCAAATATTGCTTAAAAGCCATCCGGTTTATTGCCATTACTTAACAATCCAGCATTTTTCAATATGAGCTCTTAATCACACATTATGACTATGGAAGCTTGTTTACACCACAGAATAGAAAGAAAAGGTAATTGTGACTTTTTATCTCGCTATTCTGACTTTTTACATATTTGTGATATAAACGCGAAAATTCTTTTTTTCCCTCAGAATTGGACTTTATAACTTGCAGTTTGGATCTCGCAATTCTGAGAAAAGAATTCAGAATTGCAAGATATAAACTCGCAACTGCGCAAAAAAAGTCAATTGTGAAGAAAAGACTTGCGAGTTTATATCACGCAATTCTGACTATATCTTGCAATTCTGACTTTATAACACACAAATGTGACTTTATATCAAAATGATGTGATTAGGTGGCAGCTTACGAGTTAACATTCACTGAGCAGTTATAGCATTAGCTAACAGCTGAGAGTGGCAACACAAGACTAAACATCATTATTCAAAATACTACTCACACACATCAAACTCAGCATTCCTGAACATGTGCTTTCTGCAACTAGCGCTAATTGTTTGGCCCAGCGATAAACTCTTTATACTCGGCTAAAGAAATAACTTTTTTTTAAAGAATTTTCCCAGACGACAACAAGATTTTCCAGGACATTTTACATTTTCTCAAATTTTCCATGTTTTCCAGGACTGGAAAATTTGTCATCAATTTTCCAGGACGAGTGGGAACCCTGTTTTACATTAAAAAATTTCATAATTTAGAAATAAAAGGCATTTTTTCTATACTGTTATTACCCCTCTGGCTGAATGTCCTGTTTCAAGGGGCGTGTCTGCTGTGAGACTTCAGTGAAAACGCCCACTGTTGTGATTGGCTGACATCTTTGCATTTGAAATGAGTGTTAGATTATGTTGCAGAGGAAGGGGAGGTAACCTTTCCTGGTATGACGTCATAACAGGAAAATTCCAGATGAGCTCATCTGAGCTCTCATTTTCTCAAAGGCAGAGAAAGACAGCCAGAACTCGGTTTTACACCCATCAACATTTCTAGCCACTTTTGGGGACCATATACAGGCTAGGGGAACTCATATTAATGTTAAAAAACCTCATAAAATGAAATGTTCATGCCATGGGACCTTTTAAGGAAACTCTTCAGTGATTATGCAGTGCAACAAAGTCCTTAGTCACCATTTAGTCCAACAAAATAATTAAGGGATCAAACCAGGGGCCTGTACCATGATGGTAGTTTAACAAACTCAGGGTTACAGGATTAGTTTCTAGTTGACAAAACCAAACCAATCTATTCAGGCTTTGTTGGTCCCATGAAGCTGATCATCAGCTTTCTCTGTCAACTCGGGCTTTGATCCTGAGTTTAGGAGTTTAGCTGTGACATCAGCAGTGAACAGCCAATCACATGCTGTGGATCAGTCAAACTGAGATTCACTTCTCACCAGAGAAGCAGTGAGATCCACTTCACTCCAGTGTTAATTTCGTTGACGAATAATTTGTCATCATTTTCGTCAACAACCTTTTTTCACTGACGAAAACGAGACGATAACTAAATAAAAACTAGTGTTCGATGACTAAAACTATGACGAAAACTTACTGTAATTTTCTTCAACAAATAAAAACGAGACGAAAATGTTAGGGAGGGACGATTAGGGAAGAGATCCAGTCAGAACTGATGTCCTGTGTCACAGCACATTTGATTCGAACGTGCTGATCTAACCGCTGGAAAACACGGCGCTGTTGTGCTTCTCCAGGCTCACGCATCCCCAATCCAGCGCTCCACAGCGGCTCAATCAATAACACACATTTATGCCAGACCAGTGTTTATGAACTAATGCTGATGAATAATGACAATGTTTACTTTATGATGATTATATAGTAATATGTTTTAGACGGTTGTAACAATGCATATTTTATCTCCTGAACTTGAATGAGCAACTGCAACAGAGGCGCAGCAGACATTTCAAAATAAGAGTCCCGGTGTATTTCGAGCTTGTTTATAATTTAAAAGTCACTCATTATACAGTATATTCGTATTTGGTTACACAATAAACTGTATTTCATTTAATTCTTAGTCAGGAGGAAAGACCAATATTTGACACATATTCAATAAAGTATCAGGGTTCTAATAGTTAACTAAAACCATTTAAAAAAAATCATTACTTGAAATCAAATAAATGTTAACTGAAATTAAAAATAAATAAACAAACTTATTTGAAGCTTTAGCTTTACCTGATATGGCCTACTAACTAAAAGAAATAAAGTTATAAAAACTATATAGATGTTTAAAAAAAAAAAAAGTGAATTGAGCTCTTTTACGTGTATTTTTAATGTCAAAAACAAAATGTCAAAATTAAATGGAGCTTGAATTGTACTATTACAATTTAACTAAACTCATTAGAATTTAGGAGACTAAATCTACAGTAGATTTAGTCGACTAAAATCTTATGATATTAAGTCGACTAAAACTAGACTAAAACTAAAAACAATTCAGGTGACTAAAATATGACTAAAACTAAATGGCATTTTAGTCAAAAGACTATGACTAAAACTAAATAAAAATTTGCTGTCAAAATTAACACTGCTTCACTCTTCTGCAGAATATACATGATTGAAAAATATTAAGAATTTAAACAAATTTACACAGAAGAAAAGAGCTGTCGAGGACAACTTTAAGAAAAATCTTATACGTCAATGCAAGTAAAAGTTATGAAGTTAGTTTAGTTGATATATAGAGAGAATTGAACATTTATGCTCACATGTATTTTTTTATAGCTTTAGTTATTGAATTTAAAATAAATAGCCTATATAAAGGTCATACAATTAAGCTTTAATGTTAACAAAATGCATATTAATGATTGATTTACTAAAATTATACATGTGTAATTGATTAAGGGTATAATAATTACATAAATTATTTTTAAATAATTCAAAATTATTATTATTATAAATAAGCATTGTTAAAAGCCAGAGGTTTAAGTCTTTAATAGCCATTTGCTATAGTGACCTTTTAATTTGGAGTAGAAAAAGGGGGAGTGACTTCATTGCATCAGATATGTGTCACTGCTCACAGCTGATTGGTCTAATTTCAGTTGGAGATCTCTTATCCAGAACATAACCTGTCCTGGAGCAGGTTAGCCGTGGAGCGTAAGTTACTATGGAGATGAACACTGCTAAAAGCCAAACCACTTTAATGGTACCTTAAACCCAGGATTGGCACAAACTAAGCTTGAACATATCTGGCTAGCAGCTAAACCGGCTTCATGGTATAGGCCCCTGGTCCCCCAAGTCATCAGCTGAACTCAAACGCGATGGATGATTTCATGTTAATTAATGATGCAATTACAGATGTGCATTTTTAGCAAGCAAAATAAGCCTGTTGACGTGAAACAGTGGTGTTTATTCAAATATATTTTTGACAATACACAAAGTTTTCATATTTTTTCATCACTTCCACTGTGCGCTTGAATCTCATGCCAGTTTTCTGAACACATCGCTAGTCTTTAGCGGCTGTTCACACACAAATGCGATATTGCGTTTAATAAAAATGAGACGCAGGCAGTGGAATGGGGAAAAAAGCAAATATTAGATGCGAGGTGAAGTTTTTTTTTTTTTTTTGTTATTTGTGTACCACGTTTTCAGAATGCCGTTTTATAGGGGAGACCATAAAACTGTGTAAAAAAAGATGGACAACACCCCTTCACTACCTTCCATTGTAGAAATGTGATGCAGGCAATGTCCGAATATGGCAGATATGACATCTTGTGCTGATTTGGGACCCACGGTAATGACCTCGGGACCCCAGTCTGCGCCGTAGTGACCTCGGGATCATACCTGAAGCTCATTCATTATGGGTTCATTTGTTCTCTCAGCTGTAAATCACAGCATTATTCATGATCATTCACGCCTCTTCACATACGTCCATTGTAAAGGAAAAGTGAATTACAAAATGTAAATCAATATATTGTTTTATGTGAATGAGTAGGCTCAATGATTCTCACATCAGTTTAAAGCAAAAACTCTAGGCAAATACGCCCGTTAGTCAAAAGTCTTGTGGACACAAATCTATTGTGTTTTGAGGCATTCATTTTTTTTTTTTTTTTTTTTTTGTGTAAACCTCTCAAAAATACAAGCATGTACATGTTGCTCACATATTATGGTAGCCCAGTTTGTGCTGAATACAGTGTAATGACACTTTTGCCATTAATGTGTTTATAATCAACTGAAAAAAGCACAAATGTCAGAGCATGTCAAAACTTCTAAAGGGCCCCAAAAGAGCTCAGACTCATAGGGGTTAAGTTCTGTTAAGGGAAAATACTTAATGACAGCCTCAAAGTTCCTGAAGTGAACCCTTAGATTTTTTTTCTTGACTTAAGTTATTGGCCCGGTTGCATGAAAGCCCTTAAGCCTTACTGTTTTCTTGGGCAGTTACCAGGAAGCGGTCTTCAAAAAGTAAGCAGGCAGAGGGGACATCACAGGGTTATGCCGGAGGAATGGCAATCTGCTTGCCACAAGAGGCAGCGTCACGTGTTCCTCAACAACATTCAGCTGCTCGCAGATGTGCCTGCCTATTAATCGGCCTAATCTAATGCACAATGGGCTAATACCAGTTAATTAAAAAAATGCCCATTAATCGACCTCTAGCTTCGGGTTCACACACAAACGGTCAATTTCACACAGAAATACGCCAAAATGCCTGTCTTGGTGAGTATTCACTTAAGCACAGTCGATTGTGTCTTAACTGAACATAAACCGTTGGGAAATAAGTCACATGTGTATCATTATATTGGATCTGTGCGTTAGCTCTTAAAGTGACTCGATTTACACCAATCAAAGGCCATCATGTTTTAATAGAAGTTTGCTCACTCAGTTAACTCTGAACAAAGCTGCACCAGCACCACGTCCTCTGCATATTTAAAAACACCAGCTGTATCGCTCTTAGTGTGCCTTCAGACACAAAATAATATAATCTGACCACAGTCCAGCAGGGCAGGGGGAGCAATCGAACCAAGTGTGAAAGAACCCTTCATTTGCAGCTCATTGGTGTACATATTGAAAATAAAAATGGTAACGCACAACCCTCTAGATCCCCATATTTAAAACCAGTTCTCTGGGAAATATCCATAAACATTTTGAGAGGTCCATCTGAAAGGGAGTCTTTGATCCAATATATTAAGGCAGAAATTACATCCAAATGATCATAAAGACGTGATGATAAGAACTGAACCTGCGTAGCATTAAAGGCTGAAGTAAAATCTACACACCGTGCTTTAGATTTGGAGGCGTGAATAAGCTCTGCTGTGAAATCAGTCCCCATCAGAGTGGTTTGTGCTGAACTTCCTGTTGGCCCTCAGACTGTACAGTCAGCTGGAGGAAGTGAAACAGCAGAAGGAGTTCCGGAGCCGGCGGGAATCCTACGCTAAGAACCGGGAGAAAGCCAGAGACTTCCAGAGGGTGAGACCAGCACACACACTCATAACACACAATGATCTCGGTCATGTGACTGGACGAGTCTCCCGAGAGTCATCTTGATGGGAATTTCAGACTCCAGGACTCTTTCCTCAGGTTTGACACATGAATTGGCAGCCAAACTAAGAAAATTGCTCAAGGCTGTGGCGTCTGATTTGGGTTACACACACACACAGACACACAGGGATAGTTTTATTCATTTACTTTTGGGGTGAATTATGAACATGTGGTCAAGATGAGATTTGTGACGCACCTGTGTATCTTTGACAGAAGACGCTGGAGAAGCTGAGGGCCAAACTGAAGCCATGATGTCTGTGGAGGCGTTGGTCAGATTTTAAAATGTCAAGCACTTTTATTTGTTTGTCTGTGTGTTGTGTATTTGAAGTAAACTGTTATTTGATTTACCAGTTGTCAGTGTCGTTTTTTTAGGTGGTGTAATTGGAAACCCGATAACCTACCGTAAACAAGACGTCTGTAGGTGGAAAAAGGACTGTCCCCGTCCCAAATATTTCCAGATCATTGTGAAATTAAAGGGGAGCTCTCAGCGAGGGAAACATCCCATCATGCTTATGCGAAGGGAAGATTCTACATGAGTTTGAGGTGACATTGATCATGTGACTGTACAGATGACTAGGGGCCATATTCACTAAATATCCAGTTGCATAACCACAGTGTTACGACGGTGTCTGAAGTACTAGTGTGACCAGCTAGCGGTCAGCCAAGGGGCAATCACTCTTTTTAGGATCTTATTTTGTCTTTTCTATCGTTCTGTACCTTGAATGTGTAAAATCAAGCTCTCAGATTTCATCACAAACATCTTCATTTGTGTTCTGAAGATGAACGAAGGTCTTACGGGTTTGGAACGACATGAGGGTGAGGAATTAATGACAGAATTATCATTTTAGGGTGAACTAACCCTTTAAAGGGGTGATTTATGATTTCTCTTCTTTAACTTTAGTGAGTGTGTAATGTCGGTGTTTGAGCATAAACAATATCCGCAAAGTTACGACACTCAAAATTCAAAGCAAGAGATATTTTCTTTTAAAGAAATTGCTTTTTAAGGACTACAAAAAACAGCTGGTAGGGACTACACAAGCTTCCTCCCGGGTTAGTGACATCACTAACCCTGAAATGTACATAAACCCCGCCCCCAGGAACACTCAACAAAGGCCATGTTGAGAAGAACCACACCAACACTTTGAGTTAACGATATTCAGTCATTGATTGGCATATTCTGTCATGATAATCTATAAACTCATCAGCTATCCCTTCAGAAACGTCCTCTCTCATTCTACATGTTTCTTCTTCTGGAGTCTCTCCATCATTGTCCGACTCCGATTTGAACACAAAAGGCTGAACCGTTTCAGTGCGTCTGCGTGAGGTAATCAGAGCTGCTAACATGAGCTCTTGAAGCTCCGCCCTCTTCCTGAAAGGGGGCGGGGAGCAGCAGCTCATTTGCATTTAAAGGAGGACACACATAAACGGCGCGGGACAATTTGAACATGCTATAAAAAAGGATCTGTGGGGTATTTTGAGCTAAAACTTCACACACACTCTGGAGACATCGGCCTTGTTTTACATCTTGTTAAAAGGGGCATTATAGGAGCCCTTTACATTTGAGTGTTGATAATTTTAGGACCCTCACCGTAATTAATGGGTCATCCTGAGGACTCCTACATCTCCAACCATCTGAACGCAGGACTGCTGCCATCAAGCCAGTGGCATAAACAATGCAATAATTGAGTTTTATATATTTAAAAAAGGGTCTGTAACCTGCTCCAGGAAGTCATTTTGATCCAGTAACGAGCCTAAAAAGCTTTATTGAAACAAATGAGTTTTATTTCAATCAACGACTTCATCATAATGCATTTCTCTGCTAATGTCTGCATGTCAGTCCACTCCCTCTGGAACATATTTGTTAATGGGTTGGGCATTATTTCAAAATCCAGCCAATCCCCATTGAGTGCAGCTTCAGAGTGGGCCGCTTCGGGTCCTGAGGATCAGCCCATGGGGCTTTTATTTAGCAGTGATGAGCTACGTCCTGACATGTCCAATATACCTGAAGAGCTGCACATGTTCATTACACAAACCTAATACGACAGGAAAACCTTGAGCACAGGGAACGACGAAACCGTCGGTCCGCTAGTGATGGCCCGACTGAAAGTTTGCCAGCATGCTCACGACAAACCAAATCTCATTCATGTTGCTTAGCATGGAGTTGGGGATCCTCCCCGACACGATCTTGAAAGTTTTAATCTTGTCGATGACGCGCTCCACATGCTTCTGGTGCTGTGCGGCGCTCTTGCGCGAGCTGAAAGCCGACATCTGTTTCTTTGACTCCACGCATGGCGGGACGTTGAGCTTCAGCCCCAGTTTTTCGACGTCCCCATCTAGCCGGAAGCGTTCGTCTGCGATCAGTCCATCCCCGTTCACCAAGTGTCCTCGCTCGAGAAGAGTCTGCAGCAGGGGAATCACACCACACTGCCTGAAAACATCCTGCTCTGCTCCTGTGAATAGAGCAGACACGTACAGGACGGCCCCTCGCGGGTCGACCGCGATCAGGGACTTCAGTGCGTCTGTGGTCCAGATTTGGTTCTGCACCAGGAAAGCGTTCGGCCGCTCGATTTTCAGCTCCGCGAAACCCAGCAGGGCAAGTGTGGTGGGAAACCTGGACTTGAACGTAAGAGGCGTGTGCTCCGAAATCACGTCCCTGTGCGGCCACATGGGCCGCTGTGCGAGTGTAGAAGACATGTACGCGATCCATGAAGTGAACACGGTGCAAACGCTCTCCACACCCACCTGAAATCTGTACGCCAGGTCTTTCATATCAAAATCCTGCCGGAGTTTCATGAGGACGAGCAACAGCTGTTGACGCAGAGGCATCTTTGCGATCTGCGGATCTGAGCATTTGTACGTGAAGGGAATATTCTCACGCGGGACACTGTCCGAGTCGCTGTTCGGGACGCCGAACACCTCACACAGACTGTTGAACTGCTGATAGGTGAAGCCGGTGCAGTAGTAGGAGTAGTTGGGGATGCCGCAGTAGTGCAGCGCCTCGGGTGTGGTTTGCTGTAGCGGCGACTGAAGGGTCTCCACCAGCCGCTTCAGCGAAGCCATTTCCTGGAGCAGCTCTGCGTTTCGCTGCTCCAGCTGTCTTATCCGGTCCGCCACGGGGGACTCTTCATCTCGTTCCTCAGGTTCACTCTTGGGAAAAATGTCTTCCTGTGATTCTGTAACGCATTTTAGAGAGTTTCAATACAGATGACGGCATTCTGCCACTGTAGAAATGAACAATCCTTCTACAGCATTTACTTAACCCTCTGGGGTTCTTCGGTCATTTCTGACCCCAATTTTTTATTTTATTTAAACTTTAAAAATCGTAGCTTCATCGGAATGGTCCGGTGACTTTATTGGTACTTGGTATATGAACACCCAAAAAAATTGGGGACAGGATTTGAAAAGTCAAGTGGTCATAAAAAACAAAAGTCACACTCAGGACCTTCAGGTCAAAAATGACCCCCATAGGAAATGAATGGGAAATTAGTTTTTTTGTGCATACAATCTACAAATCAGCCAGGATGCAGAAAAAAAGGACTCAACAGTGAAGGAGTGAATCTCTAAAACATCAAGAGTGCAAAACAGACAAAAAAACTCACACACACACAAATACACAATTAGCTTTTGGAATGGCACGCGTTAATTTGTGTGTAAAAGTCGACCACTTAGACTTTTCAAATCCTGTCCCCAATTTTTTTGGGGTGTTCATATACCAAGTACCAATAAAGTCACCAAGTTTCTGAGCATTCCGATGAAGCTACGATTTTCTTATAAAACGCAAGATGGTAAAAAAATGTGCTATTGTGTGATAAAAATGCTCAATGTGTCCACCGGATGGCACCAATTTCATTTAAAAAATGCTTTCATGAGGCCTAAGCTTGACTCTAAAATGAAATACAGCTTTAATAAAAAATTAAAAAAATTAAAAAATATTATTGAACAAATATTTCATTGATTTTACTCAAATCTTTTTTATCTTAATCCCGCCCTCTGGGTCATTTTTGACCCGAAGGTCCTGAGTGTGACCCATAAATGAAGAACCCCAGAGGGTTAAAGGGTTAGTTCACCCAAAAAAGAAAATCAGCCCATGATTTACTCCCCCTCAAGTCATCCGAGGTGTATATGACTTTCTTCTTTCAGACGAACACAATCAGAGTTATATTATAAATGTCCTGGCTCTTCCAAGCTTTATAATGGAAGCCCAAAAAACTGCATCCATCCATTATAAACATATCTACATGGCTTATTAAGGCCTTCTGAAGCCAAGCAATGTGTTTTTGTAAGAAAAATATTAATATTTAACACTATAAATGATCAATATCACACTGTTAGCAGTGCGATTTATATATCCGTTAAAAAATCAGTTTGAATGTGGGCTGAGGAAAGCGATATCTTTTTGTGATTGACACACTGAAACACTCATAAAGACGGTCTTTGTCATCATCTAATGGTGTAATCACGTAACGGTCACTGAAGTTGACTATTGCCATCACTGACGGACCCTTTCTCAACACCAAATACAGCTTATTATTCATATAAAATCATATTTATTGAACAATAAAAGACAATAAGAAATCAACACTTGCACATCTGACTGAAATGTTAGCTTAAGCAGCTCTAGTACAGGTGAGATATAGCCTGAATATAAAGTTATGAAGCTTGAGCCGAATGGGTTTTCTCTGGAACATGTAATGGATGAATAAGAGCAGAGATGATGTTTGACCTCTACAGTATCTCCATACAGTTCTCTGGATCTCACATCTGTCAGAGCGTCTGAACTGTAAAACAGCCGCTGTGTTTATACACCAGTCACACATTTGAGGTCTAAGGGCCCTTCCACACCTACCCTGTTTGGATTTTCGGACGTTTCAATTTGGTCCGAATCAAAATGACAGGTGTGAAACCTCCCTTGACCACGGTCCGGACCAAATAGACGAAATTTGGTCCGACGAAAAGAGGTAGTTTCAGTCTGGATCAAACTGAACAAAGGTTTGGTTGGTTTCCAGTGTGAAAGTATTTTCTGTATGGTTCGGACTTTCAGACCATTTACAGGAAGTTCTTGTTTATGTTTAAATATTATAATGTTATTTTTAAATTTCATCTCGGCTATGTTGGCTATGAAAAGTGAAAATATGCGCAATATGTCAGAAGACAGAAGATCAGAAATGATTTTGACACCATTGATTTCGTTTTGTAGAAAGCATTTCTTTAATGTGAATTTCGTTTTGTATAAATTGTATCTTAATTTTAATCAACGTTTAATCAGATAATTGCCTGGATTTAATAAATAAGAAGCAAATAGTCTATGGCAGACAATAATCGCGGGAGCGATCACATGCTTTGCACGTGAACTGGAGCGCGTCTCAAATAAACTGAAACTCAGCAGATACTCGTCTCACAAACATGAGAAATATGTGAATATAAAGCTTGAAATGTCCACTTTTAAACGTAACGAAAAGAAAATAGTCCAGCAATGCCAGTGTTCAATAGTGGCAACGATATGCGTCCGTTCATTCACTCTTGTCAAAGACGCTGACGTCAGACGCACATCCGTTTACAAACCAATCAGTGTCCAGATGCCGCCCACAGAGATGATGACGAGTGGACGCAAGTGTGTCATGTGCAGTTCTTTAGTGCGCTCACATAATTGCAATGTGAAACCAAACCAAAACTAACCGAATATATAAAAAGTATCAAAACATGAACTTCTGTGCAGACTTTCAGGTGTGAAAACGCCCTAAATAACTCCATTCTCACCCAATAAACTCTTAAAACTACAATCCGTGACACGATAACAGTAATATCTATAACCTGATGGAGGTTTGCTCGTCCATCATGACTCTCTCTGTGAGAAATGTTGCAGGCGGAGGGATACAAACTGGGAAACGGTTAGAGTTACTGGGAGAATATCACCCGACTCTCGAGAACTAGAAAGAACTGTTGTATAAAGTACAATATCTAGACCGTCTTCCGGATTCAACTTACACCAAAAGTGTAACGACTCTCACAGTTTAAAACGCTTACGCTACGTCATAGTGATGCGTCAAGCCAGTTACACTTTCTGCGCAAGTTGAATACAGAAGACGGTCTGGCGGAAGCTAGATATTTGACTTCATAACGTGTTAAATATGGATATTGTTCTTACACAAACCCATTGATTGGCTCCAGAAGGCCTTTATTAACCCCTGGAGTCGTGTGGAGCAGTTTTAAAATGGATGGATGCAAATTTTTGGGCTTCAAATTTTGGGCTGCCATTATAAAGCATAGATTAGCATTGATTAATATAACTCTGATTGTGTTCATCAGAAAGAAGAAAGTCATTTACACCTATGATGGCTTGAGGGTGAGTAAATCATGTTTGGGTGAACTTCCCCTTTAATGCTGTGCTGGAAACGCTTTTATTGACCACGGTTAAGAAATGCTGTGAAATTGTTAGTTCATGTTAATGCAACTAATGAGACAAAGTGTTATCCAAATGACAAATACTCGAAAGCCAACATGTGTGATGTGGTTGTTCAGTTTCCACTGTTGGCTGAACTGACTCTGATGTCTAGAAGCGGTTTGCTCACCAATCTTCACTGCGACGGCTGTGGTCTTCAGGGCGGGTGGGCTGCTGTTCACCAGATTATGTCGTAATCTACAGTGTGAAAAGTCAACGAAATAAACCCTTCGATCTGAAGTGACAATGATTTAGAGGAAAACATCAACATCGCAGCGTTCCTGCAGGACAGTCAGTGGCTCTGCTTCCACCTGGTACTGAGATGAGTTTTGGTCAATCGGATCTCAAGTGGACGACTCTAAATACAGGTTTAACTGCTCTAAAACACTTTGAGCTTGTAACATGTCGAATGTGTTCAAACAGCCACTAAAGACCTCCTCCTCTCCTCCTGCTGACCTAATGCATGAACATTATGGGAGGTGCGCTAGCCAGGTAAACTTTGTCGGCTAAAGACTGTTGTGAACTTCAGTTGTTTCTTGAAGTAGAGACCAGGAGATGTCGGGATCAAACAGAAGTGAATCTTTTAATGAGAACTCTCTGTGCTGCAGGTCGTCCAAAAACAGTCTGATTTAACAGTACAAAATAATGCAGTTTATCTACATTTCAGGGGGAGGGGTTATACAGCAGGGGAGGAGACACTCTGAACAATACAATGCAAATGTTGTATAGGTAAAGGGACACACCCTACATAACTGCGTCTCTCGTCCAGATTCAATCAGCATAACAGTGCCATTCAAATGCATAGATGCTAATCCAATCACTCAGGCAGTATTGCTCTAAACTTGTCATGGTAAATAGTCAGGAAGTGCATAGAGACAAAATACTTGATGTCTCAACCACTTATACAGCCTGACGTAATCTCCTTAGAATCCTCAAGTTTACTTCAAAATGTAAAACACAGAATATAACTGAAAACATTATCTATATTTATTACATTGGAACCTAGATATAACAATGTATAAATTTGTAATCCCACAAGACCCACATTTGGTTTGAAGATGAAAAACGTACCAAGCACAGTGTTCTCTCTCCATAAGAGCCGGTCCCCCTATATACGCAAACTATGAAGAGCCCCTGATCCCTATTACAAACTCAATGCCCATTAGTCTAAAAGTAGATCAATGAGAGAATTATTGATGCATTTTTGTGTTTACCTGAGCCTTCTTCACTCTAAAAAAATGCTTAAAAACATTTGGGTCAAAATGGACAAACCCAACCGCTGGGTTAAAAAATAAAAAGTGTAACCCAATAGTTGGGTTTGTCCATATTTGATACACATTTGGGTAGAAACAGCCATGCCTTTTTTATTTATCATGCTGTCATTTCGTTAGTAAATAATTTAGGCGTCAGAGCATTACTATTAAAAAAGCATTTATTTAGCGCTCAATGAAAATTTGGTTTGATTTTTACTCACTGCCAATTTAACGGGTTTCCCTTTACATATTTATATCCGTCTTTCATAACTTGCGGTTTGTTTCCTTGATGTTTTAATTCCATTAGCCTATAGTAAACTGGCAGTGCACCTTACATACTGAGAACCACTGTAATTATTACTTAAGTTTATGAAAATTTGGTTTTTTTAAGAATGCAGGGGTTTTGCTTGGGGCCCAAGAGTAGGGCAATGCTCACACTAGGGCTGTGCGATATTGAAGAAAAATGCGATATGCGATATCCTTGTTTAATAATGCGATATTTGATATGCAATACGATATTGCGTTAAGTGTGTAAAATCTATTTAAATTATATTTAAAAACTGAGAACATTTGTGTTTTACATTCTTTCTGGGAAAAGAAAGCATTGACAGTTCGAGTGTGTAACAAAACACGGAAAAACGAATGGTTTGTGCGCACATTTAATTGTGTGTGTGTGTCAGACAGCGCGAGACTGCAAGGAGTTGTTTTTCGCAAGTTATTGCGTTTAATAACTCTTTTTAACATTAAGTAAGTCATATAAGTAACAGTCTTGTGCTCAGTCTATTCTCTGCTATATGCGTCGACATAAAACGTACAATTTTCACAATGGTGAAGTAGCCTATTAAAATCATTCAGATATTGCGTACGCTTGCGATATGCATATTGTGATATGTACATTTGCGATATTTCGATATATTGCGCAGCCCTAGCTCACACCATTCCTGATTTCTGTTTTGTTGTCTCTGTGCGTGTTCATATGTAAATTGCGCGAGTTTATTTCATCCAAAGCTCAGATTTACCCGCCCATAGACCCTCCCCTCGAAGAAATCAGGACAGAAGAGACTGAAAACAACAGCAGGTGTGAACGGGAATGTGTCTCTCGTCTACTTGTGATCCGATCCACCAAAACACATCTCAATACCAGCTGTAAACAGAGCCTAAGATTCAGATTAGAAGCCTCAGTGTGACCAAAACTGAGAAATTCTTACCGCAGACAATACACTTACTTTGTGTAGCTTTGCACAGAAATGTTGATAAACGACAACCGTGTGTTAATGGACTCACATTCATACACAACCCTTAAAACATCCACTAGCGGTGTTGTTATGGCATGTATTTCTGTGTCAGCGATGCTCTTGTGTTGAACTCGTACCTCTTTCGTATGGGAGCCACGGGAGGATGGAGGACATCTGCATATACGGCTGCGTCCACAGGGTGCGGGTGCTGACCACTGGGCTTCCCATCCACAAAATGCTGTTTCAGATAACATAACTTTACTATTCTGTTTCTGTTTGAGTACAGTGAAACACCACAGACAGCAAGCAATCATCGAAACAACATTAAATCAGTGTTAATGTGTCAACGTTAACTGCATTGAATCATCATCACCCACAATTAATGTTGAAATTTCATCCAAAAAAATCAATGGTAATGGTCAACATCATGCTCGCACTCGCAGAAAATGAAACGCAACAACTACATCTTATAGCCACACAGCCTGAAAAAGATAAAAGAAGACAATAAATCTCTCAAGAGCTCTGCAGAAGTGCTTTTTGAGAATTAACAGAGGTTTAGATGTTGTATTGAAAATATCTAGTCACCATTATGGTGATCATTGTCTCTTATTAGTTGAGCTGTTTTACTCTTTTCATGCGAGTTTGTGGTTTTTGTAACGGTGTTCACCAAAACACATAATCTGAGGAACAGGTTACATAATTTTCAGCATCATAAAGTAGAATAATTCAATAATTTTATCTGGTGTAGTGACAAATTGGGTCCCATGCAACTATGTTATAATGACCATTAATGTCTGTATTAGTTATCTTAAATACTAGCATAGCACACAGATAAGCGATTATTAGCCTGATAGCTTATTTTATACACATTTGCACTTACCCAACATTCTCAATCACCTTTAATGTGTTAAATTAAGTGTTAAATGTCCAAATATTTCAGTTCAAATTAATGATGTTCAATTAATAGGCTATTATTATTATTATTTATTAAGTAACAGTTAATCATATGCAAGAAAGTATGTTCAATTGGTTTTATTATGCACTATAATGTGTTTTCGTACGTATTATATAAAAATGTGTGCGTATTTTGAATGAATATATTTCATATACTTTGGATAATCATTAAGTGACAGTTTGGGGAGACCGGACTTCGAGGGGGGGGGCAAGATTTGTCATGACGAAGATTAAGGGATTGTTACGAAAAAATACAAAGAATTAACACAGCTAAGAGTTGTCTTCAATTATTCAATAAAAATGCACAAAACATCTATTGTATATATTTAATCTAAAACGTATTTTTACATATCTGTATATTCATATTTTTTACCTAATCTGTAATGGAGTATCTCTTACGAAAATGTATTTTATTGTAGTAAAGGTGTAGTAACCATGTTTTTTTGGCTAATTGATGAAAACCACGGTTTTACCACAAATGGTTAGAGTTGCAAAACCATGGTTAATGTGTGGTTAAGGGATAATACTTATATAATATATAGATCATATAAAATAATGATATATGAAATAAAATCCAGAGTCCATCTTTAAAACGCTGTTACTGCTTGTATTTGGAGCAAGAGAGAGATGTGGCTTTACTTGTCGATGAATCAGTGGATCAGGTTAAACTTCTTACGCGCATGCGCACATAACAGCAGCCTCTCACGTCACTCCTACCGCTGGCTAGTATCCATGCATGATGCGTTAATGCTACTGGAGCATGGACGGGCTTACCTTTGAGCAAATGTATGTGTGTTTATTGACGTTAGATGTGTTGAGCTGTGAATGAGGTCTGCCGCACAGTTTAATCCACAACACGCACTTCTCAAGATGTGCTCGGGGTTTGGGGAAAGGGAAGAACTGCACCCCCCGCATCCGGTCGGGGTACCGGCTGTCCGTGTTACAAGTGCCCCAGCAACAGCGCTTCACCATCTCTCCCGGTAAAATCGGTAAAAGAGCCAAACACACACACGAGCGAGCGTTTGTCAGACAAAATGGCGGACAGCAGACGATCAACCGCCTGCGATTGGCCAGAACCCGTTGGAGGAGGCGGAGCTTATAGTGGAGCTGGCTAACAGTTTACGTGTTTACATGTTAACTCGCTTGTTTAAGTTTAAAATAAAACGGTTTTTTACACATTTTAGGACTTTCTATATACTTATTAGAGAGTTGTGTATGTAATTACATGACATGTTCTCATTTTAAGATTGTAATTTGGGGGTCAGATGTTTTTCCCCATGAAAATGTAAATCTGGGTAACGGTAATGCATTTTGAAATTCATTATATTTCTACCATTGTTGACAAACAAATATACAAATGTACTGATATCCATAATTGGAGCTCAACAAACAATTAGTGCTCTGGAAACTACACTTTAATCACAATATAATCAATGTGGGATTTCAGGCTAATTTTTGGCTGCTGAAATCTCAAAATTCAGAAACAAATCAGACAAAAAAAGCTGGAAATGTTTTCCAATAAAGTAAACAAGACTTGTTTTATGCTCAACTCAACAAGAACAGAATTGTGTAATCTAATATGGGTTAAATCAATGGATGTGAGACGGATCTGCAATGTTTTTCAGGATTACCATAAAACCCAAAATTAAATATTCATTTCAAGATTAATTAATTTAAACGTAGCCTTTGTAAAAAAAAAAACTATAAAGCAAAACATTAAATGTGCAAAAGGACTAATATTTTCCAGGTGGACCAGCGTTTAATCCTCTAGTCTCACACATCTCTCATAATAACTGCCTAAAAGTGTACAAATATTCATTAAAAACGATTGTTATTCATATTATATTTATTTTCTTTATAATCAGGCACTAACTTAACCACCTGTGCAAAACTACAACTTCGCTATCATTAAAGGAAGACGCCACTATTTCTGAAAATAGGCAAAACTCAATTTTATTCAGTTGATTTATTGCTCTTTCAATTTGGTCACACTCTTTTTTTATCTTCCTCACTCACTTTTTCTTTTATCTGATTCAACAGTTTCTTTTTCTCCTTCTCTTCCACGCCCCTTACACCTCATTACAATCTTTATTTCTTCTAAAATTTTTCCATTCCTTTCTACAATTTCCCCATTTTCCCCTCTTATTTCTTTTATCGCTTCAGCTTTCCCTCTCTTTTTTCCAGATTTTTCTCCCTCCACCACCTCTCATATTCTTCCTCTTCTATTTCTTTCAGTTTTCCTCGCATGTCTTTATTTTCTTTACTCAATTCCATTTCCAAGCGTTCTTTTATATCTCTTTCTTTGAATCTTTTACATTTCTGTATTGATCGAGAATTTCTTGATTAAAAACTCTAGGTTCTTCCACCATCTCCTCTTATCCTCTTCACACGCTCCATCTTTCTTTTCTTTTTCTGTAATTTCTTTAACCTTTGAAACTCTTCATTCTTTAAAATCTGTTTGCACTTTACTCCAGTCCAACTTAAAAAATAAAAACTTGTGTCCTCGTCTTTAATCTCTTCTACAAAATTCTCCACATTTCTCTTACATTCAACAAAGTCGATTCTAGTTTCACAGAGTGTGAGTGTGAGTGTGTGTGTGTGTGTGTGAGAGAGAGAGAGACAGAGAGAGACAGAGATTGTGTGTGTGTGTGTGTGTGTGTGTGTGTGAGAGAGAGAGAGAGACAGAGAGAGACAGAGATTGTGTGTGTGTGTGTGTGTGTGTGTGTGTGTGTGTGTGTGTGTGTGTGTGTGTGTGTGTGTGTGTGTGTGTGTGTGTGTGTGTGTGTGTGTGTGTGTGTGTGTGTGTGTGTGTGTGTGTGTGTGTGTGTGTGTGTCTTCCACCATCTCTAATTGGAAATAAGTTCGAAATTACAGAAGGAAAAAACATACAGACACGGTCGAGTAGTAGCTTTATTTTAAACGTAGTGCCTTAAAAGTAGTTTATTTAATAACTCTTTATTTTGTATATTTATTTAGTTGAACTCAGTTAACAGATCAAACGTCATTTATAAACGATACTGATAGAAGTGTTGTTATTATGAGAAGAACACTACGGCTTGACCCGTTTCATCATCAAAGCCATGAAAACTACTGACCAATCAGAGTAGTTTGCGAATGACACGAGCGCAATCTGATTGGCTGCCTCGGGACAGTCGTCTCAGAGAAGTAATGAATGGTAGTTGACCGCGCGCGCCCCCGCTCAGATCCGTGTGAAAGCGGTTTGGCGGAGGGTTATTTAAACGAGCTCGCCTCTGTGTGGAGGAATCCGGACGCGTGCTTTAAGGTGAGTCGCAAGAGTATGAAAACAGTTAGTGTCGTGTTTTTTGGAAAAGTAGTAGAGACCGAGAGATTGTGAGTGTGTACTAAAGTGAGTTCTTCATATTGTTGTTTGAAGTTGTGTGTGCGCGTTGATGTCTCTCGCGCATTAAACCAGCGGAGGCTGACGCAACAACCGGCTGTTTGTCCAGAAGAAGGAGTGAATGAGCGCGTTTAACGCTTCACTGCCGCTGTTGTGTGCACGAGCGCGAATGCTGCGGCATACCAAACGCGCGCTTGGCACTCGGGCTCGTGTTATGCCGAGATTCAGCGGCTCTCGCTGGTGTTCACTGCCGCTGTTTAGCTCTTGTTTCCTGTCGCGCAGGCTTCACCATGACAACCGCGGCGCTCACGCAGGAGCTCTTCCGGCGCGCGGACGCCGTGTGCTTTGACGTGGACAGCACCGTGATCCGCGAGGAGGGCATCGACGAGCTCGCCAAGTTCTGCGGCGTCGGGGACGCGGTCACGGAAATGTCAGTAAACACTCCTCTCATGTTCAGATTCAAATAGCGTTGCTGTCACGGTGAACGCTAGGGTTATAACACACACACACACACACTCCGTGAGTTTGAGAGCCCGTCCTGAGGTTGTGTGTGTGTCCGCAGGACGCGGAGTGCCATGGGCGGCTCGGTGTCCTTCCACACGGCGCTCAGTGAGCGGCTGGCCATCATCAAGTGCTCCAGGGAACAGGTCAACAAGCTGATCACCGACCACCCGCCGCAGCTCACGCCAGGTATTAAGTAAGTCCCGCTTCTGGAAA